>NW_012267251.1:8388348-8399621 GCF_000151885.1 Dipodomys ordii
CAGCGCCCAGGCCCAGAGTTCAGGCCCCACGACCGGACCCAAAAAAAAAAAAAAAAGAAATTGTTATGGGATTGGTTTGTAACAGCTAGTAGCAATATGCAGAAGCAGTTAAGTTGTACCAGGCATTGTTCCAGCTTTTAGGTCTGTGTTGTCATGCCTAGCTCATAATGGTTTTAAGAGGTCATTATTATCATTATTCCCAGTTTAATGATGAGGTAACTGAGGCAGAGAGAAGTTCAATCATTTATACTAGGTCTTATTGCTATTAAGTTTTACAGCTACCATTTGAATCTATACTTTCTGGCCAATGCTATAAATCAATGCTTTTAATCAGCAAGTTGTAAATAGCCAACAGATCAAATCCAGCCTACCACTTGCTTTGTACACTCTACAAGTTAAAAATGGGCTTTGCATTTTTAATTAGTCTAAAAAACCAAAAGAAGTATATTATTTTGTTACATGTAAACTTGCATGGAATCTAGATTTTAGTATCCATACATTTTTTTTTTTTTTGGTCAATTGTGGGGCTTGAACTCTGGGCTTGGGTGCTGTCCTTCAGCTCTTCAGCTCTTCAGCTCAAGGCGAGTGCTCTACCACTTGAGCTACAGCGCCACTTCCGGTTTTCTGGTGGTTTATTGGAGATAGGAATCTCACGGTCTCTCCTGCCCGGGCTGGCTTTGAACTGCGATCCTCAGCTCTCAGCCTCCTGAGTAGCTAGGATTACAGGCATGAGCCACCAGCGCCCGGCCATAAAATTTTATTGGAAAACAGCTATACTCATAGGTTTAGTACTGACTGTGGCTGCTTTTACATTACAGTGACAGACTAGAGTGTCCTGAAAAGCCTGATCCATAAAGCTGAAAGACTTTACATTTGATGCTTTGCAGGAAAACTTACATTGATCTCAATGTGCTAAATTACTCGTAACATATTTTATTTTATTATATAGCAAAAAGATCATGTATTAATGGCAATGCTTGGATTTATGACTAGTTACTCTTTCTTTTGGCCAGTCCTGGGGCTTGAACTCTGGGCCGAGTACTATCTCTGAGCAACTTTTGCCCTACCACTTGAACCATAGCACCACTTCTAGCTTTTTCTGTGATTAATTGGAGATAAGAGTCTCACGGACTTTCCTGCCTCGTCTAGCTTTGAGCTACAATCCTCAGATATCAGCCTTCTGACTGTGTAGCTAGGATTATAGATTATAGATGTGAACCACTGGTACCCAGTGGCTCATTTTGATTTTTATTTTTAAATGAGGGATTGCTGGAGATTCATCTCAGGGCCTTATATATGCTAGGCAAGTGCTCTACCACTAAGCTAGATACCCTCAGCCTCTTGTAATAGTTTTTTTTTTTTTTCAGTCTGTTTCTGTGTTTATTTCCCATGTCCTTACATCAACCCTGAAATGAAAGTAACTGCTGCTTTCCATCTTACAGCCAGGAAACTTAGTTGGGAGGGGCTGTTACATTAAAATCGGACTCTTCTGCCTGTACAGTATCTTGTAGTGTCCCCATTCTGTTCTGAAATTTGCCCTCTACTTTTGTCCTAGATAGACAGTTGTTCACAGGTTGGGCTTGAGGCCACTTCATAAATGATACAGTTGAGATAGATTTAAAAAGTAAGATAATACAAGTCTTTCCTTAACCTTCACCATATTTGCAATAGCATCTAAATTCTCTTTCTTGGCAAGCTTCATCCATTTCTGAGCTCACTGCCACATAAGTGTTCCTTGAGTCCCAGATTTGATTGCAGATAAATAAGCACTTGCCATCAAAGGAGATGGAGATGGAGATGGGGGAGAGGGTTCTCATTTTTCTTTCATAAAGGGATGTTACCACATTGCCAGGCTATATGGCATGTCTTTACCTTAGAAAGTGAATCATAAATCCTTCTCTTTTAGGAACCATTTGGCTATTCTTGAACTTTTCTTGGACTTATAAATGCCTTTTCTTACCAGTTAAATCATAGAAGCTTCCTTTGTTGCCTTAGCAGTGACCTAATCAGGGGGAGTGGAATTTAACTTTTCTAAATGTGACCTCAAGGGAAGTTTGTGTTATTTATTGCTTTATATTCTTTCCACTTCTCTTTTTCTACATCTAGAGCAGGCCATGTTTCCTATAATATTGAACTTGATGCTTTCGGAAACAAACAAGGTGTTTAAATTTCTAAAGTCTTAACCAGTAGTGTTTTTTCTCTTTTAGCCTATTGGTGAATTTATGTTATCATATATACAAGCTTAGTTATACCCATATCTGGACTGCTATAGCCCAGTAGAAACAAGCTGCTCCATTAGAGGAGATTAGCTGTGTTCTGCTCATTGCCAGTGTTTCCTTGGCCATGGGCAGTGTTGAGGTTAGAGCAGTATAGAAAAACAGATTTCTATCCAACAGATCAGATGCCTCAGAGTCAACTCAGACATTTATGGTGATGACTAGAAGGTGTAGATATTTGTCCACATTCAGTGAATAATTACTTTAGATTTGTGCTTTTCATTGTGTATAAATTTTACTTCAAAAGAAAAAAAACAAATATTGAGCTGTAATGACATTCATGATGCAATATTTGGAGAAATTATTACTAATGTCTGAAACAGGATGAGGGAATGAAGGGATAGATACATGATAGAGAAGTATGATACAGTGTTAGTGGTGGACTGAAGTTTATTCAGGTATGTGAAACTTCACTGGGAAATACGTTAATTTCTCTGTATGCTTGAACATTTTTAGGATAAAATATTTTTGAAATGTCTACTGGGGAAGGGGAGGTCGATTCATGTAAATGAATAAAACAGACTGGGTAGAGTGAATAAAGAAGGTAGATGCTGCTCAACTCTGGCCTAATTAGTAAAGTCATATATTCTAATCCCCACCCCTTCTCTCTTTCTCTCTCTGTGTTTTGAGTGTATGTACTGGTTGGTAATGGAGCTTGAACTCAAGGCCTTGTGTTCTTCCTTGGCTTTTCTCCCACTTGAGACAAGTCTTTCCTTCTGACTTTTTGATAGTTAATTAGAGATAAGAATCTGTAGGATTTGTTTCCCCAGGCTCACTTTGAACTGTGATCCTCAGATCTCAGCCTCCTGAGTAGATAGGATTGCAGGCAAGAGCTTTATCACTGCCCTACTCTAATTGTGAATGTGTGTGTGTGTGTGTGTGTGTGAGAGAGAGAGAGAGAGAGAGAGAGAGAGTGTGTGTGTGTACATGAGTGCATGTGCATGTGTGCTTGCTAGTCCTAGGGCTAGAACTCGGGGCCTGAATACTGCCCCTGAGCTTTTTTGCTCAAGGCTAGCACTCTACCACCTGAGCCACAGCTCCACTTCCAGCTTTTTGGTGGTTAATTGAAGATAAGAGTCTCATGGACTTTCTTGCCCAGGCTGGCTTTGAAACGCAATCCGCTGTTCTCAACCTCCTGAATAGTTCCTGGCTGGATTTTTTTTTTGTATAAAGAATATTTATTTTAAAAATACCATATAGACCAAACAATATTTTTATTTTGCAACTATTTTATTATTTCAAAGATTTTGATGTTGGAGAAGAAATAGGTAGTTTTCTTTGTCTGTCTTTCTAATAGCTTTTTCCTGCTAGAGCCATTTGAGCCATGCCTCCACTTCTAAGGGAGTTTTCTCTTGAGCTATAAAATCAACATTATCATCACAAATTTGTGACTTCAAAGAGATCTTAGCTATAGTTAGTTTGTGCCTTCACCTTAGTTCCCCTGATGTGTGAGTTGCTGCCTAATACCGTTCTTTGCCAGAGCCATGCCACGGTGTTCATGACACTGACCCAACCAGGACTTTGCTGTGGGTCAGGGAACAGCTGTTGGCATTAATTCCCAGGGCTCATTTGGGATTATTTAATATGGAAAGGACAGCAGGACATGCTCGTTTGCTGCTCAGATAGAGTTCCTGGATATAAATCAGTTAAGCTTTAAGAGAAATTAGCACTAGATGGGAATCCGAAACAGAAAAAAACTTCTAAGACTTCCTCATGTTCTATGTTTTATGTAGAATCAAATAGTTAAGTAGCACAACCTAAGCAGAGTTTTAAGCTCTTAAAAATCTCAATTACTGGGCTGGGAAGGTGGCTCAGTGGTAGAGCGCTTGCCTTGCATGCCTGAGGCCCTGGGTTCGATTCCTCAGCACCATATAAGCAAAAAAAGAAAAAAGCCGGAAGTGGCACTGTGGCTCAAGTGGTAGAGTGCTAGCCTTGAGCTGAAGAGCTGAGGGACAGCGTCCAGGCCCAGAGTTCAGGCCCCACGACCGGACCCAAAAAAAAAAATCTCAATTACCTTTTCTTACCACTGGCATTCTAATCAGTCACCCTGTTTTGTCCATTCTACTTCAGGAGAGCTTCTCCAGTCCCTGCTTCCCCATGGCTCTCTGCTAATACTTTCCATCAATATCTCATTTTCTCTAACCTGGATTACAACTTTCCCAGTTGTGTCTCCACCATGAATTTTTCTGCAAGCAGTCTAGTCTTTTCTTTCTTTCTTTCTTTTTTTTTTGTCAGTCATGAGTCTTGAACTCTGCACCTGGACGTTGACCCTCAGCTCTTCAGCTCAAGGCTAGCACTCTACCACTTGAGCCACAGCACCACTTCCAGTTTTCTGGTAGTTTACTGGAGATAAGAGTCTCACGGAGTTTCCTGCCCAGGCTGGCTTTGAACTGCGATCCTCAGATCTCAGTCTCCTGAGTAGCTAGGATTATAGGTATGAGCCACTGGCACCTGGCAGTCTAAGCTTTCATATTCTCACTTCAGTGATCATTTCCAGGTATAAGTCTGGTAGTATTACTCTCTGGTTTAAAAATTCCAATATCTTCCTATTGCCCATAGGATAGAAGTAAAGTCTTTGTCTTTATAGATACTTCTATCTTTATAGATACTTCTATTTATATAGATAGAAGTAAAGTCTTTATCTTTAGCTAGCAACTTACTCTACCAGCTATTCTTCCTTCTATTTCTGATAAAGTCCTACTTAGATTTCTCTTCATACCCTCACACTCATCTGAGCGCAAATGTGCCAAATTCTTTACAAAATTTACAAAAGAACTGACATTGTCTTCATTCCTCAGACCTTTGTATATGCTGTTCCCTCAGATTGTCTTTATCTCTGCTTCTTCAGTGGTTTAACTTCTCCTTTATAATAGGTACTATATGTATCCTAGTAAGCATTTTCTGTTAATCCTAGACGCAGTGACTTCTTACTCTATATTATAGCACTTTGTACTTAAATCTCATTTTGTAATTAAGTATGATTTCTGTTGAATTGTATTGTTTACTCATATCTTTCTACAATTAAATAATAAGCCTTATTTTTTTATTCCTATGTGTTCCCTCAAAGGACTATGTCTGACATAGTATAGGATCTTACTGTATGCTTGCAACATGAATAAGTATCTTGTCCCAAGACAATTTCTTAACCTGTTCTTTGATAATGTGAGCCAGTATCTGATCTGGAACTTAGCTCTGTCTTATCTGATCTTCTGTTTTTGTTAACTAGACTTGATGGATCCTCCTGTAGCCACTGCTTGTTGAGATAAAACCTAGTTTGTAGTCCCTGAACTTCTTTACCTGCTATGAGAGTCGCAGCAGGAGCCCTGGTGCATTGCTTTGCCTTTCCTTTATGCCTAGCTGAAATTCACTTCTCTTATTAAGGAAAAACTGACTGATATGTTTGCAACTGAGTTTATACTATACTTATGTTTAAGTATGCCAGTTTTGTCATAGGTGTAAAACATTGATGGGAATCTCTGGTCCTTGGGCTACATAAGCCTCTTAAAGTCATTTGGTACATGATGGGACAGATACAAGTTTCTCAATGGCTATCTGAGGCCCATCTTCCTGTATTGATAATTTTATATGGCCTGTGAATGTTATAAATATTCAAATTGCCCTCATGTAAAAGAAGGTTGTTTTCTAACTCATAGAGACTATACAAGGGTAATAATAATAATAATAAGAAGAAGAAGCAGCAGCAGCAGCAACCAGGTGCTGATGGCTCATGCCTATAATCCTAGCTACTCAGGAGGCTGAGATATGAGGATCCTGGTTCAAAGCCAGCCCAGGCAGGAAAGTTTTTGGACTCTTATCTCCAGTAAACCACCAGAAAACCTGAAGTGATGCTGTGGCTCAAATGGTAGAGTGCTAGGCTTGAGCTGAAGAGCTGAGGTACAGCACCTAGGCCCCAGAGTTTAAACCCCACAGCTGACCCCCCCAAAAAATGGCAACTTTTACATAGAATTTTTTTTTTTTTTGGTCCGGTTGTGGGGCCTGAACTCTGGGCCTGGGCGCTGTCCCTCAGCTCTTCAGCTCAAGGCTAGCACTCCACCACTTGAGCCACAGCGCCACTTCCGGCTTTTTTCTTTTTGCTTATGTGGTGCTGAGGAATCGAACCCAGGGCCTCAGGCATGCAAGGCAAGCACTCTACCACTGAGCCTTCCCAGCCCTACATAGAATTTAAATATGTGCCTGTCATTCAGTATTTTTATTAACTCATTCATTCCTAGTTGGGACCTCCATGAAAAAGTTACAATGATTGGTATAATAATTTACAATGACAAAGTTGAAGAACACTGTGACAAATGGTTTTCCAATTATATATTGGTCTACTTTGAACTACTCACTGGTAGACTTGGGATTTGGACTCAGGAAGACTCGTTCCATAGTCTGTATGCTTACATATATACTGTACTTAGTAAGAATATATAGTGGCTTTTACTATATAGGACTATATACAGAGTAGGGAGGCTTAAATAATATATTACTGGCTTTGTCTTTACAAAACTCTTAAAGAAAAGAAAATATGCTGGGAAGGCAATAATAACTTCTTGTTTAATATTACTCTTTAGAGATATGACTTGTTGTACTGATTTGTACTTTCTGTAAGGTTAAGCTTCCTGTATTTTCTTTGTGGCATCCATTCCTTAACTAAATCAGGTCCCAAGATCATCTTTCTCCTTTTCGCCAGTCTTACTTGACAGCTGTAGAGCTTTGCCCATGCCATGGCTTTCAAGCTGTACTCTTGTGGCTTGTGAAATATTTGTTTATGGGCACAGAGTGATCTAGAGTTAAATAGAAAAATCCTTCTCCATGGGACAGCAATTTACTCTACATGCCAAGTTGGCAGCAGAGTAGACTTTTGGAGAGCTGTGTTTAAGACAGTAGCCAAGATATGAGGGAGGTTTCTAATCTAGGCTTGTGCTAATAAACAGTAGTAACTGAAGCCCTTTAATGTGATCTTTCTGTTTTACGTGTAGCCTACTTAGGAGTGACCAACTCAAATGGATGAATTGGCCATATTCCTCATATGAAATTATTGGAGGGCTAGACTAATACCAAATTACCCTATATACATTGAAGTTTTTTTTTTTTAACATTTTTTATTGTAAAAATGCTGTAGAGTAATGAGTACATTTCCTATTGAACATTATTGCCTCCGTTGAAGTTATTTTTAGGAAGATAGTATCAGGTATTAAAAATGTTCCATGAGCCAAGTGGCATCTTTACCCTAGCCTATGAATTCCATTTCTTTTGATAAATAGAAAGCTTACTTTATATTGGTAAATAGAAAGTTTAGAAAACTTAGGTGATTTGTAATTAAATATGTTCCCTTAAATAACTCATTCATTATTTATGGTCTTAAGTTTCTTCAGCTTTAAAATGAAAAGTCCTGGTGCTTACCACTGATCACATGCTTTGATTGTAATATACTTTTTTTCCCCAAGGGCCTGCCTTTGATCAGTTTAAGCAATGACATTCCATTGATTAGTATTCAGATCTTATGTGCAAAATTGATTAAGTCACTTCTAAAGGACTTAACTCTTTATACTAAACATGTCATAGTTGTTCTGCTTATCTATATTCCTTTGGCTCAAAAGAAAATTAGGCTGGTACTGGTGCCTCATGCCTGTAATCCTAGCTACTCAGTAGACTGAGATCTGAGGATGGAGTTTCAAAGCCAGCCAGGTCGGAAATGTCCGTGAGACTCTTTATCTCAACCATCAGAAAACTAGACAGAGCACTGCGACTCAAAGTGGTAGAGCATCAGCCTTGAGCAAAAGAGCTAAGGGACAACCACCTAGGCCCCGAGTTCAAGCCTCATGACTGACAAAAAGAAAGAAAGAAACTTGAACTTGAATTTTTACCATCACTAATAGACTTCATTTATTGTTCCCCCAAATCAAGATTATCAGTGAGTAATAAAGAAGAGATTTTGAGCCTGTATCTATTAACTTTCTTTTGAAGATAAAACTTCTTTGAAAAGATGCTGTCATTTTCCTGGGCCTTTTCTTTACCTTCTTTCTCTTCAACTTTTAAAAATCTGCCTAGCAGATACAGAAGCTCACATCTATAATCCTAGCTACTCAGAAGGTTGAAATCTGAGAATGGAGATTCTAAGCCAGCTCTGACAGACAAATCTGAGAGACTCTTATCTCTAATTAATCAGCAAAAAACTGGAAGTAGAAGTAGGGCTCATATGATAGAGCACCAACCTTGAATGAAAAAACTAAGCAAGAGTGTGAGTTAGTTCAAGCCTTAATATCAGCATACACACACACACACACACACACACGCGTGCGCGTGCGCGTGCGCACACACATAAAATTAAAAACCTGCCATATGACAAGAATGAGATTAGACATGTAGAACAATGTATAGTGCAAGAAAGTTGCCAGTGTGACACCTGTAAGACAATTTAATGAGCTTTTCTTCATTTAAGTACATAAAGGCCTGGAGCATAGAGAGAATTGAAGGAAACATTACTTTAAGGGTAAGAGTTTGGGGATTTAGAGCAGGCTTTGTTAGAAACTAAAATAAGCATATTTTTGAAACTTAAATATTGTTTACCCTTAAGCAATACAATACTTGCTCTTAATGGAAGGAAGATGTTTTCAATTCTAACTTGTTAATATTTTCAGGCTTGAGGTAATATGCCAACCCACTGAGAATAAAAATCTTAATCAGTGTGACAAGCCATGGAAAATTCTTCACTTCTGTTCTCTCTCTCGGCTCTCTCTACTGAAAGGCATTGATCTGTGTCCAGAGCCTGCCTTACCACTGAGTACATAATCAGATATAGTTCTCACTGTATGGGAGCCAAACTATCTCTGCCAGAGGTGTTGTGAGTCTTTCACACAGGGCTGACAGTGGCTGAAGTTGCTTGTCATGTTGGAATGGACTGCTATTATGATTATGTAACTACACTGAGTAGTTACACTGAGTATCTATAATTACACTGTATCATGGTTAGAATAGGGGGTATGTACATGGAAGCACTGATTTAAGTGCTGGATAGGCTAATTTTTAACTACTAATATGCTAATGGTGGTGATTTTCCGATGGTGGAGATTTCCAAAATAACTGAGGTCTTTATCACCTTTAATTTACATGTATAATTTCTTGGTATGTGATGAGTCTGCCTACTTGGAACAAATGGATTTGAAGCTTAAAAATTGTGGACTTCGGGCTGGGAAGGTGGCTCAGTGGTAGAGCGCTTGCCTTGCATGCTCGAGGTCCTGGGTTCGATTCCTCAGTACCACATAAGCAAAAAGAAAAAAATCTGGAAGTGGCGCTGTGGCTCAAGTGGTAGAGTGCTAGCCTTGAGCTGAAGAGCTGAGGGGCAGCGCCCAGGCCCAGAGTTCAGGCCCCACGGCCGGACCCAAAAAAAAAAAAAAATTGTGGACTTCACAGGGAACTTATAAATTCAGCTACCACAATTTTAGTTTCACTTCTCAATCAGAATAGCTTTGGGCTGATGGGAGTACTATGGTTAGCATTTGAGGGTTTTGCTGTTTAAGCTAAAGATTGGTTTAAAAAACAAAACAAAACAACATGAAACTCTATTTCAACCAATGGCTGGGTATGGTAGCCTGTGCCTGTCATCCCAATGACAAATGGAAGCATAAGTAGGAGTGTAGGCCAAATTGGTCACGGCATAAAGCAAGACACTATCCACTTAAAATTAACAGACACAGCTGAGTGCTGGTGGCTCCCACCTGTAATCTTAGCTGAGATATGAAGATCTTGATTTGAAAACAGCCTGGCCAGAAAGTCTGTGAGACTCATCTCCAATTAACCACCTAAAAACTGGAAATGGCACTGTGGCTCAAAGCAGTGGAACACTAGCCTTGAGCAATAAAGCTAGGGTCAGTGCCTACGCCCTGAGTTCAAGCTCCAGGACCCGCACACAATTTTTTTTAAAAGCAACACAAAATGATGAGGGACATGGCTCAAGTGGTAGAGCACCTGCTGGCAAGAGTAAAGACCTGCTTTTAGTAACATGAAAAGGGAAAAAGAAATGAGGGTAGAAGAGAGAAAAGGAGAGAGGGAGTAAGGGAAGAGGAAGGGAAGGAAAGAAGGTAAGAAGGAAGGAAAAAGCAAAAACAAAAATCTTTCTTGTCTTTTAAAGACTGGTATAAAATTTTTTGTCATTTCTCATATGACAAAATACGGATCTATCACTATTGATAGCTCATTGAAGATATGACAAACTCCTGGGTTGACTTTCTGTCCTGTGTCAATTGTATATGTCTTCTGTAACAAATTATTATAAACTTGTGGCTTAAAAGAACAGAATACAGCCATATTCCCATTATAATGTTTGCATTGTGTGCTTATACTACATGGTGCTTATCTGCTCATTTTTGAGTGAACTAGGGTTATTTCCACACTTCAACTACTTAAAATATTGTTGCAAGATCTGGCTTTCAAATCTTTTGAATATATACCACACAAAAAAATCCATATCTATCTCTGCCCCTTACCTCGTACTAAGCTTAAGCACAGGACCTTACATTCTTGCTCAGCTAATTGCTCATAGCTGGTACTCTACCACTTAAGCCACACTTCCAGTCTATAACATTTTGTTGGTTAATTGGAGATGGAATATGGAGACTTCTCTGCCCTTAACATGATCATCCACGTCTCAGCCTCATGAACAGCTCTTAAGAGTATAGATGTGAGCCACCAATGCCTAGTCACAAATTCTAGTTTTAAAGAAACAGTACTTTTACTTTTTATTCTTTTCTCTTTTGCCAGTCTGGAGGCTTGACCCAGGGTCTGGGTGCTACCCCTGAGCCTTTTTGTGCTCACTGCTCTACCACTTGAGCCACAGCATCACTTCCAGCCTTTTCTGAGTATTTTATTGAAATTATAAGTCTCATGGACTTTACTGCCTGGGCTGCTTTGAACTGCGATCTTCATATTTCAGCCTCCTGAATAGCTAGGATTACAGGCATGAGCCACAGGTGCCTAGCTATTTTTATTGTGTGT
>NW_012267251.1:8399861-8402809 GCF_000151885.1 Dipodomys ordii
AGTGGTTTATTGGAGATAAGAGTCTCACAGACTTTCCTGCTCAGGCTGGCTTTGAACCACGATCCTCAGATCTCAGCCTCCTGAGTAGCTAGGATTATAGGCATGAGCTTATTTTTATTCTTTAAAGAACCACCATACTGTTTTTCATAGAGTCTGTATCATTTTACATTACCCTTAGTGCAAAGGATTTTAATTTTGTTGAATCCTTACTACTGCTTTTCTTCTTTACTCCTGGCAGAGATGGGTGACAGGTTTGGGTGTGCCTTTGGAAGCATCCAGCAGCGACACAAGTGTGGTGGCCATTCCCAGAGAAGTGTTCAGATTGGCTCAGAATGCCAATCAGTGGTGCCATTAGAGTCAGCTAGAATGCTAAAGGCTTGGGCCACTGGAGTTGTCAGATGCCCCATTTTTCCTAGATTTTCCAGTTTACTTGAGTAAAGTTTTTCAAGATAATACCTCATTGTCCTCTGGATTTCATTGGTACATTGACAAAGGAGCCAAGTACATACAGTGGGGGGAAAAAAGCATCTTCTTCAACAATTGATGCTGGGAAGACTGTTTTTTTACATGTGGGAAAATGAAACTAGATCCCTCTTACCCTGTATAAAAATCAGCTCCAGCGCCGGGCGCTGGTGGCTCACGCCTGTAATCCTAGCTACTTAGGAGGCTGAGATCTAGCTCAAGTGGTAAAGCGCTCGCCTTGAGCTGAAGAGCTGAAGGACAGCGCCCAGGCCCAGAGTTCAAGTCCCACGACCGACAAAAAAAAAAAAAAATCAGCTCCAGGATCAAAAATCTAATTGTAACATCTGAAAATTGGAAAGATATGAGCACAGAAAATAGTTTTCTGAATAGAGTTCCAATTGTCCAGACAAAAGGAACAAGAATGGACAAATGGGACTACATCACATTTAAAAGTTCCTACAAAAACAAAATAAATAAATTACAATAATCAAGAGACAACCAACAGAATGGGAGAAAAATCTTCACCAGCTATTCAATAAATAAAAGATTCATTTCCAGAATATACGAAGAGCTAAAAAATAGGTTTGGGTTGGGAGGGATGAGTGAGAATGTTGAAAGAGGTGACACTGATCAAGATACATTATATTCACAAGCTGCTTTGTTGAATGGCAACTCCTTTGCTCAACAACTTAACAGTAATAAAAACATAAAAAAGAGCTACAAAGGAAAATAAGAAAAAAAAACTAGCCCAACTAAAATAGACAAACTGAGCAGTTTACAGCAAAAGAAATAAAATGACTAATAGATATATTTAGAAATGTTCAACATTCTTAGCCATAAAAGAAATGCAGGTCAGAACTGCTGAGTCCATTTCACCCCAGTCAGAATGGCCATTGTTAAGCAAATAAACAACAAATGCTGGTGAGGATGTAAGGAAAGAAACCTTCATACACTGTTGGTAGGAATATAAACTAATACAACCACTGTGAAAATCATTGTAGAAGTTCCTCAAAACACTAAAAGAAGATCTATCTGACATCCCTGTCATACCACTCCCGAGACAAGAGGAGTTACAGAATTTCTTTCTTCACCAAGGACCACTTTCCATACTAGAGTAGAGTAGTTACTGTCTCACAGGTACTTAAGGTTTGTGGGATGTTGGACTTTTCCTGCAGTTAGAATGGCAGTCTTGTTGCTAGGGCAATCTATTTTACCTTGTAAAATAGCTTCCCCTCCCACTCTTGGGAAGCCAGAGATGGTTTTGGAATGCCTTGCTGCTGTTCTGATATTGGCTTGGTTTCTCTGTGAGTTCTTTCCTCACTTCCTACCACCTCCTTTGTGGTTTTTGGTTCTCTTGCTTGGTTTCTCACTTTAGGATCTAGTCTTTCTGTGTTGCCAGAATCTTCTCATTCATGCAGTAAAAACAGTAGAAACTTCTTATTTGTCATTTTGCCCTACCCCTTTTTCACCTTTGTTTTAACTGGATTGTTTTTGTTGTTTTAAGAGTAAAGAGTTTCCTATATATTCTGGATATTAATCTCTGTTAGATGCATGGTTTGCAAATGTTTTCTCTCATTCTGAACATGCCTTGATAGCTGGTGTACTCTCCTAATACTTTTGTCATTATGATTTGTTAATAAATCAAAGCAAACATGGATGGAAAAACCCAAATTAGTAGATGCTAGGCTGCATTAAGCTCTGATTCAAAGTAACAACTGTCTAGTTACCTGGAGTTGGTTTTATAGGAAGGAGGGTTGTTTGCAGGCTGAAGCAGGTAGTGTTAGCATTATTCTAAGATACATAGCAAGGTCAGCTCTGAAAGCCAGCACTTGGTGCTGGTGACAGTTGTAGGCTATTCTGGGAACCAAGAGGCTTTGTTTGTAATGCCCGTGTGCACTCCCCAATTTAACTCTAGCACTCATCACCACCAGTCACTTTTGCCTTTGATAGAGTGTCCTATCAGGTACAGTAGAGAGATCACAGTACTCTTTCCCCAATTAATTGGTAAAAGCAGTATTTACTCTTGGAGAAAACTTGTCTTTACAGAGAAAGCTTTGACTTATCCACCTAGCAGCTTTCAGAATAGTTCTTTTGGACACATAAGCCTTATTATCATTTCTTAGGGAGCATAGAACAAATCATTTCTTTAGTATTTTCAGTAATGCAAAATAGGAAGAAATGGACTTACACCACAAATGAAGAAATTTGAGTTAAAGGCAAAGAAGAATGTTCCCATTATTGTCACCAGGAACATCAAAAGCTATTTTAGCCTACTTCCCAGGAAAAGGAGGGAGGGTTTAGTATAGCTGTGAGCAGAGCACTGATGTTGGAGTCCATGGCCCTGGACAGGATTTTATTTTATTTTTTTTATTGTAAAGAGAGAGTTACAGTTACATGAGTGAGGTAATGAGTACACTTCCTCTTGAACATTGTTACCCCCTCCATTGTTTTCCCCCTACCATCCCCTCCCTCCCTCCCTTCCCCAA
>NW_012267251.1:8404969-8422928 GCF_000151885.1 Dipodomys ordii
TATTCACTTATAAGGTTTGTGTGTGTGTGTGTGTGTGTGTGTGTGTGTGTGTGTGTGTGTGTGTGTGTGTGTGTGTGTGTGTGTGTGTGTGTTTGTGTGTGTATGTGTTTGTCTGTGTACATGTGCATACCCTTACTAGGGATTTGAGCTCAAGGCCTTGCATTCTGTTTGGCTCTTTTGCTCAAGGCTGACCTAGCCCTGTGCCACTTGAGCTACACTTCCACTTCCATATGAAAGTTTTTATTGCTGGTGGTTCACGCCAGTAATCTTGGTTACTCAGAATGTTGAGCTCTGAGGATCACAGTTCAAACTAGTCCAGTCAGGAAAGTCTATAACACTCTTATCCCCAATTAATTGCCAAAAAGCTGGAAGTGGAGGTATTATTCAAGTAGCAGAGCACAGAAAAGCTCAGGGACAGTGTCCAGACCCTGAGTTCAAGCCTCAGGACTAGCATTCTCCCCTACTCCCTGCCCAATTTTTTCACTGAAGTAACTATGCAATGAATTGGCCAGATCTTGCCATTGGAATTACAGACCAATTATAAGTATAATTATGAAATATTTTATGTGACAATATATTATGTAACAGAAATGCTTGTGGAAGCCAATAAGCCTAAGAAAATATTATAGAAGAAATTGATTTCTGGAGCTACTTGTTGGAAAAGTGACTTAAAAATATGGCTATGAGCCGGGCGCTGGTGGCTCATGCCTGTAATCCTAGCTACTCAGGAGGCTGAGGTCTGAGGATCACAGTTCAAAGCCAGCCCGGGCAGGAGAGACCATGAGATTCCTATCTCCAATAAACCACCAGAAAACCGGAAGTGGTGCTGTAGTTCAAGTGGTAGAGCGCTCACCTTGAGCTGAAGAGCTGAGGGACAGCGTCCAGGCCCAGAGTTCAAGCCCCACGACCGACAAAAAAAAAAAAAATATATATATATATGGCTATGAGTCATCTGGCCTCAGAAGGTCCTATTGGAGAAATATATTACATCAAATTAAGTCAAGGTTGATATGCTTAACTAATCTCAGTAATTGTAAAAGAAAAAGAATATCAAATGGTTTGTGAAAAATTAACAATGATGCTTTGTGTAACCAGAGATAGGGAATTAGATTACACTTAAATTGAATCTTGCACCCCTTGCTTCTAGGCTGCATTGTTATGAAGTTTGTCTCTGGAGGGAGATCTCATAAGTTCTCTTGATAGATGTATACTCTGTAGGTCCTATAGTTACAATTCTCCTCCTCTTGAGTTTCAGCCTGAATTCCTTCTGTAGAATCTTTTTTTTTTTTTTGTAGTAATCTTTTACTGTTTAAACATCTGGTCATCGTCTCCTGCTGTTCTGTTTCCAGAAGCTTTCTCTGAGCTCTGACATTAATCCATGCTTAGTGGCACCCTCCTCCCTTCACTCCCCATCCTGCCTTTCTGTCCCCACATCTCTCTCCCTTTTACCCAGCCAGACAAAATCCTGCCCCCAGTGAAGGACTTTCTGCATATCTAATACCCAAGGCTTGGAGAAGGGTAGCAGATTTTCCCCATGGACAGGAGAGTCTGGATAAAAAAGCAAGGTGAGCAGGGTGCTGGTGGCTCACACCTTGTAATCCTATCTACTCAGCAGTCTGAGATCTGAGGATCACATTTCAGAGCCAACTCAGGCAGGGAAGTCCACAACTCTCTTATCTCCAGTTAACCACAAGAAAACCAAAAATGGTACTGTGGCTCAAAGTGGTTGAGTGCTAGCCTTGAACAGAAAAGCTTAGGCACAGTGCCCAAGCCCTGAGTTCATGACCAATACACACACACACACACACACACACACACACACACACGTCACACACACACTTGTGTGTGTGTGTGTGTGTATGCATGTATGTATATATATATATATATTACATTTTTACAAATCTTATTTAATGTCTTTATTCTGTCTGATGTGATATTTTGTTAAAATATATAAAGAATCTGGTTGTGTATGTGTGTGGTATCTGTTTACCCAAATTCTAGTTTTCCTTTACATGGTCAAACTTTATCATTGATAACAAATACTATTTGTTATTTCCCTTAAGGTGACAAGCTCACTTTGTTCATTTTTAAGACAGAATAGCCATAAGTTGTTCTTTTGAGTAAAAGGTAGCAGTTCATCTTGCAATTCAATTGACTGCACAAGTGCTTCTCCCTGGAAACAGCCATCACATTGCTAATACAGCAGTTGTGCTTCATATGTAGTTCCTATTTTGTTACCCAGAATATTGAAAAACCATATTCAAGGACTTAAGAGTTAATAAAAGTAGTCATTTTCTCCACTTGCAAGTATAGTTGGTCTTCTCTTTGTATCTCTGTCTCTGTCTCTGTCTTTTGGCCATACTAGGGTCCTTGCACTTGGCTAAGAGGTGTTCTATCACTTGAGCCTCTCTGCCATTCTCTTTTTGCATTTGATATTTTAATTTTTTAAATTGTTACTGTAAAAGTGATGTACAAAGGAGTTACAGTTAAACAAGTCAGGTAATGACTACATTTCTTTTTGGACAATGTCACCCCTTCCCTCACTCTCTCTTAGTTTTTCCTTCCAATCCCTACCCACAAGTTATAAAGTTCATTTTCAACATAGTGTCTAGTGAGTACCACTGCATTTATTATTCTTTTTTTTTTAAACTGTATTTTTTTTTGTCTTTTCTTTTTTGGTACCGGGGATCGAACCCAGGACGTTGCGCTTGCTAGGCAAGCGCTTTGCCACTGAGCTACATCCCAGCCCTGCATTTATTATTCTTGAAATAGGGTGTCACTTATGCCTGGGCTAGCCTGGACTACAATCTTCCTATTTGTACTCCCCTTTGGCCCTGGGATGACAGGTGCCTACCTCCACACCCACTGGTTGAGATGGAGTCTTATGAACTTTTTTTGATGCTAGTATTAGGCTTAAACACAGTGCCTCAGATCTCTCTTAGCATTTTCACTCAAGGCTGTGGTTCTACTACTTGAAGCGTACCATAACTTCTGGCTTTTTGCTGGTTAATTGGAGATAAGAGTCTCTCAGACTTTTCTGATCAGTCTGGCTTCAAACTAGGATCCTCAGATCTCAGTCAACCTCCTGAGTAATTAGGATTACAGGTGTGAGCCATTGATGGCCAGCCTCATGAACTTTTATAGTCTATCCTTGAACTGCTATCCTTACCCTTCACCTCCCCTCCACAGTAGCTCAGATTATAGGCTTGAACCATCAATTTGTGCTCACAAACTTTTTCCCCCCTGAACTAGCCTTGAGATCTTCCCAATTTCGGTCTCCCAAGTAACTACACTGAAGGCATGAACCACTATGCCCAGCTAGGAGTTTGGCTTTTTTTTTAAATTTTTTATTGTGAAAATAGTTTACAGAGGGGTTACAATTACATGGGCAAGATAATGAGTTCATTTCTTATCAAGCATTGTAGCCTCCTCCTTTGTTTCCCCTTCCCATCCCTTCCCATCCTCCCTCTGCCCCCCCACCTAGTCTTCCCCACTTCCCACCCCCCCCTTTTTTTTGATGTGGTTATCTTGATCCATGCTAACATCCCACCAAATTTGCCCACCTTTAATGTAATATCACACCACAGAAAGCAAATAACTTCTTAAGATTATTGTGAACATTGTTTTTCTTGGGTTAAGGAATACTTAGCTACAATTTTAATTTTAATTAATTATTCATACTAACAAGGTGATTCATAAGTATGTTTTTAAAATGTGATGGTCTCATTTGCTTCTCTGGATAATACCTTTTCAACCATGGGCCTTTTGTCTTCTCTTTATTCTGCTACAATACCATTTTGACTTTTACAGATATCATAGCTGTTATGACTGTTCCCTTTAGGCTTATAAGGCCTTTTTTCAGAATGCTTCTGTGTTCTCCCCTAATTGAAAGCATAAGATGGACAGATAAGGATTTTAAACACCCTTAACTACAAACATTCTTTCCAATGTTGTCTGAAGCTATTAAGAAAATACAATTTTTTTCCATTTGAAATGATCTCCTTACCTGTTTTACTAGAGGGTTGTTGTTTTTTTTTTTTAGCAATCCTAGAGTTTTACACTTTAACTTCCTACTGAGGAAATTTCATGTGATTGAGCCTATGTTATTTTTCATTTAAAATTCATTAGCAAGGGTGTAGGGCTGGGGTTGGGAAAGATGGGGGAGAACAATGGAACAAGTGACATTGACCAGAATGCATTGTGCTTGTTAACTGATTTGTTTAATTGAAACCCCTTGGTACAACCACTTAAAGATAAAAAGTTAAAAAATAAAATTTATAAGCAAATGGTCATCACCTTTCTAATGTACTCTTGTTTTTATAGTATAATGATTAAATAGCTTACCTATTTATAGCACTTTCATAATTAATCCTATTGATATTTTAGTACTAAAAATAATGGTTCTGTAGTACATCTGAGTTTAGAGTCATCCTATGGACATTAGTATGAAAGAAAAAACAATGTATCATTAGAACTGCTGGGCATTGTCAATGTCTAGAGCAGTGTCTGTCACATAGTAGCGTTCAGTACATCTCTGTTGAATGAATAAGTGGATTTTTCTTTTCAGGCTTGTATTGATGAAAATTTGGACATGGTGAGGTTTCTGGTGGAAAACAGAGCCAATGTAAACCAGCAAGACAATGAGGGTTGGACACCCCTTCATGCAGCTGCTTCCTGTGGCTATCTCAATATAGCAGAGTAAGTGACCTTCTGTATGGATTTGATAGGAATCACCTTAATTTCTCCTCTGCTTGTAAGAACTTGAATTTCATAAATAGTTATAATTTCTATTACAAATTACAAAAGCAGGAAATTGTTTTTAAGGAATAACTGATACTATGTTTTATAGAGCTACCAAATCAATGATTATTTTGGTTGAAACTTGTTGTTTACTTCTGTTTTCATATAATTTATATTTGCTGGGATAGATGGATCACCAGACTGCTGATGCACTATCTGGGTTACTTCTGAATAGCTATGACAACATACATAAGTAGGCAGGCCAAGAGATTTTTTTTTTCTGGTCTTCTTTGTAAACCTGTTTTTTCAAAAATCAGTGTACTAAGGAGAACTCACACTTAGACTTAGGATACATTTGTGTTATTATCCTTTCGTGAAGCCAAGGTTGGGATTGGCATATGTTGAATGAGCCTGATTAATAAGATATATTAATAGCTTCTAACCTCTATGGCAGTAGATTACCTTCCTTTGAGCAGAAGAATCATGATCACATAGTCTGAGACATAAAAGGTACTATATCAATGTCTGAATGAACAGGGAGAGTGCTTTTAAATAGGAAAAAGATTTTGGCAGTTGTACTATTTTTAGAATAAAGCAGGGCATATTTGGATTGAAAAGGTAAATTTCCTAAATGAAATGATATTCTATTGCTCTTTGAAAATCAGAGTGGTTGTTTTAAGCCCTTTTCAATAATATGATTAGAGGGCTATAATGTTTCTCTATTCAGCAAAAAGCAGGCAGATTTATGTTAGTGGCCATGTAGAGGTCTCAGAATTTGATTTGCCGAGGTTTCCTGAAGCAGAGCCTACATTACTGGGTTTGCTCTTCTGGGCCAATGATGCTATGCTCATCAGGAAAACTTAAACATAGGGAGCATCAGAGTCTACAGAACATTAGACATCAGTACTAGTGTTTGACTGGCTGCTGGTTTAAGAGAAAGTATATCATTATATTGATTCCAAAGCCAAGATAATTGAATAGTGCAGTTTCTTTTCATTCCTGTCTATGATCTAAATTAGCAAGTCAATCACCTGTTCATTTCCTAGGCTGCCCCCTTTCAGAGTATCATAGGAAAGGCTCTGGTTCTTATAGCCTTACTAATTGCCAATGCTTTAATGTCCAAGAATTAATTAATTAATTGACCACTTTGATTGTACTTAAGGTATTTATCAGAGAAGTTTAGGACATGTTAACTCCTCATTATTGGTCTTTGTCTACTTGTTCAGGTGGCACATATGTGATATTTGGGCTATAAGTTATTGACTTTTTTTCTCCAAATGTTTTACTTTTTTGTTCTACTTCTCTAAGGAGAACTCACACTTAGACTGAGGATACATTTGTGTTATTATCCTTTCATGAAGCCAAGTATAGAGAATTATTGTAATGCTTTTTTTGAAACTGAGGTTTCTTCTAAAAATAAGTTAAAAATTCAGTAATCTTCTGCTCATCCAAATATTACCTGAAATTAATTCTACTAGTTACTGTTTCCTCATATCAATTATTAGAAATTGTATTAACTATGAATGAGGTGATCTAGACCAGAATCCATTGCAGAAGTGGTATGGTGGTAGGATAGCTTGTTTCATATTATCTTTCATTATGTATAATATTATTATTATAGAAGTTTTTATTTTACTGTCATTATTTATTTGGAATGTGGAGCATTCCTTTTTATACAAAGGAAAATAACATGATTTTTTAAAACAATATACATACAGTTTGCCTTAGGAACGGTAAAGAATGTTTTAAATAAGATCAGCTCTTGGTGACTATTTTCCTTTGTATCTCTGTTTTGCTTTGTGTTTGGGACAGGACCTTGTTGTTTAGCCTAGGCAGGCCTTAAACACTGGATCCTACTGCCCTAGCCTCCTAAGTGCTAGTATTACAAATCTATGCTACCTTGTCTGGCTTCAATTTTGTGTCTTAAAGACCTTATACTTGTCCTCATTCCTTCCCCCCAACCCCCTCCCTATCCCCAGCCTGATACTTGCCAGGCTGGTGTTCTACCTCTTGAACCAGCTTTCTGCTGGTTATTTTGGATATAAAGTCTCAGAGGCCTTTTAATTTTTTATTTTTTTGGCCAAGGTTGGCTTTGAACCCAGATTCTATGTATCTCAGCCTCCTGGGTAGCTAGGATTACAATCATAAGCCATAATATACTGTTATTTTTAAGCCCATTAGGAAATCTAACTTTCAGAGGAGTTAAAATGAATAAAAGATACATTGATTTTTCAGAAAGAATCTGAGTGCTTTCTATTTCATGTTCCATGAAGATCTTTTTAATCTCATATTTGTACTTAATATGGTACATCAAATAAAGACAGGCTTAGAAGTTATTTTTCCTCATTGTAATTTGAGTGTAGACTTAACAATAATTATCTGGGATGATCCTACATTTTTATTATAGTGTTTAACTTAGCAGTAGCAGCTTGACCTATAGCTAATTTGTCTTTATAGTTTATTCCAAGGCCAGTTTATTCTGCATTTTTAACACATTTCCTTTCCTTTATTTCTCCCTTAAAATAGTGACAAAAAGAGCATTCATCAGCTATCAGTAAGGATAGGAAGGCTTTATTTTGAAGGGCATGTATTTTGAACTAATGGCTTTTTCTGAGCTTTTGGGCAGCTATAAGGCTTCTTTTATCTACTTCTTCATGGGCTGACATTTATTCTTGCCAAATAAAAGTGTAAAATTAAGCCAGCACCAGTGCCTCATGCCTGTAATAACAGCTACTCAGAAGGCTGTGATCTGAGGATCATGTTTCAAAGCCAGTCTAGGCAGGAAAGTCTGGGCAGACTCTTATTTAAAATTAACCACAAAAAGCCAGAAGTGGATCTGTGGCTCAAGTGGTAGAGCATTAGCATTAAACAGAAAAGTTAAAGGGCAGAGTTCAAGCCCCAGGACCAGCAAAAAAAAAAAAAAAAAAGTATAAAACTAAAGAGATGCTTTTTCCTTTGTAAAGACAAAATATGAAACACATATGCGTGCGAAGAAATTTAAATAAATATATTTTTTTCAAACTGGAGAAAATAAAAAAAGGTAGACCCAGATTACATTCTTGAAAGTCTCTTTGATTATAGACTAAAGGACACATCAGAAAAAGGGGAAGCAGAGTCATTTGTACCCAATCCTATAAAGGGATGGATAGATGATAGAGCAAAGGTAATCAAGATGTTTCATTTAATTGAAAAGTAACTTATGGTATGACAACAGAAAAGAGAAAATGTCAGATACTGTGGTGATGATAATAGTGAATAAGACATGGTTGTCCTTAAGTAGCTTTCAGGGATAGACTAGGTGTATTAAGGTACAGTTATGTCACTTAGAGGTTCAGAATTATTGTTTGGTGGGGGTAGGAGGGTGACATTAAAGGAGGGAGAGAAATTTCAGTTGGTGAGAAGAACAGGCACAGGTTCTTGATGGCAAAAGCATTTTAAATCAATCTTGAAAGATATGAAAGGGAAAAGAAAAGAATCTTCCAGAAGGAGGACACACGGTTTCCTAAAAAGGAGAGCTGAGCTGAGAAAGAAGAAGATATGTTTGGAAATAGTAAGTGAGAGTATACAATATTCTCACTATTTAGTGAGAGTATAAAATTCAATCCAACATTTATTGTGTGTTTACTATGTATACTATTTGTGTTTCGATTTATTTCAGGGTATGGGAGGTATAGTGAATGTTCCTTTGGCGTGAGGCAAAAATAAAAGCAGAGAAAGGAACTATTGAATATGGAGCAAGTAGAGGTGTATTTGATGGGCAAAATGATGGTACTGAACAAAGTTAAGATAGAGGAAATTTTCTTTGGAATTTTAAATGTCCTATCTTTTTAAGGCTATGAGGGAAGGAAGAATACAGTTGAAAATCAGAGGAATTATGCATATCTTTGAACTTTATGTGGAATCCACCTATGTATTAATATTTATTAAAGCTCTAATATACCAAGCACTGGCCACTGGCAAAGAAAATTATGGTTTTCATCTAATTTTAATTGATATTTTCTTCTCTGACAGCTCTTTGAATGCAGTTGCCTTATGTTAATTTTTCTTTATCTCCTACAGTATCTAAAATGTGGTTCTTTGGACATAGTAGTAAGCAAGTAAATGTTTATTGAATTGTTAAATGATGTATATTGCATTCTGGAGTGGACTGAAGTGAATTTGTGAAGTTTTTCTTTGAACTCAGAACCTCATGACTACAAGGCTGGCTTGATACTGCTGAGGCCCAATTTCAGCACTGCTGAGGCCCACTTTCAGCACTGTTTTTCATTGGTTATTTTAGGATAGGGTCTGGCTTTCCAACTGTGCCTAAGTTGCAACTGCCTACTTTTAAGTGTCCTGTTGTTGCTGGGATCACCACTGTGCATTACCACATCCACCGTGAAGATGGAGTCTTGGGCCTTTCCTTCCCAGGCTGGCCAGTATTTATTGCAATCCTCTCAATCAGCCTCCCACATAATTTGGGATGATAGGCATATGGGGGTTGAAAATGAGTCTGACAAGCTTTTTCTACCTGCACCCTTTTAATGCAATCCTCCTGTTCTCAGCTTCCCAAGTAGCTAGGATTATAGGCTTCAGCTACTTGGATTTAGCTTAATTTAAATGGCTATTGCTTTTCTTTAAATATATCTGAATATTTAATAGAGTTTCTAGCATTATTGGGAATCTCATTGGTGCAGAAATAGCTTGACCTAGAGAAACTAGAATTGAATTCAAAAGACTGGGTCCATAGATTCTGCTAAATGTCAGCTGTCTAATTTTGAGAAAAGGACTTACTATGTATGACTGTCAATTTCTTAAAGCAGGAGAGTAATCATACTTACATTGCCTACTACATAATATTGCCATTTTTTATTAAAAGAACTTTGAAAAGAAGAAAAAATAATGTATTTAGATTAGTACCTCTTTCTTTTTCAGGAGTGAGTATTCTTTGTGGATTTAAAATCCATCTATCTAGTATTTTAATTTTTCTTCTCAATAATTTAGTTTCCTTTAAAGATGAGCTATT
The DNA here is from genome assembly GCF_000151885.1 of Dipodomys ordii. NCBI lineage: Eukaryota > Metazoa > Chordata > Mammalia > Rodentia > Heteromyidae > Dipodomys > Dipodomys ordii. The sequence goes on from NW_012267251.1 coordinate 8,414,715, forward strand.
GCAGAGTTTTCTGGAGGTAGTGTTCAGTTTTAGTGTACAACTTTATTCCATTTTCTCACCTAAAACACTAACTTGACATTAGAAAAGTTTTCTTTCTTTCTCTCTCTTTCCTTCTTTTCTTCCTTCCTTCCTTCCTTCCTTCCCTCTCTTTCCATCTTTCTCTTTCTTTCTCTCTTTACTTCCCCCTCCCTCCCTCCCTCCCTTCCTTCCTTCCTCTCTTCCTTCCGTTGTGGGGCTTGAACTCTGCACCTGGTCCTATCCCTCAGCTCTTCAACTCAAGGCGAGTGCTCTGCCACTTGAGCCACAGTGCCACTTCCAGTTTTCTGAGTGATTTATTGGAGATGAGAGTCTCACGGACTTTCCTTGCCCAGGGTGGCTTTGAACTGCAATCTTCAGATCTCAGCCTCCTTAGTTGCTAGGATTACAGTCATGAGCCACTAATGCCTGGCTGGAAAAGTTTTCTTGAGAATGATCTATTCAATTAGCATCTGGAGGCTGCCTTTCAGTCCTAATATTGCAAGTACAGAATGGAAACCTTATTTGGAGCGGATTGTGTGTGTGTGCATGCATGTGTATGCGCATACAAGTACATATGTGTGCAGGCTCATACCAGTCTTGAACTGAAGGCTTGAGTGTTGCTCTGCCTTCCACACTTGAGCTACTGTTACACTTCCATCTTTTTTTTTTTTTTGGTGGTTAATTGGAGATTAGAGTCTCACAGACTTTCCTGCCTGGGTTGGCTTTGAACTGTGATCCTCTGATCTCAGTCTTCTGAGAAGCTAGGATTATAGGCGTGAGCCACTGGCACCTGGCTGATAGTGAGTAATTTTTTAAAATGCTGCATGCCTTCTCTTATGGTATTTAAAAAGTCACTTGCTATCCTCTAGAAGTGAGAAGCAGGTAGGATTATGAGTATAGAAGAAATCCTAGGAAAATGGAAGGAACTGGAAGTCATCATGTCAAGTGAAATAAGGCAGACTGAGAAAGACAAAAATCTAATATTCTCCTCATTGACAGAATGTGGATCTTAAAGAATGACAGGCATATAAGATAGGGATAGCAGTGTGAGGAAGAGGGAAGGGTAAAGACAGGTGAATATGATCAAATAAGTACATATGTACTTCATACACATGTATGAAAATGGAATAATAAAGCCAGCTAAAAGTTTTTAAAAAGCTGAATATGATGATATCTCAAGCCTGTAATCCTAGCTACTTGGGAGATTGAGATTAGGGGTTCAAGGTTGGACTAGCCCAAGCAATATAAAAAAAAAAGGTGGGAGGAGACTCCATTTTGACCAATGATAAGCATGGTGGTGATGAATCTGTCATTCCAGCAATTTGGGGGAAGCACCAAGAGAAGGATGCAATCCAGGCTGACCCTGGCATAAGGCAAGAAAGTCCCTACCTCAAAAAGTAACCAAGGCAAAGCTGGGTGCTGGTACTCATGCTTTAATCCTACTTACTCAGGAGGCTGAGATCTGAGGATTGCAGTTTGAAGCCAGCCCAGGTAGGAAATCCTGAGAGTCTTATTTCCAATTAATTACACACACACATACACACAAGTGTGGAGGTGGACCTGTGGCCTAAGTGGTAGAGCTTCTAGCCTTGAGCAAAAAAGCTCAGAGACAGCACCTAAGCCCTGAATTTAAACCTTAGGACTGGCACCAAAAATACTAAATAATAATAGTAAAAAGTGACCAAATGCACATCACTGGTGGATCAAGTGGTCAAATGTCTGCCTAGTAAGCATGAGGTCCTGAGTTCAAACTTCAGTTCTGCCTCTCCCTGAAAAATTGTTGAAAAAGGCAAGGGTTGGAGAATGAGTAAAGGATGTATTATATGCATGTGTGGAAATATCACAATGAAACCTATTTTGCAATATATTCTAATAAAAATAAAGGTAAATAAATAAAAGCTATCCTGGTATTGACATTGCTTTTGTCAGGAAGTGGAGAAACCTGGAGTCCCAGCTAAGATTTGGAAAATAATAATAAAGCACCTTGTCTGGGACCATATATAAACCCCTAAAACCTGCTTTGATGTGCATTGAACTCTTAATACATGAGGAAAAACTGATATTAGACTGACAAAGATAATATTGATTCTGGATCTTGTTGTACAGGTATTTTATTAACCATGGAGCCAGTGTGGGAATTGTAAATAGTGAAGGTGAAGTCCCCTCTGACCTTGCAGAAGAGCCAGCCATGAAAGATCTTCTTCTGGAACAAGTGAAGAAGCAAGGTAACTGAGGGAATTGGGCTGTCAAGGAGAGGCTCTTTCACTGTCCCTTACAGAATATAATCTGTTTGTTTTATAGAGCTTTTGATGATCATGTGACAGGAGAGGATTAATTCTGTAGAGCATTAGTCCTAATAACTCACATAAGAATAGGCCAAATGCCAGAGAATGTTCAGTCATTCCTTGTTTTTACTGTCTGAGGTTGTTTACCCATCATATAGTTAGGAGGAGTGCAAACACTCCTTATTGTGTGTGAACATTACATTAGATCTGCTGCACACTGTAGAAATCTAAAGAAAGGATGGGTTGTAGAGGGCCAACTTCATTTTTTTATTTTGCATCTTTTTTTCTTGATGCAAAGAGAATTAAAGGTAGTACTGACAGAAATTTATTGTAACATCTGAAGTGACCTTTATCCATACCATCCATGAAAATTATTTTGTAATTTATTAAGATGAGAGATCTCACTTAGAAGAATACACTTTTAAATGCTTATTTTTTATTTTATGATTTTAGATGAATTAATAGTGTAAAGCCGAATTCGGAAATCCTTACCCAAAAGACCACCAGAGACCGTCACCAATGTAAAAGCAAAGGAGTCTTTATTGCAAGCTCAAGCTTGGTCCCCCCGTGCACATGGCAGCAGCCCATGACTCTGAGAGGCCCCGAGCCTAGGGGCACTTTTTATACACTTTTTTAGGGAAGGCAGGGGCTTTGTGTACATCATAACTTCTTGTAACAAATCACTACAAACCGCGGGAAAATCATAAAACAACTCTATAATATGAGTGGCACACTACAAAGCGGGAAAGGACCAGAAACAAGTTGGTTAGATCAAGGGGGCTGACATACTTTAAACTGGTTGGCTTGTACCACAAGGGAGTCTCAAGAGGATAGGTGCTAAACTGCAGGGTGTCTGGTTTAAATAATGGTCACCAAACCCTAGGAGGGGCTGTTCTGGAATTTCAGATCTCATAATTCTAGGCATTGGGGCTGAAGTGGGTCAAGGGTTAAGTTGCAGAACTGAGATGGGGGTCTTAAGTAAAATGGAGTTGCTTAGGTTCCTCAATAGGATTAATTAATTAATAGGATGGAATTTTTTCCAACTGGAGAAACTTTTTCTTATTGTCTTTTTCATTAAAAAATTTAAATAACTGTAGTTATTTAGACTGTAGTGAACCCGGAATATTGCCAGAATCATTACAAAACTCTAGACATAATTTCCAAGCTGGTATTTTGCTACTCAGTCTTATTCACAAAATGTAGTTTGTCCCAAAAGATTTAGCTCCAATCATCTTTGTTGATATAATCTTTTAGGTCAGGCCAAATCTATGCCCATGTTTATATATTATTCAGAGTTGTTGGTATGGGTGTAATCTGGCTGCAACATCTGCTACCCACCAATTGCCATGGTTGATTTGGTTGATCTGGTTGGTTAGGTTAGTGTCCCAACCCAGGCTGTGAGTTCAGCTGAAAGTGACCTTCCCTGATAGAGGAGAACCAGTTTTCAGTTAAGGGTATGATAGTAGCTATACTTCTGTACTACAACCTCCAGATAAGCTTTTAAAGTCCAAAGCTACATTTGTTCTATCACAACAGACTCAGGCAATTTTGATAAACCAATAACCAGCAAACCTGGAAATACCTAATATCTGGCCCTTTATAGAAGGCCTTAACAGAAGATGCTCTTGACAGACAGCTGCTGTTTCTACTGCCTCATATAAGTGTGAGTCACTGGTGTCTAGCTGCAAATAACTATCTTAAAACAAAATTCTTAAGAAATTTTTTTTTTTGGGTCCGGTCGTGGGACCTGAACTCTGGGCCTGGGCACTGCCCCTCAGCTCTTCAGCTCAACGCTAGCGCTCTACCACTGTGGCTCCCTGGGTTCAATTCCTCAGCACCACATAAGCAAAAAGAAAAAAGCCGGAAGTGGCGCTGTGACTCAAGTGGTAGAATGCTAGCCTTGAGCTGAAGAGCTGAGGGATAGCGCCCAGGCCCAGAGTTCAGGACCCATGACTGGACCCCCCCAAAAATTTTTTTTTTGGTTTGAAATTGTACCTTTTCCGCTCAGATAGATACTCTCCTATGGACGTGCTCTATTGGAGTAGCATTTTATATGTACATTTACCTCCACTGTGCTATTAACTCTCCTTAGTGTATGGAGGGCTGTTATGTTCTAAATAGGTTTCCTTTTTACCCCATCCACCTCCCTGAATCATACAAGTAAAACAGGTTAATTCATTGATTTTTACTGAAGCTGATAGGGAGATAAATAGTGAGTGTAAACTCTGAGTGGGTGTTTTGGTATCTGTGACCTACTTTATGTAATAAAGAATATAATGTGGTGAACCCCTCTGCATTAGATATTAGAGTTGTTGGCTTAAGAGAATAATTCTTTTGAGTTTCTCCATAATGGTTTTTACAAGAAATAAACTGTATTGCCTTGAAAGCAGACTTTTTTTTTAAACTATAGATCACCCATTCATCTCTAGATTATTGTAGATAGCTTCAGGAAACAAGCTTTAGGGATAGTTCATTGTTGTTAAGTATGTCATACTTGAAAGCAAGATTTTTTGATACCAATTACAATGTAGAGAACAATAAAGAAAAGCAGAGAGGATCAAAATATCAGAGTTTTAATGCAGCTCTGACAGTAATGTGTTTTGGAGCCTTAAGACAAAGCACTTAATTTTTCTGTATTTCTTTTCTTTTTCTTTTCTTTTCTTTTCTGATAAGTGGGTATAATAGTAACCATTATATTTACCTCTGAAGATTGTTGGAAACTAATATATAACATCTGAAAGTACCTTGAAGTTTATGGCTTTGTACAAATATTATAAGGTACACATGATGAATCCTCTGATTTTTATGTTTTATTGAAAATAATGAACAAAACGTAGTTAGTGCGTTCCCTTAATGGGTCAGCATTCCATAATATTGAGCCTGGTGATTTAAACCCTGTATACATATTAGAAAACTAGTATGTATACAAATTTCTTTGCTTTTCTAAATGGATGAATATGCAATTTGAGACAGTGAACTAACCTTTGTGGTAAAAGTTATGATATTTAAAATACCCTGTAAGAATTAGTGAAGGTTTAGTAATGATGTCTGCTATCTGGCTTCTGTAGGAGTTGATCTAGAGCAGTCAAGGAAGGAAGAAGAGCAACAGATGTTGCAGGATGCCCGCCAGTGGCTCAACAGCGGGAAAATAGAGGATGTGAAGCAGGCTCGCTCAGGGGCCACAGCTCTGCATGTGGCTGCTGCCAAAGGCTACTCTGAAGTCCTCAGGTAACATAAAATAAGAGTTGTTTACCAGGAAAAGATGAGTTGGAAGTAGAGGTGAATTAAATTTTCAATGATTATGCAGATTTTCCTCACATTTTTGCTAGTGTTTCCTCATGGATGATCTCCCCTACTTCTTACCATCCCTCTAGCTTCTTTCTGACATGTATGATATGAAACAGAGGTGAGATACACTTGCCTAGGAAGGGACTTTCTAAGACATTTTCTAACTACGAATTTGTCATCAATGTTCTGTAGCCTCCTCTTATGGCCTGTTATACAGGATAAATCTGTGATCATTTTGATCCCTTTTAATTTTGGAAATTATAGTTTTATAATCTCCAGTTATACAAAGGAGTTATCATTCAACAAATAAATTTATAGAGTACAGTACATCTTGAATGATGTCATTCTTTCATCATTCTCCCCCATTCCTTCCAACCCAATCCATCCCCTCAATTTTCTTAATTTTATGGCATATGCATTGAATATTATAACTGTACACCTCCTTCCTTTCTTCATTCGTCTGCGCCCCCCCCACCCCCGTGCCCACCTCCATCCCACACCTTTCAAGTACCAGTTTCTTGGCACTGATTTTGTTTGACTGTGAGTTCACTTTTCTAAGGAATTACACCTTTTGAATTCTTCCCTGCAAATATCATACTTTGATTAATACATCTGTGAACACTTGCATGCAATTCCATATATGTTTACTTGTATATTTATAAATTAGTTCTAGCTTCTACATATGAGAGAAAATGTGTTCTTTGTCTCTCTTGGCCTAATTTAGTTCACTTAAGATTATTTTTCTAGGTCCATCCATTTCTTTGCAAATGGTGTAATATTATTTTTCCTAATGGATGAATAAAATTCCATTATGTATATATACCACATTTTCTTGATCCACTTGTCCATTGAGGAACATCTGGGCTGTTTCCATACATTGGCTGTAGTGAATAGTGTAGCAGTACACATGGTTGTAGAAGTGGCTTTATTGTATCCTGATTTGTAATCTTTTATATAAATGCCTAATAGTGATAATTTTGGTCCTTTTTGATTTTTTTTGGACTCATGGATCAATTATATTGATCTTGAGTGTGCAATGTCTAGCTAGAGCAGGACAGTCAAAGTTACATGAGAGATGTGGATTCTTTGCCTGTTCCATTTTTACTTACACATATGAATGCTTTATATACCTCTTAAGACAGGCTTCCCCCAATACAGGGTTTGCTAATGGTGTTATATGTACAGTTGTTACTGGACTCCTTAGTGCTTATAGTCAACCCAATAATGGCTTTCTAGTAAGTGTGAGGATTTCTAGTATATTGGTATTCAACTTCTGCCTAGCTGTGACATTTATCCTCTGCTCAGTTCTTGAAAGATGTCTTTGGGCCCATGGTAGTGGGCCCCAACCAGTGAAGTGCAGTGTGGGGCTTCCAGAGTTGTATCTTTCTTTTTGCATAACATGGATACAAGTTCAATTATAGCTTTATAGTTAGCAAGAATGCTTTGCAGAGGAGGGAGTTGGGGGAGGGATAGTGGGAGAAAAACAAGGGAGAGGATAACAATGTTCAACAAGGAATGTACTCATTACCTTACTTATGTAACTGTAACCCCTGTGTACATCACCTTTACAACAAAATAAAATAAAATTTAAAGAAAAGAATACCTTGAAGATACTTTACAAAGTTGAAAGTATGAGGTTCTACAATAAATATGTAACGTTCCAGAAAGACCCACATGAAAGCTAGCTGATAAAGTGCTCTAAAGAAATTCAAATACTTGTTTATATGTGAATTCTTCCCTTCATTGGAAAACGGAAATCTTGTAATAGAGATATGTGATTTGGCTAATTGAATTAGACTTTGGTTAATCTCAGGTATATACCTATTCATACACATTCTTTGTATGGTGTAGCATGTGACCTTTTGGAGAAGATTGGTATAGATAACTTACTTTTGGTGCTGAAAGTAGTGTGAATCCAGAGCTATGTCTTAGAAGGCTGGTACCTGTAACCTTTGTGAGTCACAACCCATATGTGAAATAACAATTGGATAATAGCATATTTGACAGGAAACTATGAAATCAAGGCACTAAATATATTCTTTGGGGGTTTTCTTCTCAGACTTTTAATTCAGGCTGGGTATGAACTCAATGTTCAGGATCATGATGGCTGGACTCCTCTCCATGCCGCTGCACACTGGGGAGTGAAGGAAGCCTGCTCCATCCTGGCAGAAGCACTCTGCAACATGGATATCCGGAACAAACTGGTTAGTATGCCTGAGCCTGTAAGAGGACAATGAGATAGGTGACTGCTCCAGGAAAATACCCATCTCTGGTAGCTGTGGTGTTGCCTTCCACCCCCCTGCCTCTACCCCTGTTATCAACACAGAGGTATGTTTGCTAGGAAGGTTCATTACTTAGTCAACTGATTCTATTTATGTTGAAGTCCTTAAAGCAAACAGGAAATAAAAAGATTGTTGTACTTGGTAAAAAATGAGAGCCCTAGCTGGTGAACCAGTGCTTCACACCTATCTATAATCCTAGCAACTCAGGAGGCTGAGATTTGGGAATTGCCATTCAAAACCAGCTCAGGCAGGACAGTCTCCATGAAACTGTTATCTCCAGTTAACCACCAGAAAGTTGGAAGTTGATCAAAAAAGTTCAGGCGGGCTGGGATGGTGGCTCA
>NW_012267251.1:8433288-8434116 GCF_000151885.1 Dipodomys ordii
GGCTGGCTTTGAACCACGATCCTCAAATCTCAGCCTCCTGAGTAGCTAGGATTACAGGCGTGAGCCACCAGCGCCCGGCTAGCACTTCTTAAATTCATTATCTGACAAATCAGGAAACATCTAACAAGCATTAGGTACCAAACATGGGCAACTAAAACCATAAGTTATGATTTATATGCAGGCAAAAAGAATACAGTACTGGATTTTACTGAATAGATTCAACTCCCAATAGATATTTCTCAGATAATTGGAAAGAAACGATAAGCTATGAGTTTATAGCACATATACACTGCATTCACTGGTATTGTCCTTCAGAATAGAGTTCACAATAAGAGGAGATGTTTCCAGCTAGAAGACCAAGTTAGAGGAGAAATTATAATGGAGTATGTTCTTCTCCGAACTCTGCCATACCTGGCTTACCCATAATGGAAGCATATTACTTACTCGGTTGTCTGGGTCCCAGCTTATGGTGAAGTCTGGCTTTGCTGACACTTTTTCTCTCAATCACAGAAGAATACTGTCCTTCATCATCTCTAAATCTGTGGCTCATTGAATATCACCAAAGGAAGTTAGAGACCACCAGTTCTGTAGAGAAGGCAGGCACCAGCTAAGTTTGCCCTAAAATAGATGGCCTTGTGTTCTTTGAGATTTGAATTTCTCTTACTAATCAGGAATAGCTTATTCTAGAAATGTTAGTGTTACATCTTCAAAATTATAAATATGGGGGCTGGGGAGGTGGCTCAGTGGTAGAGTGCTTGCCTTGCATGCTTGAGGCCCTGGGTTCGATTCCCCAGCACCACATAAGCAAAAAGAAAAAAGCCGGAAGTG
>NW_012267251.1:8434813-8435726 GCF_000151885.1 Dipodomys ordii
CCCCCACCAAAGTTGTAATGTTCGTTTTCGACATAATGACTTGTACATCACATTGTTGCAATGGGTCCACCTGTATCCCTATTTAAATGATTTGTTTTTCCCCTTCCCCTCCACAAATTATACCGACACGAAATACAGTGAAAGCAGCCCCTGGATGTTTTATTCATGCCTTAAAATTAATTTCTGAGGGCTGGGAAGGTGGCTCAGTGGTAGAGCGCTTGCCTTGCATGCATGAGGCCCTGGGTTTGATTCCTTAGCACCACATAAGCAAGAAGAAAAAAAAAGCCAGAAGTGGCGCAATGGCTCAAGTGGTAGAGCACTAGCCTTGAGCTGAAGAGCAGAGGGACAGTGCCCAGGCCCAGAGTTCAGGCCCCATAACCGGACCCCCCAAAAAAATTAATTTCTGATTGTCAAATGTTTGTAGAGTGAGTTTTCTTAGAAGATATAGAATCTAACAACCAAAAAAATTGTTTCTTTAGGTTTCTGTGGTATAGGATATTGAAAAGAATGGACCCTGCATTGGTTAATGTTTATTTCACAGTGACAAATACCTGGGAGAAGCAGGAGAAAGGATTAGTTTTGGCTTACATTTTCAAAGGTTTTAGTCCAAAGTTGGCAGGCCCTGCTTCTGGGCTTGTGGTGAAGCAGATACCTTGGTGACAGATGGGTATGATGGAGAAGAGCTATTTACCTATCCCATGACAACTAGAAGCGAGAAAGAGGATAAGGACTAGATACTTTTTACTTTCTTCACCCAGTCCCCACTGCCCACTAATTCCCATTAAAGCCATCAAATTATGAAGCGATCTATGGATTTATTCATTGATGATGTCAGAGTTCTCAGGGTCCAGTCAATGATTACAATCCACTAGCTTGGGATCAAGCCTTCATCACATGAAACTTTTTTTTTTTT
>NW_012267251.1:8437366-8442153 GCF_000151885.1 Dipodomys ordii
CTGGGTTCGATTCCTCAGCACCACATAAGCAAAAAGAAAAAAGCCGGAAGTGGCGCTGTGGCTCAAGTGGTAGAGTGCTAGCCTTGAGCTGAAGAGCTGAAGGACAGTGCCCAGGCCCAGAGTTCAGGCGCCATGACCGGACCCCCCCCGCCCACAGGCTCTGTGTTCAAGTCCCAGGACCAGTATGTATGTACCCATGCGCATGTGTGTGTACACACACACAAGAGAGGAGGGGGCCTAAAGTTACTATCTATAATGAGATATGAAAATGTTTACTCCTTTTTTATTCAAAAGTTTTTTTTGACGTATGAGCCCTATTCATATTAAGTCATTTAGAAATGTTCTAACAACAAACATACTTCAGTTTGGCTGAAAACAGTATTATTCAGCCTCACATCAAGCAACTTAGAAGCTCTGGATGCTTATCCCCTGATAAATCTCTTGATTTCCTAGGAATCAGGACACATGTCTTTTAATTAGTGGAGGTTGTCTGCCTCACATCGCTCCTGAACCTAGCTCTTGTTCTCAGACTATGGGCTAGGGCCTTAATTGTGCTGATGTTCCTTAAAACAAACACCTCCCTACTGTCCTTCTCAGATGATTCTTGTTAACTAATGTTTAATGCACATGTGCCCTACACCTTTCTCTGAGGTTTTAAAGAATATTTTAAAATAAGTACAAGTAGGAATTACTCTTATTTGCCAAGAGGCAGTATACATTAGGAATGGCATGATTTCCTTGCTTCTGTTTTCCAAAATATAAAACTCTACATTTAAAGGATTGATTCTTGTAATATATTCTCTGTGATAGATGAAAGCATCCTAATGGCGGGTAAACTAACAGAGAAGCAGATATAGGTTGAGCATCCCTAATGTGAAAATCTGAATCTCAAGTGTTCCAATATCTGAAACTTTTTAAGCACTGACATGATGTCCCAGGCAGAAAATTCTAAACTAGGATAGCACAAAATTATTTGAAATATTGTAATTGTTGAAATATTGTACAAAAATAATCTTTGGCTATGTGAATGAGGTCTATATGAAATATAAGTGTATTTTGCATTTACCCTTGGAGTCTATCCTTCAAATATCTTACGTATATGCAAATACTCAAACATTAGAAAATTCTGAAAAGAGTTTAGGTTCTAAGTATTTCAGATAAGAAATAGCTTGTATCATTTGAATCAAAGGCAGAATGTTAATATTGAATAATTCCAGATAAAGTCACATGACTGCTACTTCTGTTTTCTATCTGTCCCTTTTCTCTTCCAGGGCCAGACACCATTTGATGTGGCTGATGAGGGTCTTGTGGAGCACTTGGAGATGCTCCAGAAGAAGCAGAATGTGGTGAGTCTTGAGTAGATGCTTTTAAAGCTTTTCTAACAGTTTTTTTTTTTTGTCCACACTCAGTACCTCAATTACTTGCTTTAGTTAGGATTGCAACAGTTAGAAGACTGTATTCCAAAAAACATTATTGAAGTTTGCTCATTGTAAGATAGCCTTCAATCAGCTAAAAGTTAAAAATAACAAGAGCAACCTAGTAATTACCCTCAAGTTCTAGAAAAGGAGCATGCTCAAATCAGTGTTTTTTCCCCAATAAGGAATATCAGAGTAGAGTACATCTAATAGAATTTTTTTTCTTACTGACTAAATGATGTCTTTATTTGAGGTACATTGGTTACAAAGAAAAACAATTTTTTCTAAAACTGTCACCTGGCATTGGGCAGTAGTGGGACAGTGATTCATATTTATTTTGGGTTTATGAAACATACAGAATTCGGCCTTCTTTATTCTTTTAGATCCTTGATTGTTTGGTTTCATGTAACAGTTTGCTTAGCACTCAACAGAAGAACTACATAAACATGGTGCCCCTAAACAAACTGCAGAATAGAAAACCACCCTCAGTATACAGCCCATAAAGGGGAATGAGTGATTTGGGCAAGGAGAATAAAGATCAATGACAACAGGGTAGGACAGAAGAAAATCACTGGTTTGCCTTTATTATTTTTCAATTGTATTTGGCACAGAGTATGTGAACTTAAGTTTAGGACAAATATGGGAAATAGAGTGTTTCTGGATCAGAGAACTATCAATGATGGGACAGACTAGTATGTCTAATCTCAGGTGTATTCATCATTATGCCTAAGGCTTCTTGTTATTTAAGCTTAAACAAATCATTTTATAGATTAAACAACTCATTTTACTTTCTTTTTTAAGCAATTGGGATATCTAAAAGCTGGAACTTTGCAAATACAGTATTAGTATTGTTACTTATTGGATTACCTGCCTCAGACAAGAGGTATACTTTTTTTTATTGTAAAGATACTATACAGAGGGGTAAGATATAATTTTTATAGCTAGTTTTTTAAACCTAACATACCTAGGTTTAGATGTAACATCTTTGTCAAATGATTTTTACCCACCAATAGAATGATGTATAAAAATGTCATGTATCTTTGTCCCTTGCATAACTTTATGCTCCAGGGATATAAATACATTTTGTCTAGCACTTTTTCCTAAGGGCTTATTTCCCATTTGGAACCTGTGGTTTCCTTAGAAATATTGCCATCATGTCCCAGTGTTTGGATCATAAAGATTTCTTTCAAAGTTCCTCCAAATTTCTTTCCAAATTCTTCAGAAACAAGGCTTATTTTTTCAAGACTGGGTTTGGATATTGAGGGGAACAGTTCTCTTAAAGCTCTGATACTATATTTTTTCTCTTCTACCTTGGGTAAGGGGTTTCCTTTGTCATTTTATTCTAAGGAGAACTAACTAAAGTATATCTGATTTTTCTCAGATTGTCTTCATATTGCCCCTTGGGTGTTAGTCCTGTTTTTTTGTTTTTGTTTTTGTTTTTTCAGAAAAGAACCACTTTGGTTCTTTTCAATATTGCTGTAGTTAACTTTGTCCATTTTCTCTCTTTTTTTCAATTTCCAGCTTCGAAGTGAAAAGGAAACACGGAATAAACTCATTGAATCAGACCTGAACAGCAAGTTGCAGAGTAGACTCTTCAAGAAGTAAGGCATAGACTAAGCTATGTAGCATAAGCCTGGTTATATGGAATGACATGCTAAGAGTTTATATAGTGAAAACCTTAGTCTTTGACTCTAGCCAAGTAATCTTCAAACATGTAGGAAAGTTTATAATGCAAGGTGATGGCTTTAATAAGGGTAGGGAAAACACTGAGGACAGATGAATGTCCTTTATACATAGAAATAGAGCGTGGGCATTTTTAGTCCATTGGCTTCCCATTATTACATTGTGAGTTTAATTTCTTTTTTGTTTACTACTATTGTAGTGCCTAGTATGAGTTTTGACATATCATCAGTCCTCAAACTTTCATCTTCAGAATACCTAGGGTTCAGAAGAATGCACAGATGCAATGAGGAACCTGTGTTTCTGCATGTATTACTTCTTACTTTTTTTTTTTTGGTCATGGGGCCTGAACTCTGGTCCTGCGCACTGTCCCTCAGCTCTCAGCTCAAGGCTAGCTCCCTACCACTTGAGCTACAGTGCCATTTCTGGCTTTTTTCTGCTTATATGGTGCTGAGGAATCGAACCCAGGGCCTCATGCATGCGAGGCAAGCACTCTACCACTGAGCCAACTTCCCAGCCCTGTATTACTTTTATATAGAGATGTATAGCTTGATTCCTATTAGTATACCTGATTGTCTGTGAACTTGAAAAGATGGTACCTTTTGAATTACTTTTGAATCATATCTTTAATTTAGCAAAGAGAAAATGCTTTATGAAGAAGAGCAACCCAAGTCACAAGAAATAGAGGAAGAAAATAAAGAATCCAGCAGCTCCAGTTCAGAGGAAGAAGGTGAAGATGAAGCTTCTGAGTCAGAAACTGAAAAGGAGGCAGGTAATACACAGATGATCACAGCCGAGACCCTCATTTCTGCTGCTTGTCACAGAGCTGGCCAGGGCTCCCCAAAAACTTGAAGTTCAGTTTTCAAGGGCAAGAGATCAAATTGCTCATGACAACTTGGTTATAAAAGCTGTAAGCTATGTTAAATTCTACCTATCAGTTCATATGCAACCAGCAGACAGGATTTAGAAAGTCAGTGTGCTGAGAGACAGAGATCTTGTAGAGGCACCTTCAGTCACATGCTTTAACAAACTGGGGGAAATTTATGTTTAGTCCTTGGGTTAGTTTGGTTCCTTAACCAGAATCCTGCAATCTTTTCCCTGCTTCTCATTATTTGAAGCTCTTTCCAATCTTGAGTGGGAGTTTGAGTAACAAAATTGTATTTACCTTTGTGACTTTTACTAATAACATATACAGTTTCCTCAGAATCAACACTGAAATGATTATTCAAATTCCTTCCATAAAATGGCACAGTATTTGCATATAATCTGTGCATACCCTCCTGAATACTTTAAATCATGTCTCGGCTATTTATGGTAAATAGGTGTTAATACTATGTTGCTCAAGAAATGACAAGAAAAAAAATTGTTCATCACAGGTTCAGGTATTTTTCCAAGTATTTTCCCATCCACAGTTAGTTGAATCCACTGACATGGAAGCTGCGGATATGGAGGGCTCTGCAGCATATAGAACTTCTTATTTTTTATTTTATTTTTATTTTTTTGTCGGTCGTGGGCCTTGAACTCTGGGCCTGGGCGCTGTCCCTCAGCTCTTTAGCTCAAGACGAGCGCTCTACCACTTGAGCTACAGCGCCAGTTCCAGTTTTCTGGTGGTTTATTGGAGATAGGAGTCTCACGGTCTCTCCTGCCCGGGCTGGCTTTGAACCGCGATCCTCAGATCTCAGCCTCCTGAGT
>NW_012267251.1:8445068-8525620 GCF_000151885.1 Dipodomys ordii
AGCTCTTCAGCTCAAGGCTAGTGCTCTACACTTGAGCCACTTCCAGTTTTCTGAGTGGTTTATTGGAGATGAGAGTCTCACAGACTTTCCTGCTCAGGCTGGCTTTGAACCACGATCCTCAAATCTCAGCCTCCTGAGTAGTTAGGATTATAAGCATGAGCCACAGACTTGAGGGCACTTCATATTTAAACTGTAGCAGGCCCTTTCCTTTTCCCTGCCTATGCTCATTACTTCCCTCTTTGTGTTCCTCTAACATTACTCACTTATTTTTGTTTGAACACTCTTCATTTTTATGTGGGGAGACTGGGTATGTTATTCTAATGAAGGGCTCAGCACAATTCTTGGCACATGACATGCATTCATATACATTAAATGTTTTTTTGTAATATATCTAGTAGAGAAATAGAAAGACATACACATGTATACCGTGAAAAAAAAAATAATTCAATCAGTGGTATTCACTAGTAAGAAGGTTTCTATCTAGTTCAGGTAATTGTAGTCAAATTTCATATCTGTATAGTTATTTTTCATTTGCAGTGCACTTAAACAATTTAATCTTTACAGCCATACTTTGAAGTACATGTTATTAATACCACTTTTTAGAATGGGAAAATTAATACTGAATGAGGTAAGTGAATTAGGCTTCCTAGTTAGCATGAGACATGCCAGAGATCTTGAGTTTGTTTGGAATTCCTCAGAGAAGTAGAGAACTAGTGGAAATTATCTGCATAAGTACATCAGCTTGTTGTTGTTGTTGTTTTTGTCAGTCATGGGGCTTGAACTATGGGCCTAGGCGCTATCCCTCAGCTTTTCAGCTCAAGGCTAGTGCTCTACTGCTGAGCCACAGCGCCACTTCCTATCTGCATAAGTAAGAGGAGAGATTTTAGAGAATAAAGGTATAAGAAAGAATCTCAGGGCAAAATGTTTTTAGGAAGTAACGATGAATCAATGAAGGGGGCAGAAAAGGAGAAAAATAGGACAGGTATTTCCTCCTCAAGAATCAGGGCAATAGTGAGAAGGGAGAGCTTAAGGATGAAGTCACTAGTAATCCTAGAGAGCAGTTTCAGTAGTCTGGTGTGGGCAGTAGCCAGATGGTTCCAGTGAGCTGCCCTACTCATTTCTCTAGTTCTCTGCCAACTGAAATGTTATTCATGTTCCAAAGCCCAGCTCAATCAGTGTCCTTTATGAAGCCTTACAGGATAGATACATGGTTTTATCCCCTTCTTTAACTTTTATAGCTATCTGTTTGAACTTCTTTTATATTGCTTTTCTCTTGTTGCTTATTATTATTACCACCACCCCCTTCTGCCGTCCACCTACTGGCAAACTTTGGAAACACTTGAATATATTTTCTATCTTCTTCATCTTTCTGTGGCCTATCTGCTTAGTACAAGGCCTTCTCTGTGGTAGGTGCTCAATAAATATGTTGGAAGAAGAGAACATTTCCAGATGTTGCCTGCCACATATGCATATACTGAACAAATATTTGTTGAATGCATTGGTCTCATTTTTAAAGATCCACAGATAAAAAAATAGTTTTAGCTCTTCTCTTTATAACAGTTTTCATGAGAAAGGAATCAAAATCTATGAGCCAGGATGCCATTCCTGTCATCCCAGCACTGAGCAGGCTGAGGCAGGAGGATGACGAGTGTGAGGCCCACATGAGTAGGCTACATAGCAAGACTCAATCTCAAAAAAAGCCAAAGTGAAAAAGTAAGAACTGAAAATCTGATACAGCAATAAGAAAGTACAGGTTCTAATAGGATAAGTAACTTTGCTAATATCACAAAATTAAGATGTGGCTTTAAATTGTCATATAATTCATGGGTAGGTTACTCTGGATCTCTCTTTCCAAAATATATAGACAGGCGGCTGGGAAGGTGGCTCAGTGGTAGAGTACTTGCCTTGCATGCATGAGGCCCTGGGTTCAATTCCTCAGCACCACATAAACAGAAAAAGCCAGAAGTGGTGCTTGGCTCAAGTGGTAGAGCGCTAGCCTTGAGCTGAAGAGCTGAGGGACAGCGCCCAGGCCCAGAGTTCAGGCCCCACGACTGACCAAAAAAAAAAAAAAAAAGAACCAAAATATATAGGCCAGATCCATAGGGACTAGGTACAGGCACTATGCTTGTTATTTAGTATGCAGCAATAAATTAAATAGATACACTTTCTGATTGATGACTCTATTGTAGTAGATCACTCCTATTTCTATTCTGAGTCCAACTTAACCTGCAATTAACCTTCCTCTGCAATCCTTTCTTCCTTTATTTTCTATTGTAATTCCAAGAATACTGATTGCTTAAATTAGGTGAGCCACTTCACCACCAGCAGATGTGTATTCTGAGCCATTACTCACTCCCTTTTCTCTTCTTCACCTACCAAATATCACTATCTTCTCACTCACTCTGGTTGTTTCTGTGGAGAGCCTTGATTGTTATAGCAACTTTCTTTGTTGTTTCCTTCCTCAGAAGGAAATCCTGTAGCACTTGATGATCTGAATCAATCAATGTAATTCCTAAAGTATAAATGATCTTGTTTTATGATTGTAATGTATCTTATCTCTTTTTCTTGATTGTAATTATGTAGAAAGCAGAGCTTATCCTATACTTTTTTCTGGCTTTTTTTCCTCTGCTAATCTACTTTATAATAGTAGTTACTGATGAATGTTTATGCAATATAACTAATAATATGGAGGCAATTTTTATCTGGAAATTCAAGTTGAAGCCTACCAAGATGGGAATACTATTGAGTTCATTTTCTTCTGCCCACAGTTGCTAGAGAGAGTTCATCTTAGTTTGAGTCCAGGCATTTATAATGAGAAAATCTTTTCTGTTAGTAGCAAAGGACATATATACAAAAAGATAAGATTTTTTACACTTGGACTTGTTGCTTTTCTTGCCTTAAATGATAGATAAAAAAACAGAAGCCACTGTCAACCATTCCAGTCCTGAAAACAAGAGTAGCGTCATGGAGCAGATACCATCACCAACTCAGAATACCTTCTCTGCCTCTTCTGCTAGGAGAGTGAGTACTTCAGAATTGACTTTGGTTTTATTGTTCACTACTCCAATAAATGTAGAAAGGCCTCAGAGATACATCCTTGAAGCTGGGTTGCTGGTGGCTCATACCTGTAATTCTCAGGAGGCTGAGATCTGAGGATCACAATTCAAAACCAGCCGGGGAGGGCTGGGAAGGTGGCTCAGTGGTAGAGCCCTTGCCTTGCATACCTGAGGCCCTGGATTCGATTCCTCAGCACCACATGAGCAAAAAGAAAAAAGCCAGAAATGACACTGTGGCTCAAGTGGTAGAGCGCTAGCCTTGAGCTGAAGAGCTGAGGGACAGCACCCAGGCACACAGTTCAGGCTCCAGGACCAAACCCCCCCCAAAAAACAAAACACAAAAAACCAGCCTGGGCAGGAAAATCAGTGAGATCTTATCTCCAATTAACAACCAGAAAACTGCAAGTGGAGCTGTGGATCAAAGTGGTAGAGGGCTTGTCTTGAGCAAAAAAGCTTAGGGACAGTACCCAGGCCCTGAATTCAAGCCCCACAGCCAGGAAAAAAAAATACATCTTTGGAAAACATATACATCTGTAGGACTGGGAGCATGGCTTAGATTATAGAGCCCTTGCCTTGACTTCATGCTTGAAGTCCTGAGTTCAATCTCTAATACCAACATTATCTCCAAAAGAAAGATCCACTCTTAACTTACTCTGGCTCCTATAGTTCGTGCTGCTTAAGCAATAGACATTTATTCCTAACTTTTTTGTTTTGTTTTGTTGTTGTTTTGTGTGTGTATGTGTGTCAGTGCTGGGGCTTGAGCTCTGGATCAGGGTACCATCCCTTAATGTTTTCACTTAAGTCTGAGGTTGTGCCACTTGAGCCATACCTCCACTTCTGGCTTTTGTTTAATTGGAAATGAGAGTCTCATGGATTTTACTGCCCCGGTTGGCTTGAGCTGAGATCCTCAGATCTCAGCCTCCTGAATAGCTAGAAGTAAAGATAAGAGCTATCCACACTAGGCTACTTCCTACTTTTGAAGAAGAAAAATACTAACTTGGGAAAAAAATACAAACACACACATGTACTTATTCCACTTTTATAAAAACAGAAAAAAGAAAGACTCCTCTTAAAACAGGATGGCTTGTAAAAAGCAAAGAGTACAGAAATCTGCATATTCAGATGACTGATAACAAGAAAAAAATCTTAGTGTAAGATGGAGATGAATGAGTTTGTGTTTATATTTCATTTTTCTTATACTTGACCTGGTTTGGGGAGAAAGACCTAAGCATTTTGCAGTAAACCCCGGGCCCTAAAATGGGACTGCTGGCTGGTATTACAAAGCCAATTATATCTTGTGGATAATGCTTCCCCAAATTATAGTTAAAAGACAATATAAGCTTTCCATGAATTTTTTTTTCCTTTTTCCTTCCCTTTCCTCCCCCATCTCCTCCTTCCTTTTTTCCCCTCCTTCATTCTTTTTTTTTGTTTGTTTGTTTTTTTTGAGGTGCCGGGGTTGGAACCGAGGGCATTGCACATGCTACATCCAGCTCTGAAGCTTTCGCTTCTGATATCAAAAATATTTTTTTAAGTAAAATGATTATAATAGTGAATTACTCACTTGTCAAAGATGTTACTTAGCAAAATAAGAAGGATGGCAATGTTTTGACCCTTATAATTTTTTCTTACTAATTTTTTTTTTTTTGCCAGTACTGGGGCTTAAACTCAGGCCTGGGCACTGAGCTTCTTTGGCTCAAAGCTAGCACTCTCCCACTTGAGCCACAATGCCACTTCTGGCTTTTTTGTTTGTTTATGTGGTACCAAGGAATTGAGCCCAGGGCTTCATGCATGCTAGGCAAGCACTCTAACACTAAGCCACATTCCCAGCCTCTTCTTAAGTTTTTTAGCCACTGAAATCTAAAACTACTAGAACTCTTGTCAAACATGAAATTGTTTTCTTGAAAGTGGTCATTAAAATTTGCCTCTATTTTTGTTAACACTAAATTAAATCAACTTACCACATATAGTTTCTTCAAGCATATTTGTATATTAGCGTATCCTGTTCTTTTAGACTCCCCACATGCGATAGGGAAGAATTAAGCTCATGGTTACCATTTGACAGATGAGGATGTTGAGACCTAGGGAAGCAGATCATATTATTTTCATGTACCCAGCACGTCAAGATGTATCATTAGAATACATCCTCCTGGTGCTCCAGGTCAGTTCTAGTTGGAGAAAGAGAGCAATTCTTTCACACGAGTCTATTTCTGGCCTAGAGAAAAGGAATGCCTTGAGAGGTGATTAGCAATTGTCATGTGAAGGGGAATTGTGCCATGTATTGTTCTCCTGGCACTGCTCTATGCTGTTCTACTGAACTTTGTTAAATGTGGAAAAGGTAAATAGGTGGAAACAATGAATAAGCATTCAGAGGAAAAATGCTTTGGTGACTATTTTTGTTTCTTTACTGTTCTTTGAACCTTTCTTTTTTCTTCTTTTCTTTGCTTTCTCCTTCATAGTTCTCTTCCAGCCTTTTTAGCAAGCCGGAAGAGCCCAAAGATGAATCTCCTTCTTCATGGAGACTGGGACTCAGAAAAACTGGCAGCCACAATATGCTAAGTGAAGTGGCCAATTCCAGGGATGCTCTGCGGGACCGAGGCCTTTCCATCTACCGCTCTTCATCAAGCCCCCGGATCTCTGCTCTGCTGGACAATAAAGACAAGGTCTGGGGGAATTCCAAGGCAATTTTCTTCTATGAAAAGTCAATTCTGGAAACAAATGAAAGTATTTTCTAGTCCATAAGTTGACTGCGGAGCAGAAAGTTTTTAAAGGGAAACAGATACACTGATAGTGTGACCAAATAGCTATTTGTTAGCTATTATTTGCTTGGCCAGAAAAAAAAAGTACCTTTTCCCTATGGCTGGCCTTATGTTCATTCTTCTTTATCCCCTTACCCAGATCAAAATAGTTGTTCAGAAGAAATTGCCTAAATGGTTCTTCTGAACCCGAAACTTTTTTTTTTTGTTGTTGGTTATAGGGCTTAAACTCTGAGCCTGGGCGCTGTCCTTCAGCTCTTCAGCTCAAGGCTAGCACTCTACCACTTGAGCCACAGTACTACTTCTGGTTTTCTGGTGGTTTATTAGAGATAAGAATCTCATGGACCTTCCTGCTTGGGCTGGCTTTGAACTGTGATCCTCAGAGCTTAGCCTCCTGAGTAGCTAGGGTTACAGGCATGAGCCACTGGCTCCTGGCTCAGAAACTTATCCTTGATATTCAAATACTCCTTAGTTCAATTGTGAATCTTAATGCAGTTCAGGCACATTAGTAATTAGAAAAATTGTTTTTCTTTTCTTTTTTTAGTTTGAGACAAGCAGGCTTGGAACTTGCTATATAGACCAACCTGGCCTTGAACTCTTCTAACAGTCTCCCAAGTAAAAGGATTACAAGTGTGTGCTCCCATATCCAGCCTAGGAAATAATTTGAACTTATTTCTTTCATTTGTAGAAATCTGATCAGGTTAACTTCATGAGCACTTCATCCATAAAGTCATTAAAGATGAGTTTGGTTCCAAATTTTATTAAGGTTGTTCAGTATTCTTGTCTGGGGTCATGTCTTCTTTGTGATCATAGTCTTCTTACTGTGTCTTGCATTTCTGGACACTTCTTGAAGTGGTAAGGTATAGTGGTTGGGTTAACTCTGCAGCATATTTGCTATTTATGCTCCTAAGGACACTACATTTAAAGGAAAGATATACAGGAGACTAAGTCAAGCTAATTTCATTGAGAACATTAGAGTAGAGCTCTCTGTGGCTTTTCAAAGACTCCCTTTCTCTCTTGACAAGGTTGCTGCTTTTTATAGTCTTTGCTACTGGCTTCTTTATTGGATCATCCTGGCTTTTCTCTTGAGAATTATATCCCTTTGTATGGGGTTTTAATGAAAGGAAGTTAGGAATAAGTTTTTGAAAGCTAATATTTTATAATAACACTCAAAATGGAATTATTATTGACTGTAGATAGATTTTATAGGTATATTAATTTCTACCTTTTTTGCTCAAAATGTTTTCTGCTCTGTCAGTTTTCTGCCTTTTCTGTGCTTTACTTATTTCTATTTTACAGGAAAGAGAAAACAAAGGCTATTTTAGTTCACTAGTTCCCCGGAGGCTCAGCAGCACAAGTGACATTGAAGAAAAGGAGAACAGGTAATCATAAGATAGACCAAAACATGATTTCTTTTATCTTCTCTGGGCATAGTGGTCTCCTGGCCGTTATTCCTCTACCTTTTTTCCATAAATGTGCGTACACATTATGAATTGGTTTTTCTTCAACTTAGAATACCTCCTAGCCCTTACTCCCTTGTTTTGCCAGTTCTTTACTCGTCAAATTCTAACTTTAGCATAGTTAGACATTGCTGTTTGTAGGACATCTGTGACCCAAGTGTGAGTTCATTTTAGTACCTCAGAAGCTCTGTAAAAGAAGTCTGTGTCTCTCTGGTTTTATGCCTATAACATAGTAAACACTGAAAATATAATTTGAGTTGATCAACTTCTAATTTGTAACTAGCCTTCCTCATCTGGTAAGATTAGTATAGAGACTTTGAAATATATGTGCATCTTGGCCTAATCTACAATGTTTGTGAAGGTGTGGTCCTTTGACCAGCAGTAACAGCCTCATCTAGGAACATGTTAGGAGTACAGAATCTCAGGCCATACCACAGAACTGTTCATTGAGATTCTACATTTTGAGCCCGGCACTGGTTGCTCACGCCTATAATCCTAGTACTCAGGAGACTGAGATCTGAGGATCACGGCTTGAAGCCAGCCTGGGTAAAAAAGTTTTTAAGACTCTTATCTCCAGTTAACCACCCCCTAAGAAACTAGAAGTGGTGCTGTTGCTCAAAGTGGTAGAGCTTTAACCTTGAGCAAAAGAACTCAAGGACAGCATGCAGACACTGAGTTCAAGCCCACTACCAACAAAAAAAACTACATTTTGAAAGAATTCCTAGATAATTGAAGTACAATAAAAGCTTGAGAAGATTGTTCTAGAGACTTGTATGAAATACGAAGACCCATAACCTTACCAGCAAAGACCCCAAGTTATCAATGTCGATCCAAAATCCTGTCTCTTCTCTAAAGAGGTGCCCAGAAGCTCTCCTTTTCTTTTTCTCGTCTTGTGATAGACTTCTTCATCTCCCCCACTAATCCCTTCTTTGCTTAATCAATAAAAACCTGCTACTGAATACTTATTACAAGGAAATAAATTAAGGAACAAAAGTGACTCTTCATTACAAAAGGGCCCTTTGATATAAGGAATTTGGTACCTGTTGAAATGATCTGGCTTTGAAGTTGATAGATGAAAGCCAGCAGTAGCACTTGTGTTCTGTTTTAAGAAAACAGGTTTATATAATAGAATCACTTAGAAGATACATTTCTTTAGCCATATTTTAGTTTGCTGTTGGCTTTTCTCTCTGTTTGCTTTGTATCCTGGGTAAAACTGGTGGTACAAATCAGTGTTTTGTTTGATTTGCTTTCATGTCTCTACAGAGAATCAGCTGTTAATCTAGTAAGGAGTGGCTCCTATACCCGGCAGCTCTGGAGGGATGAAGGGAAAGGCAATGAAACCCAACAGAAAATTGCTCCTTCCAACTATGTATCAACCTATTTGAAAAGGTACCAGGTGCAAAGGAGTAGGCAGTGATTTTCCTTCACTATGGCTATGGGAACATGGGTAATAACTGCATGCCTTTTTATATCCAGTTATCCAATGAATCAACAAATGAATTGCTTTTAGATTTCTTGGGATTAACATTTTGACTAATTTAAAATTAAAAGTTAATGTGTTCTCTTAATAACTGAATTAAAATATGTTAATTCTAAATTTTCACCACTGACCTGACTTTATACCCAATCTTCTCAGTCCTAGTAAAATCTTTTATCAGAAGTGACTTCTAGTAATCTCTGGGAAAGATTGAATTTAAAACATCCTTGTCCAGTAGCTGGTTTTCTATTTTCTAAAACTAGTCATTCCCATTTCAAGTTATATTTTTGTGGGGAGGAAGGGCGGGACTTTCGTAGGGTGGCAAGGGGTTGGAAAGGGGAATAGTTTTCTGTTGCATTAAAGACATTTCATATTACAGCCTGTTAATTTAGGGACTTGAGTTATTTTTTTTTATGACTTTAATGGCCCTCAGATCCATCAAGATGTGAAACTCGCAAGTTTGG
Organism: Dipodomys ordii; assembly: GCF_000151885.1. Lineage (NCBI taxonomy): Eukaryota > Metazoa > Chordata > Mammalia > Rodentia > Heteromyidae > Dipodomys > Dipodomys ordii. Next base: position 8,454,279 of record NW_012267251.1, read on the forward strand.
TGCAGAGAAGGTACTTGGGTTTCCTTCTTTTTTTCCTCTCATCTGTATTCCCTTTTCTGCAGTTATTTTCTTTGCCACAGCTAGCCAGCAAGCAAAGCATCTTTGCCAGAACCATTAAGCTACAAGATACACTTACTTAATATTTTAATTTGAACTTTGCTGCTGATGTGGAAAGAATCTGTTTTTCATTGCTTACTTTCAATTCTTTCTTCACTTCCACTTAATGCCTCCACCTGCCTCTTTCATGCATTTGTCATGAGGTTTTCTAGATGACTGATTGGTTACCTTCCATTGACGATAAATTGTATGAGCAGATTAGTTGTTTGGGATCAAAAGTGATCTCCACCTGACAAGAAGGCACTTGGTCAAATAGTTAATGTCACTTGAGAAATAAAAAGCTATCAAAGAAACAGCCTTTTAACTATCTTCAGTTCTGCAGATTCATTATAAGAAAGGGCTCAACAGTGAAATTGTACAAGTATAGCTTAGTGATCTGACAGGCATTCATAGAAACCAGGGCCTTCAAGAGGCTATAACCTATTTGTCTTTTCTTTAGTTTTGTTACGGTCAAATCTAAGATCAAAAACTTTTCAAGGAAAATAATGTTCTGGATCTAGGAGAGAGAGAAAAGTGATGCTTAGTTTCCAGGCAGTTATTTTGTTGATTTTCATGAACACCAAGTCATGAGCAAGTGAACTGAGTGGCATTTGGCTTGATAGATGTAATTGCCAGACTTATAGTGGACAGAGGAGAGAAGGGCTCCCTCTATTTAAGATAGAAAGTATGCTCGATTATATAAGCATTTTTTGAGAAAAGATATACAGCTTGCTTCATACCTGAATTTTCAAAGTTCATCTTATGTAATCCCAAAACACATTTTGATTTTATAAATTTCTGTCTTTTCAAGAAATAATCATATGTTCCATTTGAAAAAGAAAGTGCAAGTAGGAATTTGTTGTTCCCTGTCTGCGACAAATCTTGGTATGAGTTCCATTTTCTGTCACCTCTTGTTTACTGACAAGCATTAACTTCCTGTGGCCCAATAAGATGCCTCTTTTCCAGAGAAGATTTCATGACTTTTTATGATCATCCCCTGAAGTGTCTCATTACTTTTCTAGTCAGGAAGTATTTTTAATTCTAATCTAGATAATTTTTTGCTGCAATCAATACAGTTCTTACCTGTCTTCAACTAAAATAAGGGAAAATGGGCTCTTAGTACCCATAGTATTACTTTCTAGATTTAAAGCTTTTAGTCCTTTAATTGTTGTTTTAAGCTAAATAACTGTAGTTCTCAGTCATTTTTTTTCATAGTGCTTCTTCTTTTACAACTTTTACATTTACATTTCTAAAACCTCTCCAAATTTCTATGGTCTTACTCTGGCTTCTGTAGTACTACTTCCCTATCAGGCTGACACTTGGGGGTGCATGATTTTTTGTATTGGGTTTGTTGAAGATTATTTCTTTCTAATAGAAATTTGCTATTTCCTGTTATTTACATTCTTACTTTCTACTGTTGACATAAATTCTATTTTCCTGCTTTTCTGTGTTAAATATCATCTCTCCTTCACATTTCTTCACTCTTTTTGATGATTGACCAAGATATCATCTTTCAAAGAGTGATGATTGCTTCTTTCTTTTGGATGATTGCCTGCTTGCTGCCAGCCACCTAGCTCCAGCTGGAGTTGAGTACTCCACTTCCCAGTTGCCCCTCTCTTTGGTCTTCATTCCTTTTAAGTGCACAATATGGGTGGGAAGGTGGTGCTGGGAAATGGTGGATGAGCAGCATGTCCTGAAGAAAGTGACTATGTGCTGTTTTGCAGTGCTTCATTTGGTAGAAGTAGTGATCCCACAAGTCCCTACATTTCAGCCAATCGCAATTCATCTTCTGCTACCTCACCCATTACCATTGGTTCATCTACCTCTCGGGGCAGCCAGTGGCAACCTGCCTCTTCTTGCCCTGCACCAATCAGTACAAACACTACTGCATCTATACAACCTGGCAGGTAAGGCTTCTTGGAGCCATTTGAGTCACGTTCATCAAAGTTAATACCCTGGAAACACATAAAATTTGAACCAAAGAGGCTGTACCACTATAGAAGCAAGTTTGAATTACTGTGAAAATGTCTGCAACTTAATGAAGATGCTTTTGATGTTTTGTGGAATGTATCATTGTACTTGGCATTCGGGTCAACTTGGCATGACTACTTTTATTTCTCAGTAATATTACCAGTTGTGATAACAATTTAAGGGTCAGTCCTGTTGTAGGAAATAAGTACCAAACATATTCCTATATATTATATTAGCTTTCTAGTAATTATGAATAGACATTTGCATTCTAGGGGTGATAGAATCTTGATTTCTGGTTCATAGAGGCTGAGGGTAGCAATTGCAGCAGTACTTTAGCTTTAGTTCTAACTGTGGTTTGTAATTCTTTTCATGTTATCAGAAGTTCTTTTAGGTCTTGTCCCTACAACCGACCCAAAGAAAATGAAAAAAACTGTTAATGATGATAGTGTTTTTCAAGAACTCTGGTTATGGCGATGGTTAATTGATGTCTGTCATTTACTAGGTTTCTTTCCCTGAAATAACTAGTTATCATTCTCTTGGCCAAAAGCACAGATTTGTGATTACTACTGTTGATGTATAATTATGTGGATATTTTTAGGTCTTCATAATCAGCCCCCATAATAATCTAGCTGTATAGACATTATCACCAAAACACCAGAGGGCTGGAGATGTAGCGTGGTGATAGTGCCTTTACCTAGCATGCTCAAGAAAGGTCCTGAATTCCATCCCCAGCACTGGGCGGTTGGGGGGGGGGGGAATTCATGGAGGTTTGTAGTTTGCCTTGCGTGTAAGAAAGCCTTGAAATAGAGATAACATACTACCTTCAGAGTTGTTAAAGGATTCACATTCTTTTTTTTGGTCATTCTCTTCTTTAATCTTTACACTAAAGCTTCTATTTTCAAGGATTGCTTCATGTTTCAAAATAACTCCTGGAGCTGTATACATTGTGGCTACATTCTAGGCAGGAAGCAGGAGGAAAGTAGGAAAGAGGAAAAGAGAGAATCCTTCTAAACTGGTAATTTTCTGAGAAACACTAATTTCTTGCTCTCTTTCATTTCATACTTCAAGGAAATATGGATTTTTAATAGTACATTACTGCCCTCAGTTATACAGGTATTCCATATGTAAGAGGGGGAAAAATGATGACTGTGGTTAAGCAGCTAGCTGCCTCCAGCAAACAGTCTTGTTTTATAGATGAGGGAACAGACAAAAGCTTCCCTAATCATCTGTTCAAGATCCCATAGTGAGGGAGAAACTGAAATAGGATTTGAACCCAGATTGTCCACTGCAGGGATCTTGTCTATTGTGTCATAGTTTAGTTTCCACTGAGTTTATATTGTATTCTAGGTACTATGTTAGATCTTCTACATACATTGTTTTATTTCATCATCATAGGGATCCTCTTTGTCAGGGTATTACTGCCTCTGTTTTACAGGTGAAAAAGAGATCATTACATTGGCTTAAACTTAGCCTCAAGTTCTTCCAAACCCATGATTTAGCTGACTTCACCATACAGCTTTGATCCTTACTACCAAGCTTCCCCTACTCTGTTCCTTCTAGTAAAATTACAACATGTTTCTAAAATCTCTGGCATCCCAGGAGCTTAATACAAGGCAGAGAGACCAAAACATGTTATTATTTTTTTAAAATAAACTTCAGGGGCTGTGAAGGTGGTTCAGTGGTAGAGCGCTTGCCTTGCATGCCTGAGGCCCTGGGTTTGATTCCTCAGCACCACATAAGCAAAAAGAAAAAAGCCGGAAGTGGCGCTGTGGCTCAAGTGATAGAGCGCTAGCCTTGAGCTAAAGAGCTGAGGGACAGCACCCAGGCCCAGAATTCAGGCCCCACGACTGGACCCCCCAAAATAAAAATAAATAAATAAATAAACTTCAGGTAATATTGTAATAAGTATAGTGCCTTAACCTAAAAGAGTGACCCTCTTGCCTCAGCCTCTTAAGTAGCTAATTTTTTTTATAGCTGTGCTTTAGCCTGATCTTATTAGTACTTCAAATTGACTAATTTTGCCATCAGTTTTTAAAATTAGAAAATATATAGAGTGAAGGAAATGTATTTACTGTAACCCTTTTGTACATTACCTTTACAATAACAATAAAAAATTGAAAAAAGAAAATACATACAAATTTTACCTTATTCTAAGTTATTAATTGCTTCTAGAGAAGTAACTTGTATATTTTAGAGATTATTTCAGTCTTCAAAAATATTCTGTTGTATCTTCTGTCATGCCTGGCTACTAAGAAGGCTGAGATCCTGAGAATCACAGCTTGAAGCTGAGACTTTCATCTTCATTTAGGCAGAAAAAAATCCAGAAGTGGGAGTGTGGCTCAAGTGGTAGAGCACCAGCCATGAACAAAAAAAGCCTAGTGAAAACTCCAGGCCCATGCAGCATGTAGGTACACACACACACATACACACACACACATACACACACACACATACACACTCACACACACACACACACACACACACACACACACTGAGAACTCCAGGCCCATGCACACACACACACAGTGAGAACTCCAGGCCCATGCGCGCGCGCGCGCACGCACGCACGCACGCACACACACACACACACACACACACAGTGAGAACTCCAGGCCCATGCAGAATGTAGGTCTACACACATACACACAGGGTTTTTGTTTTAGGCCAGGCACAGTGGTTCAGGCCTTTAATCCCAGCAGTAGGATTAAAGTTGTAAGCCAGCCTAAAGCAAAGGTTAGTCAGTCTCCTGTCTCAAAAGCAGAGCATGGAAGTACATGTCTGTAATCTCAGTTTATGTGGGAGGCAGTAGGTAGGAGAAGGCAGTAAGTATGAGGATGGCAGTCCAAGGCTGGCCCTGGGCAAAAACAAAAGATATTATTTGAAAGATAAAGCAAAAAAAAGGCTGAGGGCATGGCTGAAGTAGAGTGTTCTCCTAGCAAGCAACTGGGCCTAAGTTCAGAACCCAGTACTGACCCCAAGTATTCTAATATTTACACCTGGATACCATAGTTAAGATGCTACTTTTAGGATGTGATTGTTTCTTTAAGCTTATTGTAATAATGTGATTATTTTGGAATTGAGCTCCTTGTAAACACCTCTGATAATGATTGTGAGTAGGTGGAAAACAGATTTTTAACATTCATGCTTTTCATTGCTTTTCCCATCTCGTGAGTATCAATTTTGGATCTCTGTTACCCCAGCAACAAGCTGTGACATCACAAATGATAGCTTTTTGGGTGGAGAGCCAATGGTTGCTCCTAACTCTTTGTTCAGATACAAAGCTCTTGTTTTTCCATAAATGAGTTTAATTATACAGCTTGCTGTTGAAGTCTGTAGTTAACGTTGCATATAGAATCCTGCTCTGTTTTTGTTTCAGTTTCTAACTTGTGCAGTTAGGAATGTAGACAATTAGACATTTGGTTAAATTGGAAAGCGGCTGCAGTTACTGAACTGGGTTAAAGACAACTAAACATACTGAGGTTGTGGGATGTTTTGCAAATGGATAATCCAAGAAGATGGTTGTCAAATCTAGGCTGATGACTGCCACAAAGACTGTCACTGCCAAGAATTAAGGGACAGGTGGAGATTAATATCGTAAGTGACTTTGGTGTCTTTTTCATGTGTAGAGAGACTCTGCATGTTTGGAGGGAGGCCAGATGGCAATGAGGAATCTTAAAACACTCTTGCATGTCAGTATTTTGCCTTTTGCCATAGCTAATTTTTGTCCCTCTGGTTTTTAATCTCATGCAAAAAAAACCAAAAATGTCAAAATGCAAGTCTTTCGGCAAAGGATATCAGATTCTATGTATATTATTGAAAGATTTAGAACTCTGAATAAATGAAGTAACAAAATCTGAACAGGAAGATTCTCTCATTAGGTCTATCTCTGAGCCTCCTTCCTGCAATGCTTTGTTGTAAAGCATGCCTGATCGTTCTGTTCATGTCTTTTTTCATTTCAGGACTCCTTACAGATCCCAGGCTGATTCTACTGCAGAGAAAGCAGCAGACAGTATTTCTTCTGGTACCCCACTCTGTGTCATCACTAATCGCCCTCCACCTAACACTACCAATGGGGTTACTGCTGCTTCTGTGCCCTCCTCTCCTGGAACAGACTCCTCTGTGGAAGGCAGGGAGAAGAGGAGGTATGGTAGCTCAATGAAACCTTTGTGACATTCTACTTTGGGGTAGGAGATAAAGGAGTGAGAGTGAAGTGTTATCCCCAAGCTCAAATTTTTGGAACTGGATCTTCATTTTTTTTTAAGGGTTCTGTCATTTGCTTCTAGAAAAGCTTTTGGTAGAGATCTTAATTATTTCTAGTTAGTTAGCATTTATTCTTTTATAGACATAGTCATAAGTTTTTGTATTTGTCTCATCAGAGCAACCATTGTCAAGTATTGTTTCTGAATTTTGTAATGGGGAACTTGAAGCACAGAAAAAAATATCTTCTGGGTAGTCTGATGAATTCTCTGTCAGCAAAAAGCTATTAACTGTCAAAAAAATCAGAGAAGGAAATGAATACAAGGGAAAGGAAATGATATGGTTGAAGGGTAGAGACTGTATATCCTTTTCTTTTTTCTTTTGACTGCTAGAAGTTGAACCCAGGGTTTCACATGCTAGGCAAAGTACTTTGCTACTGAGCTATATCCTAAGCACCTACTTTTTTTTCTTTTTTTTGAGACAGTCTCATTGTATGGTCCAAATTGGTCTTGAGTTTGTGATCCTCCTCTCTCAGCCTCCTGAGTGCTAGGATTACAGCACTGCACCAATGACCCCTATATGCTGTAGTTTCTTTTTTGTTCATGGCTGGTGCTCTAACCACTTGAGCCAAACCTCCACTTCTAGCTTTTTTTTGTCAGTGGTGGCAGTTAGTTGGAGATAAAAGTCTCACACACTCTTCTGCCCAGTATAGTCCTTCAGATCTCAGGCTTCTGAGTAGCTAAGACTATACATGCAAACTAACAGTCCCCAGGACTCTGCAATTTTTCTAGAGAGAAATTAGGAGAGCATGGGAAAAATCAGAAGAAGCTACAAAGAATATTTGGGTGGGGAAAGTATTAGAGCTTGAACTCCAGAGCCTTGTACTTATTAGGCTCAGCAAAGGCCCTTGAATACTTGAGCTATAGTTCTAGCTCTAAGAACGTGTGTGTGTGTGTGTGTGTGTGTGTGTGTGTGTGTGTGTGTAGATACTGGGGCTTTGTGTGTGTGTGTGTGTGTAGATACTGGGGCTTGAACTCAGGACTTTGAGCTCTTATTCAGCTTTTTTGCTCATGCCTGGTGTTCTACCACTTGAGCCACACTTCTAGGTATGCATTTTGCCAATTAATTGGAGATAAAATCTTGGAGACTTTCCTGCCAGGCTAACTTTAAATCAAAATTCTCCAGATGACAGCCTCCTGAATAGCATAGATTACAAGCAAGAGCCACTGACAGCCAGCAGAAGAACTTTTTAATTGTTAGGATCAAGACCTTGGAGATTGTGACCAAGGAAACATAGACTATTTCTTCTACTTAAAAATGTATGAAAAGGGCTGGGAAGGTGGCTCAGTGGTAGAGCGCTTGCCTTGCATGCATGAGGCCCTGGGTTCGAGTCCTCAGCACCACATAAGCAAAAAGAAAAAAGCCGAAAGTGGCGCTGTGGCTCAAGTGGTAGAGCGCTAGCCTTGAGCTGAAGACCTGAGGGACAGTACCCAGGCCCAGAGTTCAGGCCCCAAGACCAGACTTCCCCTCCCCCCAAAAAAGTGGAATGCACTCCATTTGGGAATCTTCGATCTACTTGAAGATTAAGTGTGTAATTATACTTTTTCAAGACTGTAAAAGAGGTGAAATTCTATCAAAATTCAAATTTTACTTTGATTTATTTTGAATATCCAAAGGAAGAATTTATATTCATGAGTGTATATGTATAATAAGAAGTCAGGAAATGTTATCAGCTAAAACATACTGGAAGAGAAAAACACTTTGGTAGCTTATTTTGCAGACAGCTCTACAAAACACAAGACAGGAAAGGAAGAGAGATAAGTGAGTTGGAAAATAATATTTTCTGCTTCCTTTTTTGTTACTTCTTTGCATAAAATATTAAAGGAAGCCAGTTTTCTGGGCTGACAGTTTTCAGAACAACAGTTATCCTCTTTTAATTGATTTCCAGAAAGGGAAATTCTAATAAATCAGTAGTGAATATTAATGCGTATGTATTTACTATCTCAGATATAATATAGATATTTTATTCAGAAATGAAATGCAAAAGTAATCTTTTCATTAGCTAGCGAAAACCTTTAAAATATTTCTGAGGTGAAATACATAATACAAGTTCATTAAGATTATCCTTCACAAGGATGGGAAGATCAAGTTTGTTAGCAATGTCTTGTTAAGTTCCTAGTTAACATGAACTGTTAGAAAAACTCAATGACTGCCTTCTGGGAATTTTATGATCCATAATGAAAAGAGAGTACTTGCTACATATTTTGTGTTAGTTTTATTCAGTCAACAAATCCTATTGAGTACCTTCTGTGTACCACATAAGATTTCCAGAACATGTTCCCTCAGGAAGCAGCAGCTATGAGGATATATGGATTAAGTCACGGTTTTAGTGAATTGTGGCTAAGTGCAATAGTTCATGCCTGCAATCCTAGTTACTTGGAGGCAGAGATTGAGAGGATCACAGTTTGAGGCTAGCCTAGACAATAAGTTAGTGAGACCCCTATATCAGCCAATGGCTGGGCATGGTGCTGGCACGCATTTATTATCCTAGCTATGTGGAAAATGTAAAAAAAAAAAAAAAAAGGACTGTCATATAGGCTGGCCCAAGCATAAATATCACCACAAAATGATTAAAGTAAAAAAGGCAGGGGGCATGGCTAGAGTGGTTGAATACCTGCCTAGCCAAGCTTAGGGTACCTGGGATGTGACTGTAAGTTGTGTAGGGGGAGGGAGGTTGTTGTTTTGTTTTTGCAGCACTAAGATTTGAACTCATCTTTGACTCTCCAGTGCTCTACTGTGGTGCCCTGCCTGAAGCCCTTTAGTTGAATTTTGAAGGGCAATTGGAAATTAATAAGTAGTAATGACAAATTAATAAAGATGGATGGTGTTTTAGAAAAAACATAAGCAATTCAAGAAACATACAAGCTTGATGTGCTTGAATCTGGGAGAAGTTAAGGTCTATGTTACATTTCTGAAAGTGTCTTTTTAGGAAATAGACTTCATTGAAGGAGGATATAAAGTGTTTTTGTGGCCAAATGCATTTGGGAAACAGAGGGTTAAACAGAATCAGCCAGAAGCCTTCTCAGGACATTTCCATCTGGGAGGAAGGGTAAAGAGTATGGCTTCAGGTGGGTAGAATGCAGCATGTATGTCTCTAATAGCGTTTTCCCCTATGGAAACCCCAAACTGGTATTCCTTTGTGTAGCTGAAGAAGAGACAGAAACCAAATCATATAGAGTGTCATCTGTGCTTTGTTGAACACTTGATCTTCCTATATCCTATAAAATTAAGAAGCATGAGGGAAAGGGTAGGAAGTGGAGGAACAGGTGAGAATGTTGAAAGGGGTGACATTGATCAAGATATATTGTATTTACAAGCTGCTTTGTTAAAGGCAACTCCTTTGTACAACTACAAAAAGAAAAGAAAAACTTGATCTTCACCACTGATTACCAGTGGCTCACACCTGTAATCTTAGCTACTCAGGAGGCTGAGATCTGAGCTTTGAGGTTCAAAGCCAGCCAGGGCAGACAAATCCAAGAGTCTCATAGCTTCAATTAACCAGATAAAAGCTGGAAGAAAAGTTTTAACTCTGAATAGTAGAACATCAATCTTGAACAAAAAAGCTCAGGGACAGTGCCTAGTTTCTAAGCTCATGCCCCAGGACTGGCACCAAAAACAAAACAAAACAAAACAAACCTTTGATTTTCTATTCTCAAAGCTATGAAATACAACTTGAGATTTTTAGCAGGGGAATGATTTGATCAAATAAAACGTTTCATTTAAACCATTACAGAATTAAAGCCATTTTAGTTTCTCCCTGTAGACAAGCATGCGCTGAAAGAGAAAAAAATCAGATGTTTTGAAAACAGCTAAAATTTCCTTCTGAAAGAGCAAGCTGGGTGATAATTCTTCTCCTTTGAAGCTGCAGCTTCTCTGTAATCAGCTCATTGTGGAAATGTTTCAACTCCTAATGGGAAAGCTTGATGGAGGCCTAAAGCCTGTGTTCGCAGGTCCAATTTGAAACAATTCGTGAGCATTGGGATAAATGGGGCTTTGAAACTGGCCACCTTAAGACCTAAGCAATGTAAAGTCTTCTATCAGAAATAATCTTATAACCAGAGCACTTAGACTGGGGAATGGATCTTACCATTACATTTCACAGCTGGCTCTACCTTTTAGAGGTTTTGTTCTTAAAGAAGATGGGTGAGTATGCATACCAATTGACCGGAAACAGTTTTCAGCCTTATACAGATTGTTAAATGAACAAAGCTATATGCAGAAGGATACCTTATGATACCAAATAGAACAAACATGGAAACCTTAGCACTGGAAGTTTGGGAAGTTTTCTGAACTTTTTTTTGTTTTTTTTCTCTGTCGTTTGTGGAGCCTAATCTCTGGGCTTGGGCACTGTCCTTCAGCTCTTCAGCGCAAGGCTAGCGCTCTACCACTTGAGCCATAGCACCATTTCCGGCTTTTTCTACTTATGTGGTGCCGAGGAATTCAACCCAGGACCTCATGCATACAAGGCAAGCTACCACTGAGCCACCTTCCCAGCCCATGAACTCATTTTTATTTTTCTGTGTTTTCCAAAGTTCCTTATGAAGGTATTAGTGTTATAATGGGGCACAAGGAACAACAGGGCTTGAAAAAAATAAGATGAACCCTAATAACCACAGGCTCTTACTGGTGTAAACCTATGGAAATGTTCAAGACCACTGACAAGTAAATTAAATAGAGATTCAAGGCTTAGAGGCATCTAGATCATTTGAGGTTTTGAATACAAGCTCCTGGCAGAACTTCCGAAAATTCATTATTTTTAAGAAGGACATAATCTTGGATTTATGAATTTCTCCCCTTACTGCTGCTCCCTCCACAAGCTTAGTGCACTCAAATGTACTCTCTTTACATAAAAAGGGAAATAGGAGTTATACTCTCCTATGTATGGAAGGGAATTCTAAGCCCTGAGAACATTTAAATTTCACTTATTATCACACCCTGCATCAGACACACAGTAAAGAACATCACCTAGGCCTCCTTTTACTCTCATTGAATTCATGAACTACCACTTCTTTTGAATTTAAGTCTGTCTTATGCTACAATTTAGAATTCTGTAGTGAGTAGTCTCATGGTACTTCAGTCACTTCTATCCAAACTTTGGATTGTTTTGAGGATCATAGAAAAAAACAACACGGTTATCTGGTTATAAAAAGGCTGGTTTTACTGGCAGACAGCAGGATAGAAATGGCAAGTGGTAAACAGTTGGCAGATAACTCTGTAGGGATACCAGGGCCTAACAGCAGCTGTCACAATAGTGTAATGGCTGGGTTCATTTTCCAAAGCTCCAAGTTTTCCTTAGCAACAAAATGTAAACAATTCCCTCAGCTAATAATAGAGTCTGATAGTGTCTGCCTTTGCTTCTCTTGTTCTGTTTCTCCTTGCAGCTTATTTCTTCTTCCCACCCCTACCCAGCCCTGAATTTTATATCATTTTAATGTATGTCCTTTCTTTTCTAAAATAATGTATGCCCTTTCTTTTCTTTTTAGATGACTGTAAGTAACTTTTTCCACAAGAAGCTAAAATTGTTGCCTGTCCACATTACATGGGACATAGTACTCTATGTTGCTTGTCTCAGGATATGATCTATGCTGACTTGAGTCACACGCCACACATATTGATCTTCTAAAATCGTTTTGTGGTCTTTGTAAGCTAGATAGTTTTTCCTGCTAATTTACAGCTATCAGCAGATTAAGCTGACATTATGATTGGAATGTTAAAATTTTAAGCCGTAATTCTGTCATATCTTCAAGTCATTTGCTTCGCCCTCTGTCTCCAAGTTACAGACAATTGTCAATTCAAAAAGGTACTATAGAAAAGAGCATATTTTTGCTCTAAATCAGTATTTCCTCCATCCTAAAGTCTATAGCAGGGCTGAATTTACTTCTTTTCTCTACTAACATAATAAGTATGAATATTGAACAGCAAGAAAGTAAAATGTATATGACGGTAGATGCATTTTCTACTATGGTAAAATAATAACAAACAGTATCCCATGATACAGAGAAATCTGTGTGAAAGGAAGAATCCGTTCATAGGACAAATCTGACTACCTTATTTTAAGAAATTATCATAGTTCCCCCATCTGATCAGTTAGGAGCCATCAACATCAAGGCTAGTAAAAAGATTATAGCTTGCTGAAGGCTCAAATGACCAGCAAGTTGCCATTCTGGATGTTTCTAGATTATTTATACAAATAGTATGCTATGGGACAATACTGAAGTAGAAAGAATTTTTTTTTTTTAAAAAGCTGTCCCCTGCTTGAGTCCTAACTCTTAAGTAGCAGAATGATAAGGGGTTTACCAGGTTGAAGACACCTGTAGTGGCATATTGTACCTCTGTATAGTATTTTTTAAATATATCTTCTTTGAGTGAGGGAAAGGATGACATTGTCCAAAAAGAAACGTAATCTTTATTTTTTTATTTTTTCTGCTTATATGGTGCTGAGGAATCGAACCCAGGGCCTCATGCATGCGAGACAAACACTCTACCACTGAGCCAACTTCCCAGCCCGATCTTTATTATTTTAATTGTGAAAATACTGTACAGAGGGGTTACAATTACATGGGCAAGATAATGAGTACATTTCTTATCAAACATTGTAGCCTCCTGCTTTGTTTCCCCTTCCCATCCCCTCCTATCCCCCCCCACCCAAACCTCCCCCCCACCAAAGTTGTAAAGTTCATTTTTTGACATAACAACTTGTACATCTCATTGTTGCAATGGGTCCACCTTTTTCCCTATTTAAGCAATTTGTTTTTGCCCTTCCCCTCCACAAATTATGCCAACATCAAATGCAGTGAAAGCAGGGCTTATACCGTGGGGGAGGGACATACAAAGCAACAAAGAAATCATCTTATAAATAAATTAGAAACAATCACATGAAAGAACAAAACATTTGAATACATATCTTAAGGTTCATTTCCCTAACATCAACTTATCTGACCTTTGCTGCTTGACTCAGACATATACTAGTTATTGCAAATAGGGGAAACCATGGGACCTATGTTTTTTTGAGCCTGGCTTACTTCACTTAATATAATTTTTTCCAAGCCTTTCCATTTCCTAACAAATGGGACAATGTCATTCTTTCTGATGGAGGCATAGAATTCCATTGTGTATATATACCACATTTTCTTGATCCATTCACCTACTGAGGGGCATCGGGTTGGTTCCATATCTTAGCTATGGTAAATAATGCTGCAATAAACATAGTCATGCTGATAGCTTTAGTCTGGTCTTGTTTGTGATCATTTGGGTAAATGCCCAAAAGTGGGATTGCTGGGTCATAGGGGAGCTCTATGTGGAGTCTTTTGAGGAACCTCCATACTGCTTTCCAAAGTGGTTGAACAAGTTTACACTCCCACCAACAATGTAGTAAGGTTCCCTTCTGTCCACATCCCCTCCAGCATCTGTTGTTATTAGAGTTCTTGATTATAGCCATTCTAACTGGGGTGAGGTGGTATCTCAATGTTGTTTTGATTTACATTTCTTTTATGGCTAGAGAGGTTGTCTATTGGCCATCCTTCTTTCCCCATCAGAGAAGTTTTCTCTGTAAGTCTTTAGCCCACTTAGTTATTGGGCAGTTGTTTCTTTGAAGATATTTTAGATATGAGACCCTTGTCCATTGTATGGCTAGTGAAGATCTTCTCCCGTAGCTTGCTAGCTATGACCTTTGCCATGCAGAAGCTCTGCAATTTTATGCAATCCCATTTGTTCAACCTTTCTTTGGGTCTCTATTAAGAAAATTTCGCCCTGTGCCAAGGAGACCTAGGGTTTCTCCTATTCCATCCTGTAATGTTTTCAGAGTGTCTGCTTTGACTCCGAGGTCTTTGATCCATTTGGAGTTGATTCTGGTGCAGGGTGATATATAAGGATCTAGCTTTAGTTTTCTACAAGTAGTTAACCAATTTTGCCAGCACCATTTACTGAAGAGGCTTTCTTTCTTCCATTCTATTTTTTTTAGCTCCCTTATCGAAGATTAGATGGCTATAGGTCTGTAGGTTCATTTCTGAAAGAAATGTAATCTTTAGCCAATCACTGGTGGCTTACGCCTGTAATCCTAGGTACTCAGGAGGCTGAGATCTGAAGATCTTGGTTCAGAGACAGCCTGGGCATGTCCCTAAGACTTAACCTCCACGTAACTACCAGAAAACTGCAAGTGGAGCTATGGTTCAAAGTGGTAAGAGTGCTAACCTTGAGCAAAAAGAGCTCAGAGATAGTGCCCAGGCCCTGAATTCAAGCCCCACAATCAACAACAAAAAATAAAATGTACTTTTTACCTGACTTATGTAACTATAACCCATCTGTATATCACCTTTATAATAAAAATTTTAAAAATGAAAAAAAAATATCTGCTTCAAAATAGTTGCTACTAGCTAACAGTGAAAGGCTGGACTTAGCAGGAAGTATACAGATTGATTTAGTTCCATTTCAGCCTTGTTTTTCTGTATGATTTTGGGGGGTGGGGGGGGAATCCGATTCCCTCTCTGACCTGTTCCTCATTTGCGGAAAAAGGGATAGTAGCTAGGTGTGGCAACCCAAGCCTGTAATTGTACTACTTGGAAGGCAGAGATGAGGGGATGGTAATTTGAAGCCAAAACCCATCTTGACCAATAGCTGTGGTGGTGTGCACCTGCCATCCCAAGCTATAGAGAAAGCACAATGGCTGGATGTAGTGGTGTGTACATTTCATCCCAGTGATGCAAGTCAGCACAGGTAGAAGGATTGCAGATTGGCTAAAGTGAGAGCATTATCTCAAAAATAACATTCAAAAAAGGGCTCAAAAAGTGGTTTAAGTAGTAGAGTAGATGCCAACAAGTGGGGGCCCCTCAGTTTGATTCCCATTACCACCAAATAAATAATGCCAACATTGTACACCTAGTTATCAGGATTAGAAGTAACTAATAGATAATCTGAGCATATCTAAGCCCATCTCATTGGGATATTTTGAGAGTTTTAAAAATAGATAAGTATGAGATTCTGAGTTCTTGGTTGTCATTTCAGCAATCTTCAAGCATCTTTGCCAGGAGTAAATCAAGATTACTGCAATTGAACCCAGTCTTCAGGCTTCACTCCCAGCTCTAGCTTTCTTGCTATTTCTAAACTCCTGTTATGTTTCATGAATCACCCATGTCCTTTAGGGTATTTAGAGCAGTGCTCTTTTCCAGAAGATTTTCAATGTACTTTGTGTATATCTATCAGAAGAATTCTCTATAAATGGCAGCTATAGTCTTATTTCTTAGATAGTACAATTTGACAGTCAAAATTATTCCTTGATCTATAACTACAGAGTAGGTATTGTATTCCTAGACATGAAAATAACATTAATCTCTGTATATATCTCCATTACAGCTTTTGGTGACTAAGTTCATTGTTGATGAGCAGCCGTATTTGAAAGGAATCTTTCTGAGCAGTTTTCAAGAATGAACTTGAAATATTTAGTAAGCTACCTTTTAAGCAGATGTAATGTCATCCAGGCCTTGTTGTTGTATTTGGAAAACACAAGCAGGGTTGATTTAGTATAATTATTAACTGCCCTAGGATGTTCAAAATAGTAAATTATTGTCAGCTTCAATTTAAAATCATCAGCTATAAGCTGGGTCCTAGTGGCTTACCCTTGTAATCCTATCTATTCAGGAGCCTGAGATCTGAGGATCATGATTCAAATCTAGCCCAGGCAGGAGAGTCCAGAGACTGTTATCTGCAATTACTACCCAAAAAAGCCGTAAGTGGAGCTGTGGCTCAAGTGGTAGAGTGCTAGCCTTAAGCAAAAACAACAACAACAACAACAAAAACACCAGGAACCATATCCAGGCTTTGAAAATTCAAGCAAAAAAAAACAATAACAGCAACAACAAAAACATCTGTATTAGCCCCTAATGTATGAGTGTGACTGCCATTTGAAGCTTTGAAACCAAACATTGATTCTTCCTTTTTAGCTATGTAAGTTCTTGATAACATCTTCTAATAAAAGCTGTTCATCTAGGGCTGGGAAAGTGGCTTAGTGGCTTGCCTTGCATGCCCTGGGTTTGATTCCTTAGCACCACATAAGCAGAAAAAGCCAAAAGTAGTGCTGAGGCTCAAGTGGTCCAGTGCTGTCCTTGAGCTGAAGAACTGAGGGTCAGGGTCCAGGCCCAGAGTTCAAGTCCCATGACCAACAACAAAAAATTATTAAAAAAAAAAAAAAGCTGGGGCTGGGAAGGTGGCTCAGTGGTAGAGCACTTGTCTTGCATGCATAAGGCCCTGGGTTCGATTCCTTAGCACCACATAAGCAAAAAGAAAAAAGCCGGAAGTGGCGCTGTGGCTCAAGTGGTAGAATGCTAGCCTTGAGCTGAAGAGCTGAGGGACAGCGCCCAGGCTCAGAGTTCAGGCCCCACAACCGGACCCCCAAAAAAACAAACAAAAAAGCTGTTCATCTACACTGGAAATTTGTTGCTTAATATATCAGGTTTGTCCATTATCTCAGCTAGATCTGGATAATTTTCACAGCTTCTGCAGTTGCATTTGCTCTGTAACCTACACTTTCATATTGTAGAGTCAGCCTCTTTTCTTCATCCTCATGGGCCAGCTTCTGCTGCTTTCTTCTGCAATTTCCTCACCTCTTTCAGCCTGCAGGAATTGAAGAGAATTAGGACTTGCCCTAGATTCTACTTTAGCTTAAGGGAATGTTGGGGCTTGTTTGATCTTTTATCCAGACCACTAAAACTTAATCTATATCACCAAGGCTGCAAACTTTTGTATCATTTATATGCACAAACCTTGTGGGTGTAGCACTTAAAATTTCCTCCAAGAACTTTTTCTTTGTATTCATATATTGGCTAAGAGAATTGGCTTATCTCTAAAAGATTTCCCAACTAAGCTTAATCATTTCTAGATTTTGATTTAGTGAGAGCTGTGAAACTCATTCCTTCACTTGAATACTTAGAAGCCATTGTAGGGTGTCTTAGGGAATAGGGAGGTCTAAAGAGAGTGGGAGGAGCAAGGAAGACATTTAGTAGAACAATCAGGGCACAATTTATTGATCAAGTTTCTCATTTTATATGGGTGTGTTTAATGATGCTCTAAACAGTTGTAATAACAACATCAAATATTGCTGACTACAGATCATCATAACATGTAATAGTAATTAAAAAGTTTGAAATATTTTAAGAATTACTAAAGCATAATGCAGTGTTATGAATTGAGTATATACTGTTGGAAAATGACTCTATTATGACTACTTAAAACAGGAGTGTCACAATCCTTCATGTGGTAAAAAAAACAAACAAACTTATCTGTAAAGCCAATAAAGTAAATGCAATGACAAAAAGGTATGCCTGTACCTACAATGCCCTGCATTGTTGTGATTTGCTTTCAGGACCCCACAGGAAAAATTTTCCATCATGGTAACATAGTGAAAGGCAGCCATATACAAGATATTCTGCTGTCTTTTCTTCCCTCACCACGATGTGTCCAAGAATCTAGCACGTGAGGCAGTGACTAGAGAGCTAAGAATGATGGTAATGATAGCAACTGACTCTTGCAGAGGACCTCATAGCCCAATGATACTCTTTTATTAAAATCACTATTCTCTCCAACAGATTCCTTTCCTGCTCAAGTTAGTAAGATAAGTTTCTGTTGTTTTGCAGCAACTGTACTCTGTGTGTGCAACATTTATACTGTTGATATTAGAGTGAATGGAACTTTTCTACATTTTAACATCTCTGACATCAGAGCTGTCTTATTGCTATTGACATTCTTGCACATATGTGAATTTCATTGTCAAAGTCCACTGAGTCATGTGATTGCTGCTCTTAAATATACCTAAAGGTGTCTAATAACTAAGTCAATTAATAACTATTAAGTCAATTAATTGCTTCTCAGCCATTTGGCTAAAATCAAGAGTAGTAATTATTAAGCTATAGGGTTGTAAAAAGCATGTGATAGGTTTGTTGAAACTGCCTTTTCTTAGCAGTTAATAAAGCAATTGCATCTCACAGTTAAAGGTGCTCTAGATGTAATACAATGTGATACTATTTGCCCAGTGAGATTGATGCTGCTGATCTGGTTTTTAAAATATGAAGAAATGAATGTGGATGGAATTTCTTTTGAGGATGATGAAAATAACTTAAAATTTGATTATGGTAATGACTGCAAAACTCTGTGAATATACCAGAAACTCTGGTATACTAAATGACTAAGTGGACTCAATAAATTTATTTAAAAATGACATTAGTAAGCCAGGCACTGGTGGCTCACACCTGTAATCCTAGCTACTCAGGAGGCTGAGATCTGATGATCACAGTACAAAGCTTGCCTGGGCAGAAAAGCCCTGGAGTCTCTTGTCTCCAATAAACCACCAGAAAACCAGAAGTCGTGCTGTGGCTCACATGGTAGAGCGGTAGCTTTGAGCTGAAGAGTGGAGGCACAGGGTGTAGGTCCAGAGTTAAAGCCCCACGACCAACCCAACCCCCCCCCCCCAAATTGACATTAGTAATGTTTAGCCCTAATAAATAGTTCTGGGAAGAAACATCTGGTTTGTGTCTGTTAAGACTACGAGATTTAGGGCTTTGAATAAAAGGCCTATTATCTTTTATTCCTGTTTTGAAACAGTATTATGGCCTCACAACACAATTATGCTTCATTATCGAGAGACAAGGACAACTGCCATTCATTTCCTTAGCATAGTTCATAATAGTTCAGGAGTGGGGGCTGAAGCCCCACTCACTCAGGACACATGCATTTAGAAGAAAGGATAAGAATCCATTCCCAGAGAGAGCAGAACCTCTGGGTAGTTCTGTCCTGATTTCTCAGCCACTTGAGAGTGAAGAGCAATCACCTAACACCTGCTGTTCAAGCCCTTATCAGCCATGTTTTTACACTTAATCATCTTCTGATAAGTGGTTCTTTTTTTCCCAGAGCTGTATTAATAACATGTAGGAGGGACCAAAATTTTGTGCTGTCATTACTACCTCCCCTCCCCCTTCCCCACAGCTAGTAGTTCATTTTCCCATGCTAGAAAAAGACTGTTGCTTTTAACAGTCTCATAAAATGGAGTCTGGTGTTTGCTGAGGAAAGACAGACAGAGGAGTGGCTGCTTGTATATTGACAGCTGGGCTTCTGGGAAAGCAGCTGTACAGGTGTGGAGTTCAGTGAGTCTGAGGAAGCTTAATCTTCCTGGAATGGTCTGATCCAGCAAATAAGTTCTTTACCCTTCCTAGTTTTGTGGAAATCAGAGGCACAGAAGTGGCCCATGCGCTCCAGGGAATTGAGTCATACCTCTGCCATGGCTTGCTCAGTCTGAGTTGAGACATCTCTCTAGTGCTGGACATGGAATGACAGAACCAGCAGGTAAAATTTTTTGCTTGACAACTTTGATATTCTCTACACATTCTGCTCTATCCTCCTCTTTTCTGATGATTCTTTGGGAAGCTGGCTTGGTTGCATATGGCTTGATGTTTGATTAGGGGAGGGCAAGAAGCAGGTAGTAAAAATAAGATACAGAGTATTCAGAATAACCACTTTGGCACTAGTCTTGTTTATTTCTATTTGGAATGAGTTTACACATCTTCACTGATCCATAAATTAGACCCAAGGGTCAAGGAAACAGAGGACAATGAAGAATTTCAAAAAGTAGGAAAATTCTCTTTTTAAGAGAAATTAATTTTGGTACTGTTACACTTAAGGTAGATGGTAAGGCACAGGGATTGGTTTGACTTTTTTATTTGTCTTAAATATTATAAATATTAAATGATTTTTTAAAATATCAGACATTTAGGGCAATTACAGAAAAAAGCTGGTTTACATGAGTGAAAGACAAATTGCAAATTCAATTGGCCTTCAAACAGGGTATTATAAAGGAAAGAGAGTAGTTTGATGAGGTCTGTGTAAATGGTGTTTACTTACGATAGACTACGAATTGAATGGAGGAAGTGTTACTGGAGATTGAACTCAGGACTTTATAGGCTAGCACTCTACCACTTGAGCCATACCTTTAGCCCTGTTTGCTGGTTATTTTTTGAGATAAGAGCTAATGAACTTTTCTTTTCTTTCTTTTTTTGGTTTTTTCTTTTTTTTTGGGGGGGGGGTCCAGTTGTGGGGCCTGAACTCTGAGCCTGGGCGCTGTCCCTCAGCTCTTCAGCTCAAGGCTAGCATTCTACCACTTGAGCCATAGCGCCACTTCCGGCTTTTTTCTTTTTGCTTATGTGGTGCTGAGGAATCGAACCCAGGGCCTCATGCATGCAAGGCAAGCGCTCTACCACTGACCCATCTTCCCAGCCCCCTCATGAACTTTTCTGCCCAGGCTGGTTTTGAATCTTGATCCTTCTTCCCCAGCCTTTTCAGTTAGGAATACAGATATAAGCTACCAGTGCCAGCAGAATATTTTTTTCACTTTGAGGCTGGCCTTGAACTTGAGATCTTCCTGCCTTATACTTTTGAGTCTTAGCTCCAGATTGAATCTTAATGAAAGTAATTGTCCTAATCATGTATGTTCAGAGTAACAGTTGTTGGGTAAAATTCAGAATCATACTCAGTGAGGCCATCTAGAAAACTGCTAGTGATTAATTATTTTAGCTTTATAAAGGCACTAATCACCAGATTCGTGGCTGTTATTTTTATTTCATAATATTTGTTTGACACAGTGTCTTGCTTTATAGCTCAGACTGGCTTTAATCCTCCCAGCTGAGCCTTGGGAGTAACTGGGATAATAGCTGTATGCAACATGCTCAATTCTTATCAAACTTTTCAAATTCATCTCATGTATAATGTCTTCTCCTCCTGTGTCTTTCTTCCTACTCTTCTTCCTGCGTTTTGTGTCTTTGATAATTGTATTACTTTACCCAAGTAGAAGCTTAGTCATTTCCCTCATGTGTTCTACCTTTGTCATCACCTTCCTGTGGATCTTCTTCATTGTGGAATCAATTGTTCTTGCAATCACTTTCTCTCATCTTCATCTTTGTTTGACAATATCTTATGAAACATGTAAAAAAAACACTCCCTCAGATTAAACTGTACTACTTATAGCCCTGCTCCCCCAGTTCTAGGTTGATACAGCTCTGTATTCTTTTGTTCCTAAGACTGGTTTGACCAATCAAATGGTATATTGTTGCTTTTCCTCATTACTTGTGGACTCAGTAAGAGTCATTGGGTTTTCTTCATACTATAGAGCCTAATACATAAATGTTGGGTAAATATTTGTTGAGTAAAATTGTTCCTCAGATGGAAATATGCTTCTTGTAGTAATCCTCTATGCCCATAAGATGGCAGCAGTTGAATGTCAGTTGATCCCAAAGACCTTGACCATGTTATGATTAAATCAGTTTTCAGATGAATGTGATTCTTTATTCATTTTAACTGTTTTGATACAGGCAGCCAAGTTATTTTCTGACAGAAACAAAATCAAAGTGCTTATTCACAGGAGAACATCACACACAAAAGCAGGTCTAAAAGCTTTGTGAGTTATAAGCAGAATACCTCCTTTACTTTTGAGAAGCACACAATTGATGTCTTCTCAGGCAAGCCATGTAATTTCTCTAGTCTGAGTTGCTTGATTGGCTAATGCACTGGGGGAGGAACAGGTAGGAAATCTGTAGGTAATATTGGATTCTCACGGGGGAGGGGGGATCAGTTCTAGGACTTGAACTTGTTAGATAGGTGCTCTACTGCTTGAACCATGCGTCCGGCCCTTTTTGCTATGATTAATTTTGAGATTAGAGTCTCACTTTTTATCTTACAGGTCTGCACTGTGATCTTTCTTTCTTTTTTTTTTTTTTGGTTGACCGTGGAGCTTGAACTCTGGACCTGCATGCTGTCCCTCAGCTCCTCAGCTCTAGGCGAGCACTCTACCACTTGAGCTACAGTGCCATTTCCAGTTTTCTGGTGATTTATTGGAGATAGGAGTCTCACAGTCTCTCCTGCCAGGGCTGGCTTTGAACCGCGATCCTCAGATCTCAGCCTCCTGAGTAGCTAGGATTACAGGCATGAGCCACCAGCGCCCGGCTGCACTGTGGTCTTTCTATTTATACTTCCCACTGCAAGCTACAATGACAGACACGTACCATCCTGATCAGTATTTTTCTATTGAGATTGCCCTGATTTGCCTCTAACTACTTTATTCTTTGCTTTCCAAAAAGTTGGAATTACAAGTGTGAGCCATAAGCACCCATCTGGTAATGTTGCATTCTAAAATCATAGGATTCTAAGTCATCAATGATTGTCTTACCATTCATGTATGTTGTATTATGTTTAGAACTGTCCTACCTTATACCCTTGAGATTGAGGACATCAAATACATGCATAGTTTATCATGAGTATATATTTCTCTTGCAAAATTGTGTTCAGGCAGATATTAGGAATCCTCCAGTAAGATGGAGGATGGTGCAAGCACTGTTGGCTTTGCCTGTAATCAGGAGGCTGAGATCTGATGGCCACAGTTCAAAGCCATCCTGGGCAGGAAAGCCCATAAGACTCTCATCTCTAACTAATGACCAAAAACTGGAAGTAGAACTGTCGCTCAAAATAGTAGAGCAATGGTCTTGAGCACATAAGCTCAATGTCAACACCCAGGCCCTGAATTCAAGCCCCCAAGGACCATAAATAAATAAAAATAAAAAATTGGAGATTGGTTAAAATAAGCTTTGTGGGGCTAATATGGGTAGAATTGGAGTCATCTTTCAAGTATGTGAAAAGCTTAAGCAGTATAAGAGAATGAATGAGTCTTAAAGTACCCTTATTTTCTAGAAAGATGTGGAAGTCACCTTTGGCCCTATACTGCTCTCTAGAGTTCTTATATTCCACTTTTCCCTTTGCTGTTGAATCTTGAAAAAGTATTTTAATTTCATTTATCCACATGCTGGCCTCCTATTCACTCTTCAAACAGTGAAATTACTCTGGCAAAAAAAATCTTGTAAAGTTCCTAATTATCAGATTCCATGGTCAATTCATCTTTAGACTCTCAAGAGCACTTTATGAAATTAACTACTGATTTAAAAAATTTTTGTTCTACCCTAACCTGTTTGATACTATTCTTTCCTGGCTTACTTCTGTCTTTTCTGGATGCTTCTTTTTAATGTCCTTCTTAGTCCTTTTTCCAATGCAGTTTCTTAAATGTCATTACACAGGCCTTCTGCATTTCTCTCTCAGGACTCTTCTGGGGTATATCTTCTCCACACTCCAGCTGTCACTGAGCTCTCTGCCTGTAGCCCACATTTCTCTGCAGTTCTTCATAATAGGACATGTAAAGGGGCCGTTAGGCAGTTCCTGCCTTCTCTAGGGACTCCACAGCAATAGCTGTCTGTGGCCATTTCCCCTTATAACTTCATCCATCTGAAGTATTGTTACAGGTGTTTGGTTTTTTCCTAGGTTTTCAAGTACTCTCTTTTTGTTATAACATACAATTTAGTGCAGCAGCTAGCGCCTAACTTAGTACACTAAGGCATTTGTTGGTTTACATACCACTTTTTTTTACATACCCTTTTCTTTGTTGTTGTTGGTTATGGGGCTTGAACTCTGGGCTTGGGCACTGTCCCTCAGCTCTTCAGCACAAGGCTAGTGCTCTACCACTTGAGTTACAGTGCCACTTCAGTTTTCTGGTGGTTTATTGGAGATAAGAGTTTCACGGACTTCCTGCCTGGGCTGTCTTTGAACAGCAGTTCCAGATCTCAGCCTCCTGAGTAGCTAGGATTACAGGCGTGAGCCACCAGCACCTAGCCATACCCATTTTTTGAATAGTGAGTTGTAATGTTTTTTTCTATAATTAAAATAAAAAAATCCATATCCTTAGGCTCAGATAATGGTGACAAGATGCTTTACAAGATAGAATATAGTCTTTATCCATTAGAAATGGTCGTTATCTTGACTGTGGTGATAATAATCATGGAGCACTGTGAATTTGTCAAAACACTTAGACCATTGTTAGGGCTGGGGGTATAGGTCAGTAGTAGACTACTTGCCTAGCTTGTATGACACTAGAAGTTTGACTCCAACACTACAAATAAAAAAAACAAAACCTCTTAGACCTTTTTACTTAATGGGACAAATTTTATTGTATATAAATTATACCATAGGAACTTTTAATTGACACATGGTATCTATATATAATTATGGGGTATAGAGTATTATTTCAATAGAAATATACAGTATATAATGATAAGATCAGCATAAATGACACTCATCATTTCAGATATATATATATATTTGCATTGGGAACATTCAAAATTCTATTAAGTACTTTAAAATGTGTGATTAATTATTTTGAAACATTGTTATTTTACTATGATCCTGTAGAAGTTATTCCTCCCATCTAATTCCAACCCTATACATATTCACTGTCCTCTTTCCCGCACCCTTGTTGTACTCACTGAGTCTTGGGAAGTAAAGATAATAGACTTGCTGCATAGACTTTTCTCTGAAGGTAAATCTGATTTAGGTCCTTCAGAGAGCTCTTCCCTCCTCAACTTTTCCCATTTTAATCTGAGCTAAGGGAAAATTCAGAAATCTGAAACTTAAGTTGTTGAGATGTAAGTGTTCTGTTTTTAAGTGGGAGATGGATTACAATTTTTTGTTTTGTTTTGTTTTGTTGGTTGTGGGGCTTGAACTCAGGGTCTGGGCTCTGTCCCTGAGCCTTTTTGCGTTCAAGGCTAGTGCTCTACTACTTGAATCACAGTGCCACTTCCGATTTTTGAGTGGTTAGTTGGAGATAAGAGTCTCACAGGGTCTTTTCTGCCTGGGCTGGTTTCGAACCTCAGTCCGAAGTCTCATGAGTAGCCAGGATTACAAGCACGAGCCTCTGACTCCTGGCCTGGGATTACAGTTTTTAATCTGATTGTTGAAGGTAGATTGGTGTTCAGTAAAGGTTTGAAACCACAGATCTAGTAACTTTTCCTACTTTCCCAAATCCATCCATCCTTCTTCCCTCCCTCCCTCCTCCTCCTCTTTCCCATTCTTCCCTTCCTCCTCCTCCTCTTCCTCTTCTTCCTCACTACCTCCTACCTCACTTTCTCTTTTCCTTTCTCTTTTTTTTTACTCTTTTACTCTCCCTTTTTTACATTTTTTTCTCTTTTTTCCTGTTTCTTTTTACTTTTTTCAAAATACTAGTGCTGCCACTCCACACATTCTTGGTTGCATTTCTTTGTATAAATGTGCAAGTGTTTCAAAGGTATTTATTTACAAATGGAAATTTGAGTCTAAATGATGAGTACATATTGATCTAAATAGGTGAACTTGATACGTTTTGTTTTTAACTTTTGCCAATCTATGAAAGACAAAGTTGTTTTTCCTTGTTTTACTTTGCAATTTCTTGATACTAGCGACAACATTTTCTCTTTGGTTTCTAAACTTTTCTAGCTTCCTGTTTTGTGAATTTCTTGATTTGCTTGATTAGGTATTATTGATTTTTTTAATTGTTGGATTGTTGGTTGTTCATTTTTAATTGCTTTGAGTTCTTTATATACTACAGATATAAGTATTATGAAAGTTATATATCTACAGTGATGTTTTAGTTTATATTTTAAAGTCCATGTAATATATAGATATTTAACCATTCTTGTTTAAAACTTAGGTTATTTACATGTGTATTTTGTATGTTAACTTTCTTTGGTTTTCTTTTTAAAAATGGTGGTGGTGCTGACTGTCTTGGTCTACTTTGTAGTTCGTGATAAATATTTGAGACAGTTGGCTAGGTCTAGTTGATACAGCCTGTGGGTATGAAATAAAGCAGCTCTCACTGGCCTTGTTGGTACATGAGGCTGTCATTCTTGGCATCAGTAACACATGCTCTGACCAGTGAGTTAATTGTAAAGTGACCTACATAAGGAAAACATGGTCTTTTTGTGGAACTGCCTTTGGCACTGGAAGCTGGCTTGTTTTAATGGAACAAACCTTCAGAAGAAAAAGAATTCAAGATGATATACTAGTTATCTAAGATAGGTCACAGAAACATCAGACTCCCACTGTTTGTAAAGGAAAGAGGGTCCTCACAGGCATAACTTAGTACTGTATAATTTACAGGACTAGCACAGAGATTGGCATAGTCTTTCACAAGCCAGGAGGTCAATATTTCGAGCTTTGCAAGCCATATACTTTCTGTTGCCACTGTGCACTGTCTGCAGTGCAGTGTGGTAAGCAGGGGGCACAAAGCCTTACCTGTTGGCTTATGTATCATCTAGGACTGCTCTGGTACTACAAGGTCAACAGTGCTTAAAAGATTCATTTCCTCTATAGAAAAAATAAGTCAAGCTCAAGGTCTGCATAGTCAGCACTATTGACATTTTGGACCAGATAATTCTGCCTCCTCAACTGCCTTGAAAAGGGCACAAAATTAACTCCTGCTAAAGAGTACTGGTCTGGAGAGTTCTTTTTTAAAATTTTATTTTATTGTAAAGGTGATATACAGAAGGGGTTACAGTTATATAAATAAGGTAATGAGTACATTTCTTGTTGAACAGTGTTTCCTCTTCCCTCATTATTTCCCATTCTGCCCCCCCCCCACCCCCACCCCCACCATGGTCTAGAGAATTCTGAAGATACTTAGCTTGACTAAAGGAAATCTTCTCTCCTTTCTCCTTTTCCTCCTCCCCCCCCCCGCTTTCCCTTTTTCCTTCCTCCTACTTTATCCTCTTCCTCTTCCTCTCCTCTCTCTCTTTCTCTCTGGCAATATTGAGGTTGAACTCAGGGCCTCACACTTGTCAGGCTGGCACTGTACTGCTAAGCCATGCTGCTAACCCAGTTTTTTCTGGTTACTTTGGAGATGGAGTCTTGTGGACTTTCCTGGCTGGTTTGGTCATCAACCAGGATCTTCTGAATCTCAGCCTCCTAAGTAGTTAGGATAATAGGCATGAACCACCGGTACCTGGCTCTTGATTCCTTGAACACTGATCTAAGTGTTCAATTAGAGAGGCAAAAATGACACACAGCATTTGGATGCAATTAACCTAGACTGTAAAATAAATCATACGTTGATACATGACACACTAGAGCTAGAAACCTTCCTGATCTGTAGCTAGATCATCAAATTAAGCTGTGCATATAGTCTTCCTCTATCTAGGTTTAGCCTATTTATAGCAGATCTGAAATTTACTCCTGCATTTCTGTTATGTGTTTCTTTGTCTATTTTTTTAAATCTATCTTGTCTCCACAGTTGATATTTGCTACTGGCTGGCCAGAGCTCCCAGTGAGGCCGTATTTACAATTCACTTGGATGGGTACAGCAACTAGGGTAGCCCAAGGGCAGATGAAATAGTATCCAGAATAAGAACGATGCATTTCTCTTGCTCTATCTTCTTTCACTTGAGAAAGAATCCTCCTTCCCTACCCTCTGATGAAAAGTAGTATTGATTGGTTTGGTACAGTGTATAAAATATGCATCTAATGGAATGTATTTTGGGAACTATTAACAAGCAGCATTGGCTCTGCCAAGCCCTAAGATTTTGCCTTCCTCCCCTTTTCTCCTCCCCTTCCTTCTCCTCCTCCTCCTCCTCCTTAGTAGCAGCTTCCTAGCAAATTACAAGCTTTGCCTCTGGCTTGCTGGATAGCAGTGGCAGTGCAAGCCTTTTCCAGTTTCCAAGGGAGACCGGGTACTGAGACTGCAGTCTTTCCCAGCAGCCTCTTACCTTTCTTGCTATTCGTCTCCACACATCTCTTGACCTTCATTCTGTCATGCAGGCCTGTGCAAGGAGGTAACAGTCTGTTTTCTTGGCGCTCTCTGGGTCAAAGTGGGCAGAGGGAAACTGGGTTGGTATGGGCTAAGGCATATGGAGACAGCAGAGTATAAATGCTGCAATTAGTGAAGAAGTAGCTCTGAAGTGTGCTACCTCTGTGAGCTTGTTCTTGTGTGCTGTATCTATAAATATCTTAAAGGTGGAAGCCTCAGCACTAGCTCATAAAACTTAAAAGTGCCATATACAAAAAGTGTTAGATTATAGCAATATTGCTTCTGGGATGTATAGAAGAAAAGTAAGAACTTTGAGAAGAAAATGAAGTCAATTGCTTTTAAACTTAACTGGCTAAAAAAATGGTATTTTTTTCACTTAAACATTATTTTAGTATCATATATTAATTGTGCAATGTGAGAGGTTTCATGGTGATATTTCCACACAGGCATACAATGTAATTTCATCATTATCCCCCTTTAATACCTGTATTTTTGCACCTCTTTCACCAACACCTCCTTTTTAAAACTTTCTTGCAATTTTTTAAAATGAGTTTTATTACGACCTTTCCATACATGTATACACTTTGATCATAGGCTTACTCTCCACACCTGCCAAAGTCACTTAAGAGAATTATTTCGTATGATTCAACTTTATTTCTGATCCTGAAGCCTCAGAACCTGATAATAATAATAATAACAACAGCAGCAACAGTAATACCAATCCTTCCTTGAATGTCCTTTGACCCTAGGATACTGCAAAGCTCTGCTGTCTGTCAGTATCAGGACCATTTTTTGTATGTCATCATTTAGACAGGTAACTACAGGCAAGCTTTATCTTTGCTAGCTGTGTGTGTGGCTCTGAACATGCTGTTCCTTTGGGGCTAACCTGGGGGCTTGAGAGTTTTCTCTAAGGCCAACTCTGGCTTAGCTGGCTTAGACATTCTCCAGAGCCTCTCTGATATTCTAGGTTCCTTGGCCATTCTCTGATTTTCCTTATCTTTGCCTCCCACCATGTTTCTCACAGATGTCCATCTTTCTTCCTTTCCCTCTGCCACATAATGGTTTGTGCCCTCTTAAAACTATAGCTCTCCAGAATTACAAAAACAAGTAATATTTGTAAGCTACTTCTCTTTTCTACTTTACTCCTTGTCTCCTGAAAGTCCATGAAGTATGTTCTGCTAGAATGAAGGAAAGTGAAAACAGAAAAGATTAGGGGCACAGCAGTTACCAGTGCTTGGCACTAAATGTAATTCAGGCATACATAAATACAGAAAATGAATAAATGATCCAAATTGTATTCTTAAGAAAATTCCATTAGATATATATCATATGAGCTGGATTTAATTTTCAATTAGATAGCTATCTGTGACTATTTAAATTTAATTAAAATTAAATAAAATTCAGAGCCAAGTACCAGTTGTTCACACCTGTAATCCTAGCTACTCAGGAGGCTGAGATCAAGGATCATGATTCAGAGCCAGCCTCAGCAGGAAAGGTTGTTATCTCCAATTAACCATCAAAAAGCTAGAAGTGGAACTGTGGCTTAAGTAGTAGAGAGCCTTGAGCAAAAAAAAAAAAAAAAAATCTAAGGGACATCTCCCAGGGCCCCAGTATCAGAAAAAAAAGATAAATAAATAGAGCAAGAAAAAAAAGTATTCTTTTCTCCACTCAACTACCAAAAAGCTGAAAGTGGAGCTGTGGCTCAGTTGGTAGAGTGCCAGCCTTGAGGGGAAAAGCTAAAGGAGAGTCCAAGGCCCTGAGCTCAAGCCCTAGAACCAGCACATACAAACACACACACACAAAATCAATTCCTTTGTTTCCCTACTCATATTTTGGGGGGGGAGGTGTTGGTCCTAGGGTTTGAACTCAGGGCTTGAATGCTGTCCCTTTTTTGCTCAAGGCTAGCACTTTACCACTTGAGCCATCACTCTACTTCGTTTTTTGGTGGTTATTTGGACAGTAAGAGTCTTACAGACTTTCCTGCTTGAGCTGGCTTTGAACAGTCTCCTGAATAGCTAAGGATTACAGTTGTGAGCCACTGGTGCCTAGCCATAGCCTCAATTTTAAGTGCCCAATAGCTATATAGGACTGAATGACTCCTGTATTCAACTGTATATTGGACATTTCCATTATTGTACAAAGTTCTATTGAAAGTACTAAAGAAAGATGAAATTTCTGCCAATGTCAGATTGGAAAAACTTGTATCTTTGCTGAATATGTACACATTTTTGTTATTATTTCTTAAACAACATAGCATATTATTTTCATGGCATTACATTGTCTTAGGTCTTACTAGTAATCTAGAAATAACTTAAAATGAGAGGAAATAAATACATTATATGCAAATATAATACCATTTTACATAAAGGATTTAATCATTCATGGAGTGTGTATG
Organism: Dipodomys ordii; assembly: GCF_000151885.1. Taxonomy (NCBI): domain Eukaryota; kingdom Metazoa; phylum Chordata; class Mammalia; order Rodentia; family Heteromyidae; genus Dipodomys; species Dipodomys ordii. Next base: position 8,484,623 of record NW_012267251.1, read on the forward strand.
AGGGAGAGATCCAGAAACCAACAAAACCAGTCTCCCTCAGACATCAAAGTATGACAGATAGTTTTGGCCAGATTAGTGAATAGGCCTTAATTGAAATGCACTACAAGCCATGGAAACAACAGGTCTTTTTTTGATTGTTGACCTTGTTGTTGACAATGTACTATATCAAGTTCTTTCTTCTTATTTTATTTCATTTTTCTTTTTCCTTTTGTTTATCCCTGGCAATCAATGTCTTTGATTCTGGTACCCTGAAATCGTGTGTGTGTGTGTGTGTGTGTGTGTGTGTGTTTGTGTGTGTGTGTATTTATCTGATTTGGGGAAGGGTAGGGAAATAACAGAATGGTGAAACAAGGACAAAGGATGACCCAATACAACAATGATACTTACAAGACACTGTTGGAAATGAACTTTACAACTTTAGAGGAAGGGGAGGGAGTAGGGAAGAGAAGGGATAGTGGGAGAAAAAAATGAAGGAGTGGGTAACAATATTCGACAAGAAATGTACTCATTACCTTGTGTAACTGTAACCCCTCTATATGGCACCTTTACAATAAAATTTTTAAAAAAGAATCAGCATAAATATGGATGTATTATAGTTTAAAAGATGGGGCCTCAAAAACTATAGGTCTGTTCTTTTATATGCTATAAAAACTAAATTCCCAAGAGATTGATTCTCTTACGGTCAAACTTGATTCTCTTACGGTCAAACAAGCAATTGAGGAAGAACCAGGTATCTGTTCTTTCTACTATACCCAGGATGAGCATTCCATTCCCAACTAAAAGTGGCAAGTGAATTTGAACTAATACCTGCCTAATTACCCAATCAACTGTATCTTTCTAAGGAGAATTTAGACCTTTATATTGTTTAATATTTATTGTTTGTTCAAAATAGCCTTATAATATGTTGATGACAACCTCTGGAGATGTAAAAAAATCATCTGTTACCAAGGATTGTTCACTATAGCAAACTTTTGGGAAATGGCAGAGGATGCTAGGAGAAGTCTAAGACATTTTATCATTTATTCTTGTTATTGATGGAATTTGAAGAAGAAATGTCTTCCTTCATATATCCCCATAGCCAAGGTACCATGATGCTTCATGGAAGAAATAATTTTCTCATTGTGGCAGAAGAAAAATTATACTGGAAACATGGTCATAGTCTCTTTAGATATAGGTCATTATAGGAAAGTATTTGCTGTCTTACAGGAAAGTTCATGCTGCCTTTTTTTTGGGGGGGGGGTCTGGTCATGGGGCCTGAACGCTCTGGGCACTGTCCCTCAGCTCTTCAGCTCAAGGCTAGCACTTTACCACTTGAGCCACAGCGCGACTTACAGCTTTTTTTTTTCCTGCTTATGTGGTGCTGAGAAATCGAACCCAAGGCCTCATGCATGCAAGGCAAGTGCTCTACCACTGAGCCACCTTCCCAGCCCCAAAACATTCTTTTTTGTTGGGGGGAGGGAGCGTTGGTCGTGGGGCTTGAACTCTGGGCTTGGGCGCTGTTCCTGCGCTCTTCAGCTCAGGGTGAATGCTCTACCGCTTGAGCCACAGCGCCACTTCCTCATGCTGTCTTAGACCTAGATTAACTCATTTATTAGCAAAGAAGAATGTTATGTCCACCCAATGCCTTAGACTTGAATAATTTCTTGAAGTTATTTATAAAATCTTTAGCACCAGGTCTATGATTCAGTTATCGCTCTCCTTCTCTTGTAACTATCTGTATAAGTTTCTAGGTTAATACCAGAGTAGTTCTTTTTTGAGTCTCCAAAAAACTTTTGCCTTCATACATAGGACATAGTACAAGGAAAGACAAGCTATTGTATAAGACTACTATTTGCTGAATTATCATTAATATGGCATAAGACAAACATTAGACCCTTGATATGTGCAGATGTGTGGTTCCAGCGGGATCATGTTCCAGTGAGACCCACAAATACCCATGACACATAGAGTTCAGTACTGAGTTACAGATTCTTGGTTCATTTTTTTCCAATAACACCATATAACATCCATAAAAGATATGTTACTTTTCAATAGATCTAAATTTTTCACTTATCACTTCTTGAGCCACATAACTTTTACCTTCCTTTGGGGCACTATTTGCTTCTTTTTTTGTTAAAATTTTTTGTTACTATAATTGTGCTGTACAGAGGGGTTACAGTTACATAAGTTAGGTGAAGAATTCATTTCTTTTTGGACAATGTCATCCTTTCCTTTGCTCCTTCCCAGTTTTTCCCTTCTGTTCCCACCCACAACTTGTATAGTTCCTTTTCAACATAGTGTCTAGTGAGTACCACTGCTGCATTTGTTTACCCTTTGTCCTTGCATTTCTCTTTCTTTCTTTCTTTCTTTCTTTCTTTCTTTCTTTCTTTCTTTCTTTCTTTCTTTCTTTCTTTCTTTCTTTCTTTCTCACTTTCTTTTTAAAGCAAAGGAGTCTTTATTGCAAGCTCGAGCTTGGTCCTCAGCGTGTCCTTCCATTTCTGTGTTCCCTCCTTGCCCTTTCCAAGACAGATAAATGAACAAAGAAGACAAAAAGAAAAGAAAGCAAAACTACAAAAAAAACCCTATTGTTTCCATTTCCTGGAATTCATTTTGACAAATATTATTTTATATGATCAGAGTCATACAGGCATTGCTCCTTTGTGGTCTTCTAAAAATATTCTTCTTTGGTCTCACTGTATGTGAATGCCTAGAGTCCTGTATAATTTATCATGTCCCATTGTACTTTAGATCTAGCTTCTACATATGAGAGAAAACGTGACTATGAGCTTAGCTTGCCTTACTTAACATGATTTGTTCTAGGTCCATCCATTTCCCTGAAAATGACACAATATTATTCTTTCTGATGGCTGTATAAAATTCCATTTTGTATAGGTACCACATTTTTGGATCCACTCATCTATTGTAGGGCATCTGGGCTGTATATACAACTTGGCTATTGTGAATAGTGCAGCAAGGAACATGGATGTGCAAGCGTCTTTATGGTATCCTGACTTGTGGTGTTCTAGGTGGACACTTCGTTAGTTTACCTTTTTGAGGAACCTCCAGATTGCTGTCCAGAATGGTTGTACTAGTTTACATTCCCACCAACAGTGCAACAGGGTTCCTTTTCCCCCCCACATCTCGCCAACATTTGTTGTTTCAATTCACAATGTAGGCCAGTCTGACTGGGGTGAAGTGGATTCTCAGTTGTTTGGATTTGCATTTCCTTTATGACCAGGGATGAGGAGTACCATTTACTTCTTTAGTAGACATAGTTTTATAAAATAAAGAGCAGACCACACAAGTTATACACACTTGATGATAATACAGGGCTGACCAAGAGCTCCTCTGCAACTGAGATGTATAATGTTTGTATGAGAATTCAAAATTTTTGTTTCTAAATTTTCTATTTGATTGATGGGCTGTTTGATAAAAACTACACCTATCTAGGATGCCTATAATTATACAATATATTCTAATATATAAAATATAAATGATGTACTAATTATATCATATAGTAAAAGACATATTAAGGACCAATAGCCATCTTGATTTCTTTCATGTTTAAAATGAGCTTTTTTAAATTAAGTACCTTCTCCCTTCAATAGAGTTGAACTCTTAAATTCTTTAAAGGTATTTCAAAACCAATTTCATGTTGAATTCTAGACCTCCCCATATCATTCTAGGGAAAGAAGCTTTGTTTTCTCCTTAGAAATCCTAGTTCTCTTTTTTTTTTTTTTTGGGTGGGGTCCAGTCATGGGGCCTGAACTCTGAGCTTGGGCGCTGTCCTTCAGCTCTTCAGCTCAAGGCTAGTGCTCTACCACTTGAACCACAGCACAACTTCCGGCTTTTTTCTTTTTGCTTATGTGGTGCTGAGGAATCGAACCCAGGGCCTTACGCATGCAAGGCAAGCGCTCTACCATTGAGCCACCTTCCCAGCCCTCCTAGTTCTCTTTTTATACTTCTGTTTCAAGTAGTTTTATTTTGCTTAGATAACCCTAAAAACCTTTATTGAGAATATTTTCAAGGAAATTAAAAACTCTTCCAAATGAATTATCCAATTCTGGCTTTAAAAAAATACTAGTAATTAGGAAGAACTCTAGATGAGTGGATATTGCAGTACTCAAAACCTTTCTTCATTTTCCAAGTTACTACTCAAACTTTGAAGGAGGAACTGAAGAGAATGTAGTTGTAGGGGTGGTGGGAGTGGTGGTCATGGTTTAAGTGCTTTACCTCAGTTTGAGTTTGCTTTTCACTACAAACCTGTAAGTACATCTGTATACATCTCTCACAATTGTCAGAATCCTCTTTTTGTAAGAAATTTAGGTTTAGAGTGTTCAATTTATTAAAAATCAGCTCACAAGTAAGTTGAGGAACCCTGGCAAAAACCAGGCAATCCGATTCCCATACCAAGGTACCTTATCCCTATAATATACCTGTTAGAGCACAATTTAGGTCTTTTGTTATTGCTTATTGTGACTTCCTTAGTGTTCACTGGTAAATTGCTAAGCATTTTGCTCAACTTTTTAACAAAATCAGTCCATCTGCAGTGGGTAATGGGACACTATAAACTGTAGAAATAGATACTGTTAAATCATACTTAATTATCTATAATAAATTGTTTGAATGCCACTTATTGTTTAATCTCATTTTCATAGCAAATACAAAGAACAGTGTTTACTGCCCTCTAGGACACATGGTAGACCTATATGGTAATAGAGATAACCAATGATTAATTAAAATGATGCTATTTTTGCAGGTGAGTAGGTTAACTGATAATCCAGACATGAGAAGTTAGTCCCATGTCTCTACTGTGGTCACCAAGTCCAGTATCTGGACTATCACTCTGTGTATTTTGGAACTTGATTGTTTTTGTTGTTTTTTGAGTTGAGTCAATGGAAAGGTATATAAGAAGAAACAATTCAAGCCTACCAAACTCAGTACATAGGAGGATATATCAGAATTCCAAGTTATTAATCCCCATTGGTAGGGACGTTCTCTCTGTTCTTTTCTAGCTCTTACTGCTCTATTCTAGCTCTCTCTGCTACCTAGCTCTCTTGCTGCTCTTTTCTAGCTCTCTCTGCTTTCTCTCTGCTCTAGCTCTTTCCTCTCTCTTTTCTCTCTTTCCCAGCTCTCTCTCATTATACCCTAGATAAGGGCTAGCCCAGGCCCAGACTTTCTCTCTCTGTTCTATTCTAGCTCTCTGCTACCTAGCTCTCTCTATTCTTTTTGAGCTCTCTCTGCTCTCTCTCACTGCTCTCTTCTAGCTCTCTCTCTGCTACCTAGCTCTCTCTTGCGGCTCTTTTCTAGCTCTCTCTGCTCTCTCTCTGCTCTAGCTCTCTTTTCTCTTTCCTCTCTCTTTCCCAGCTCTCTCTCTTTCCCAGGCCTTTCCCAGCCGCGTGGAGTGCCAACCTTGCCTGGTCCCAGCAGGTCTACTGAATAAACCTACCCCTTACCTGAAAAAAAAAAATGGTAGGGACTTATTCAGCCTGTGGCATATTTTGTTTTATACAAAATTTTGTCACTGAGAATAACTAGAAACTTAGTTAAAATGAAGAAAAAAATCCTTAAAGATATTAGATAATTATTAAGGGAGGACTTGAAGGATCAAGGAAATTATAGAGATGAGTACCTAACATTTGGCTGTGCTTCTTCTCTTGAGGAATCTGCTGATAAAGCTAAGACATTGGGCAGGTTTTTCAATAGTCTCCGGGGGCTAAGGAAACAATAATTAGGAAGAAGGGCCTCAGGGCTAACCCAGGCTGTCATCTGGGACCATTGAAGATCTTACTCTTACGGCCCTGCTAGAAATAGAGCAGCCCCCACAAAGATGGAAGGATAGCTTCCAAGCAACTCAGTCTCAAAATGGATTAGGATTATGTGTCTCAGCCACATGGTTTTCAAAGTGTTGTCTCTAGGTCAGCATCATCAGCTGAGAAATAAACAGGAATAAAACTCTTAGCCTTACACCCAAACTTAGAATCGGGTTGGGGAACCTAGCAAGTAATTCTGACACAAGTGAAAATTTGAGAAGGAGTTTCTTAGCATTACTGTCAGATGTAAAGAATATTCTTTCTGAGGGATGATGATATCTTCCACAAGTTTTCCCTATATTTTTTAATTAAATATGTTTCTGGTTTTACTTTAAAATTACTAAGATATGCCAACATATAAAATTGATTTTGCAAATAACAAAAAGAAAAACAAAATAGATTATAGGAATATAGATGTTGATATTATCAGTCATGGGTTTTCAAATGATTATGATTAATATGTTCAAGGAAATAAAAGATAGAGAATTTCACCAGAGAACTTCAATATACTAAAAAATAATCAAGTGGAAATAACTGAAATTAAGAAATTCAGTTGGTGGTTTTATAGCAGACCAGCTAAATGTGAGAGCTGGTGGCATGGTTTAAATGGTAGAGCACCTGCCCAGTGTTAAGATCCTGAGTTCAAAAGCAGTATTCCTAGAAGGAAGGGGAAAAGGGAGGGAAAGAAGGAGAGGAAAGAGAGAAGATATTGTGACTGAAACTAAGAGAGATAAAGGGATATGAAAGGCATATAATACTTAAAACATGGCCAATAAGACCTAGAGTATACAATAGGAGTACCAATCCACAGAGTACCATTTTTTACAAGGTAGTTAAGCAATGGTTTTTCTGATTTGGTCATTTGGTATTTCCTTGAAAACTAAAACAAAACAAAACAAGCCTGGTAATTATTTGTTGTCCATTATAGAATTTAAACTTTCAATGCTCAAACAGTGTGCTTGGGGCAAATTTATACTTTCGTGCTCTTTTGTGGTCATATGTATCTCAGGCCAAAGTAAACCTGTTTCTTCTCATTAGATCTGAACCATGAAAGCTAAAGATTGTATACTGTTCTGAAAAACTGCAACAGAATCACACTTCTACTTGGATATTGTAAAACTGGGAATCTTAGGCAGTATTGCAGAATTATAAAAAGATCAGTGCTTGAAACATTCTGGTAATAAAAGCATTATATAGTTCAAAAATTAGTTTTAGAAAATTTGTAGTTGTCATTGTAAATGATGACAACTTCCCAGTATTTAAAGATTATTTAAAGATCCAAAGTTATATTAAAGAATGTATGTATTACTTGGGCATGAAAATGTATGTTTGTAATCCCAGCACTTCAGAGGCTGAGGCAGGAATTGCAAATTGGAGGCCAACCTTAAGATAAAGAGTGAGTACCAATCTAGTCTGGGCTTTAAAATAAGACCCTGTCTTAAATTTGTGAATACTGGATAGATCTTCCAAATGACTGATTAAGACATGATATTATAATATCATGCATGTCAGGTGTGTACCACCACACCCAAATTTTTTTGTTGAAATAGGGATCTTACAAACTCCTCACCTACACTGGCCTGAAACTATGATTCTCCTGATATTAGCCTCTTTTGCAGCTAGAATTTCAGTCACACACGATCATATCCAGATATTGATTGAAATAGGGTTTTTCAATAATTTTTCCCTTGCTGGCCTTGAATCATGATCTTCCCAATCTCAGCCTCTCAAGTAGCTAGGATCATAGGTATGATCTGCCAGCACCCATTTAAGAATGTGAAACTTTTATTTAAAACTTTCCTACAAAGAGTACTCTAAACTTATTCTATTATTCTTCTATTGGTGAAATCATTAAGGAAATCTAAATCTTATACACAGTTTTACAGAAAATGAATAGGAAAATTTCCTAACTCATATAACTCATTCATAAAGCTAGCCACTATATTGCCAGAAGGGAAAATTATAGGCCAAATTTCTTTTAAGAACATGAACATAGAAGCTGGGTGCCAGTTGCTCATGCCTGTAATCCTAACTACTCGAGGCTGAGATCTGAGGATTGCGGTTCAAAGCCAGCCCTGCAGGAAAGTCTGTGAGACTCTTATCTCCAATAAACCATTCAGAAAACAGAAAGTGGCTCTGTGGCTCAAGTGGTAGAGCGCTAGCCTTGAGCTGAAGAGCTGAGGGACAGCACCCTAGCCCAAAGTTCAAGCCCCATGACCGACAAAAAAAGAAGGTGAACATGGGAATTTTAAACTAAATAATAATGAATCTATATTAAAACTACATCTACATTTTTAAAAAATGGTGCATCTTGGGTTGGATATGTAATTCAGATGAAGAATGCTAGGCCCTAGATTCCATCCTCAGCACAAAAGACAGACAGAAAAACAAAGAGAGAAAGAAAAGGAAGGAAAGAAGGAAGGAAGGGAAAGAGGGAAAAGAAAAGAAAGGGAGAAGAGCGAGGGAAGGAGGGAGGGAGGAGGAGGGAAGAAAGAAAAGAAAAAAGCTAAAATATATAACATAAAACTCTCTTAGCATGACTTGTATAGAAAGGAAAAGGAATTACCTTAATTTGATAAGTCATATCTGAAAAAAAATACAGTAGGTGTTACACTTAATGATAAAAATGCTGAAAGTGTTCTCTCTGAAGTCAGGAACAGAAAGCATGTATATCTCCTTTTGCCCTGTCCTAGAACTTCAACTCAAAGCATGATGGCAAAAAAGGAAATAGAAATTAGTTAGAGAAGGAAGAAATAAAATCTTTATTTTACCGATTCTTATGAAGGGTAACACATTTAGAAATAATGTTCTTGAATACTGTCACATTTACTGATGCTGAATAGAATTCTTGTTTTTTTTTGACTCTGGCAAGGTTCATTCTTAGAGTGTAGACATCTCTTCAGGAATGGCAGCATCTTGTCATTCCTTGAACAGTGCTCTTATTTCTGCCTATTCTTTTCTCTACAGGTCCTATCTGACTCCTGTACGTGATGAGGAAGCAGAGTCTTTACGGAAAGCACGTTCCAGACAAGCTCGGCAGACGCGAAGATCTACTCAAGTGGGTGAAACTTTCTTTTTACTAATGTATTTTTGTTTGTCTACCTTTCCACTAGATGTGCATTTTAAATATTCTACAACAAATGCCTTTGTTCCAGCTACTGTATTAAAGTTTTTCTTTAAGTTTAATTTTCCATTGCACTCAATAGCTGCATCTGACTACTCTTTCACTTCTATTTGGCACCTGTCTCATTTCTCCAAGTTCTAAGCAAAATGAATTATTCTACTTGTACTTAAGTATGTGAACAATCTCTCTACCCCGTTATATTTTAAGATTCTCTAAGGAAAAGCAGTTTAGCTGTTCCTCCAACTGTTTTCATTTGACCCAGCAATTCTACTTTTAGGTATATACATTAGAGACATATGCCCATATAAAAACTTGTATATAACTTGTAATCCTAGCTACTCAGGAGACTGATATCTGAGGATTAAAGTTGGAAGCCAGCCAAGGCAGGAAAGTCCATGAGACTTACCTCTAATTAACCACCAAAAAGCCATGTAGACTTGTGGCTCAAGTAGTAGAGCACTGGCCTTGAGCAAAAAAGCTAAAGAAGGGCTCCCAGAACCTGAGTTCAAGCTCCAGGACTGGCAAGAGGAATAAACAGACAAACTTGTATATTGATGTTTATAATAGCATTATTCATAATATCCAGAGTAGAAACAAACCACTAATTCATAGGAACAAATAATAATATCCCATGTATAGACAAATGCATATATGTATGTATTTTTATGTATATCCATTAACTAATGAGTGAATAGGCAAAATATGTATGTCCATACAGTAGAATGTTGTATGACATTAAAAACTAATGAGGTAGCTGGGCATTGGTGGCTCACACCTGTAATCCTAGCTACACAGGAGGTTGAGATCTGAGGATCAAGGTTCAAAGCCAGCCTGGGCAGGAAAGTCCATGAGACTCTTATCTCCAATTAACTACCGGAAAATGGGAAGTGGTGCTGTGGCTCAAGAGGTAGTGCGCTGACTTTGAGCTCAAGAGTTGAGGGACAGCACCCAGGCCCAGAGTTCAAGCCCCACAACTGACCAAAAAAAACACAACTAATGATGTATTGACACATGTTACAATATGGATAAAACTCAATAAGTGAAAGAAACCAGACATAATGGACTCTATATGTCCAAAATAGGCACAACCAGACAGAAAGAAGGTTAATTAGCATAAGCAGCTTCAGGGAGGAAGAATGAGAGTTAACTACTAATGGGCATAAGGTTTCTTTGGGGGTGACAAAAATGTTCTACTATTATCAGTTATAATTGCATAACTATTACATACTAAAAGCCATGGAATTATACACTTTTTAAAGAGTACATTTTATGATATGCAGGTTATATTTCAATATAAATTATCACCCAAAAGCAAAAGAAAAGTATCGCAAGAGCCATTGGAAGCATGTGATACAATCTACATAATATTTAACAAAAATCTCCATTCAGAGAATTAATGGGAGTGGTAGTAGAATATGTTTGGCAAGGCAAAAAACCAGAAGACTTGCTAGGCAGCTGTTAATGGTGGTCCAAGCTGAAAATGACAAGTTCCTGACCCAGGTTGAAATGGCAGTGACAATGGAGAGAAAGCTATAAATTAATTACTTAAGGAGTCATAGAAAGATGAGCTCATGTAGCAGAGAGAAAACGAATATACAGAAAAGTGAAACAAAAACCAGAAAAGAGCAGTGACACTGGAAATGAAGGAAAAATCAGTTTCCAGCAAAAAGGATATGTTTGCCAGATTTAAATGCTACAGAAGTCAAATAGGGAACGTGGTGACTGCGAACAGGACATTGTGCATTGCAGCAAAAGGCCCTTGTTGTCTTCCCTGGACCTCCCAAGTGGGTCAAATATTCTGCCGTTATTTTTGCTTGATGATTATTTGTGTGTTCCACTTATTAGAATGTATCCTCCATGAGGACCAAGACTCAGTGTTTTTTGTTTTATGGCAGTAAATATACATAACATAAAATTTACCAATTAACCATTTTGTGCATAGGTCATTGGTATTAAGTGCAGTGACCTCGTTGTGCAGCTGTCACCACTCTAGAACTTGTACCATTATGCAGTTATTCCCTACGTATCCCTAGCAGCCAGTAATTCTACTTTCTGTTTCTATAAATTTGACTACTTTAGGAATCTCACATAAGTAGAATCATATAGTTATTTGTCTGCTTGTATCTAACTTATTTCACTTAGCATAATGTCAAGATTCATCCATTGTATAGCATGTATGACAATTTCCTTTTTAAGTTGGGTAATATTCCATTGTATGTATATGCCATGTTTTATTTATCCATTTGCCTATTGATAGACATTTGACTTGTGAATAATGCTGCTATGAGCATGGGTGTATACTGTCTGCCATACTGTCTTTTCAAGATCCTATTTTCAGTTCTTTTGGATATATACTTAGAATTGGAATTTGCTGCATCATATGGTAGTCGTTTCTAATTAAATTAATTAATTTACTTCTATTAAGATTTTTGAGACAGGGTCTCACTATGTTAGTTTAAACTAGTCTGAACTTGCTATGGACCTTACGCTGGCCTTGAATTTGTGAGCCTCCCTCCTCCTTAATACTGGGATTACAGGCATGTACCCTGTAATTCTATTTTAAATTTTTGAGGAACTGCCATACTATTTCCATAGCAGACCCACCAATTTATATTCCTGTAGGTATTGCACAAGGTTCTAATTTGTCCACATTCTTGCTAGTACTTGTTTCCTGGTTTCACCATCCTAATGGAAATGAAGTAGGAGACTGATCATATTTTTGTTTATAATTTTCTCCCACAGCATATAGTAAATAAACAATCCACATCTGTATTTATTGGATAAATGAGTGAGAGATAAATGGTAGGGGAATATAAACATTTCTATATGATTCCCAGAATTACTTAGGAAATAATGTTAGAGAAAAACTAATCTAGGGTAGTAAAAGCGTTTTTTTTTTCGTTTCTGTTTTTGTTTTTTATTGTTGTTATAAGCTAGCTCTGAATTTTCATCTTTTGAGCCTTTATTCCTTGAATAGCATTCTGTGAGTTGTCTCCTGATTCTGGTAACTGTTTCCTTTGATGTATAAAACTTTTAATTTGATGAAATCCTATTTGTTAATTCTTGGTCTTATATTCTAGGCAATTGGAATTCTATCCAGAAAATAATTGTCTGTGCCTATATCTTCCAGTGATTTCCTTGTATTTTTGTGTTATAGTTTCAAAGTTCTAGACCTTACATTAAGATTGTTGATCAAAAGCTAGGCACTGGTGGCTCTTGCCTGTAATCCTAGCTGTTCAGGAGGCTGACATCTGAGGATCCACAATTCAGAGCTAGCCTGGGCAGGAAAGTCAGTGAGACTCCTATCTCCAATAAAGCACTCAGAAAACAGGAAGTGGCTCTGTGGCTCAAGTGGTAGAGCACTAGCCTTGAGCTGAAGAGCTGAGGGACAGTGCCCAAGCCCAGAGTTCAAGCCCCACGATTAACAAAAAAAGAAAAATATCGTTGATCAATTTTGAATTGGTTTTTGTGCAGGATAAGAGAAGGCTAGTTTCAATTTTCTATATGTAGATAATTCTTTCTTTCTTTCTTTCTTTCTTTCTTTCTTTCTTTCTTTCTTTCTTTCTTTCTTTCTTTCTTTCTTTCTTTCTTTCTTTCTTTCGTCAGTTGTGGGGCTTGAACTCTGGGCCCTGGGCACTGTCCCTCAGCTCTTCAGCTCAAGGCTAGCACTTTACCATTTAAGCCACAGCACCACTTCTGGTTTTCTGGTGGTTAATTGAAGATAAGAGTCTCAGGGACTTTCCTGCTTGAGCTAGCTTTGAATTGTAATCCTCAGATTTCAGCCTCCTGAGTAGCTAGGATTACAGGTATGAGCCACCAGTGCCTGGCTATAAAACCAATTTTTCCAGCACCATTTGTTGAAGAAATTGTGTCTGATTTTTCTAGCATTTTTTTCCCAGTAACTGCTTTTGAGAGAATCTCTGGTTAGCCATTTGATCTTGAGAGAGAGTAAGAGTGTTCAAATAAAGATACTTTGGGGCTGGGAAGGTGGCTAAGTGGTAGAGCGCTTGCCTTGCATGCCTGAGGCCCTGGGTTTGATTACTCAGCACCACATAAGCAAAAAGAAAAAAAGCCGGAAGTGGCACTGTGGCTCAAGTGGTAGAGCACTAGCCTTGAGCTGAAGAGCTCAGGGACAGCACCCAGGCCCAGAGTTCAGGCTCCACAACCGGACCCCCCCCAAAAAAAAAGATACTTTGTACACTATGAATATGGAAGAAGTACACCTGTAGCACCTATGTATGAACACTATGTACATGGAAGAAGTATACCTATGACAGGCAGACATCAATGTTGGCCTATTTCTGGAGATAACATTAGGAATGCTAAAGTATTGCATTCAAAATGTATCTAGACTCAAGCCTGAGTTCTCTACATACTGTGGTGTTTATTTTAATCCTGCATTTAAATGTCTTCATTGTACATTTTGGGACCATAATGGGATTCAATAACTATTTGATTTTGGAGAGAGTTTCCCTGCTCAAGTTATTCCATATTAGTGTGAAACTGTCCTGATCTTGAGATATTTTCCTAGGGTGTTACCCTAACAGACCTTCAAGAAGCAGAAAGGACTTTCAGCCGGTCAAGGGCAGAGAGGCAAGCTCAGGAGCAGCCTGGAGAGAAGCCTGTAGACACTGAAGCACCAGAGAAGAGCACTGAGAAGCAGGATCCCTCCATAGCCCCAGCAAAGGAAGCTGAGGAAGGTCAGCAACCCTGGGAAGAGGTGAGCTAATTTATTCTGGCTGTGTGACAAGCAGAATAGATTTGGAGAATTCTAGTGATACTCTACCATGCAGTGAACCACTCATTTGAACCAGCCATGGTGGTACATGCCTATAATCCTAGCATTAAGGAGGATGAAATAGAATAATATTGAATAAGTCTACTATCCTTATTGTTTGGCTCTGTTTGACCTCTGATATCTCATTCTGGTTTGTTCTAGCCTGTCTATCATCACATGAGGTATCCATCTCAGCTAGACAAGCCCACAACACCAGTGTCTCCTTCTACATCAAGACCTTCATTCTATACCAGTTCCCATCTGCTACAGACAAGCAAATCTTCAGCCCCTGATTCTGAGAGTTCAGAGACCACCACAAATACTACAACTGCAAAGGAAATGGACAAGAGTGGTATGTATAGTTTGGAAAGATGTTGACTGTTCCCCAGTGCACATGCCTCAGCTTCTTAAGATACATACTGTGTTTTATCTCTGACCAGAGAGCAAAGAAGCAGATTTAGATGATCAGTCCTCTGATAGGCTTTCCATCCGAGAGAGGAGGCGGCGGCGAAGAGGCACAGGCATCAACTTCTGGACAAAGGATGTAAGTGGGTTAGTCCATGCTCGGGCATACCACATTTCCCATGGCTGCCATCTTCTTTCTGTGGAGTTGAAGAGGATAAGCCCTACATGGTGCCCTGACCTAGAAGATTACCAAGAACTATCACTGAGGAAAAGAGAAGAAAGATTCAGCTAGTAGGAGACCCATTTGATGTGTTCCTTCTAAGTGCACAATGACTAGAACAGTACGAAACATATTGTAGGCACTCAGTATTTAATGGATAAGGAATTTTAAAAAGCTAGCCATTTACAGTTACCATATAAACAACTAAAAGAAGTGACTAAACTTGGCAAACTTTAGCAGTCCTCCTGAATAACTCCTGAAACTCATAGACTCAATAGTATCCTACTACACATAAGTTTAGAGCCTAATAATCTGTAGGTTAATCTAAGTCTTGTTGACCTAGTTTTTTACTTTTTGGAGAGAAATAAAAAAGAACAAATAATAGAAAACAGAAGACTTGAGTCTTTAAAGAGGTACACCAATGCTTACTAACTACAAAACAGTCAATACTTTAGAGCATTCTCCTCTGTATCCTGTTCTAGATTCTTTTCACTCAACCTTACTGCTGACATTTTAAATGAAATGCCCAACAGTTTGAACTAAAGACTACATATTATCAGTGATTCATTTGAAATTAAATAAACCTGTTAAGTGAAATAAAAAATAGTTATTTACTAGGAAGTATATTTTAGCTGAAAGTGTTTCTTAGTTATAGGACCAATGTAGTGGTAATTCTTTTTTCTCTAGTGCTGGGGATCAAACCTAGGGCCTTTCACATGCCAAGTAAACAAATGACTATACCATTAAGCTATATTACCTGTCCATAGGTGATAACTTGACAGAGATGAAATGAAATCTTGCTTTTTTAAAGTGCCTCATTTTTAGCTTTTGTTGACTTGATGTTTTTGACTGGTAACATTTCAAAGGTGCCTCCCTGTGACAGTTGTTAAAAGTGGCAATAACAGAGCATCACTTGGCTGTCAATCCCCATTTCCCATATTTGAAATAGTAAGATGCATAGCTGATAGGAACTGACCTTGCTGGTTTCAAAGACACCAGTGACCATGATTTTCTTGTTTTTCTTCTTTCCTTTTCAGGAAGATGAGGGTGATGTCTCTGAAGAGGTCAAAGAAACATGGGTAAGTGACAAGACAGTGAGGCATGGTCCCCTTAGGGCTCAGTTTTGTTCTTATGAATACAATTTTAGTAAAATAGCAAGTTCTATGAAAATTTGGGAGCTATTGCCAGTGTGAGTTGGTAGTACTTTCTTATGTGATATAACAGTGCCCATACTCATAAACAAGTTTCTACTATCTGTCTGTGCCAGCTGCTAATCACTAACACCATATTAAGCCCCACTTCTTTCTCTCTTGATTGTTACTAGATTTTATCAAATACTTTGAAATCTTTGGAAGAAAATTGAAAAATGATGACATTTCCCCATGGATCTACACTAATAGAAAAGAAAATAAGTGTGGAAAATGTAAAACATCAGACAGTCTACAAATAATTTATATTTGACTTACTCCAAACTTTTAAAGCCTAGCAGTGAACTCTTTTCTGAAGGGTAAAGCCTGTATCCAGCATGGCTAAAGATAGGTCATCTTATGAGTCACTCAGACACTAGAGAATGCTGGGTTGGGGAGTGTCTTCTCACAACTACTTGCAGGAGGAAAGGAATTTGGTTTTGACTAAGTTATTTGAAGTGATTTGATTAATGTGCTTTTTTATGGCAATCATATAAACCGATAGCCTTTTAGTACCCTTCAGTTTATTGGATATGTATTCTCATATCTCATATTGTCATGACTATGCTTAATGACCCATAGGGGAAATCAACAGTGAACTGACTTTAGCAAAGAAGATATAAATAGTAAATTATTGTTGACCTGCCTGTATTTTAGTCAAGATCCCTAAGATTTTGTTGGTACATGCCTATAATTTCAGCACTTCTAGGAGGTTAAGACAGGAAAGCCACAAGTTTGAGACTACCTGGGATCCTTAATAAGACCTTGTCTCAAAAAGTAAGAAAAAAAAATCTCATGCAATCGATGGCAGCTTTCCCAAAACAGTACTGATGAATGGTAACAACAGCAATGAGAATTGCCTACCTTTAGTTGAAGCTGAGGCTGTTTCACCACGTATGAGTTATGTTGTTTAGAAATAACACATAGAAATTCCCTTGGGGCAAGTATGTATATGTGTTTGCATGCATACAAATATCAGCATCTCTACAGCTCTTTAAAGACTTGAAAAGGCTTTTGGAGTCAAGAAGAGTAAATATAGGAAAGTTCCTTTGGGGAACTCTGCTTAGAGAATTTAAGTAATAAATTACAAAGCATTGAAATGAACCATATAACCTTGTTATAATCCAGGGAATTATAACAAAGAAGTTTTATATAGAATGCCACTAGTCAGTAAAAAACCTTTATTGTTTGTTTTTTTTAGACAAGGTCTTGCTGTGCATCCTAGGCTGATTTTAACTACACTATACCACCCTGGCTGGCCTCAAACTCATTATATTCCTGGATCTACCTGCTGAGGCCTGGGATTACAGGCATGCATCAGCCATGCCTGGCCTTGTCTCTACTTCACTAAGCTTCTTGCCTCTTTAAAATCCTAATCTAGGGCATTAAGTAAGGGTATTAATATTGAGATATTAGTTCTTAGAGAATTTTATCTAGGACCATTGGCTTAAAATTACAGAAAAGTCTGGTTGGTGAGGAAAAGCAGAGACTGTTGAGATTTAGTATGAAAATCACTTGTCAGGCTAAAAAATACTCCACAATCCAAATGCTTGAGGCATCTACTACTGTTTACCATGTGTCAGACAGACTACAGTGTGACTCTAAGAAAAGAATGAGCATCCTGTTATTGCTAGATGCCCTTTCTAATGTGTGCAAGTCATCTGGAATTGGTACAAGCACTTAGCAGATGTCATCCTTCAGCCTCACAGTTCTAGAAAAAGAAAGGCAGATAGGGCTTCAGCCTGGGTGAGGCATCCTTCTAAGTCTTAAATTTGCTCGCTTCACTTATATCAATGAAACATATCAACTTATATCAGTGAAATTCTTTATCTGTTTTTCTCTCTGTATATTCTTTCAATGCTAGTAGGTATGAAGCCATTATCCATATTGGCCAAAGAGCAAAATACTCAATGATGGCCCAGTGTAAGCTGCTGTAACTGTACCTCAAGACAATCAGAAATGTTGTATGAATAGTATGATCACTCTTTCATACCTCCATGTCCATCATTCAGGCAATATAGTTGACTCAACTCTACAACATATATGCCAGTCAAAGGAGAGGCATTCTGTTGGAATAGCCTGTTAGCTAATCAGCATGGAGACTGATGAGAAGCCAGAGCAGTTCTTCCTTTCTTGGTTTTAGTTCAATAGAACTTTATTGAGGTCATGTTCATTTTCTCCTGTCCCACTCCTTAATATTGATGCTTACTAACTCCTCCCAAAACTTTGAAATCCTTCAAACTGAGTTATAATTTATACTCAGTAAAATGCATAGATTTCAAATGTCCCATTTGGTGACTTGATACTTGTATCAGCATAGCCACCACCCCAAATCAGCTTCAAACTTTTTCATAATGTTAAAAATTCACCCTTGGGGACTGGGAAGGTGGCTCAGTGGTAGAGCGCTTGCCTTGCATGCATGAGGCCCTGGGTTCAATTCCTCAGCACCACATATGCAAAAAGAAAAAAGCTGGAAGTAGCGCTGTAGCTCAAGTGGTAGAGCACTAGCCTTGAGCTGAAGAGCTGAAGGACAGCGCCCAGGCCCAGAGTTCAGGCCCCACGACTGGACCAAAAAAAAAAAAAATTCACCCTTGTGCTTTCCAGTCAGTTACCTGTACCAGGAGAGTCAATCATGCTCCACGTTTCTGTCACCATAGAATATTATTCCCCATTCTTTAATTTCAGATATATGGAATCATTCAGTAATTAACTTTGGAATAGAAAGGCAACTTCAATAGTTATTATTTGTATCTTATGCCTGTAGTAGGAATTAAAGCTGAAATGATTCCAATATATGGATTTTTTGTTCTTTGCTTAAAGATTTCAGAAGATTGTATCAGTAACAGTATGGCTGGAAACCTTTCTGTTGTTTAACCTAAAAAGCCCCATTGATATCATTTAAATCCATTTTCTGTTCTATGTACCTAGAAAAATGTAGGCAAGATTTACATACAGATAAGATTACCTGGCCACAGACAGCCCTGTCTGTGGATGATAGAGATAACCAGCCTTGTTTAGTGACACACTCCCCCAACAAAGAATGGCTACATAGTACATGCTTTTAGTCAAAACCTGTCTCCACTAGTAAATCCATCCATCAGTGAGACTGACAAAGAGTTTATAATTTTCTGTCTTAGCACCTTCTTGACAGACATGTTTCAAGCAATTCTGTTTCATTGTCCACATTAAGTATGTGTCAGAGTGTCTCTGGAAATCTTAAGATACCTTTTGTCTTTGTAAGTGAAAAAGAAACTGCATCTGAATGTTAATTTTTATCTATTTCAGTCATTTATATTTAAGGGTACTTTGTTTTCTTTACTATGAAATAGCATCCCCTGTATCTATGGGAGTACTTTCTTTTTTTTAAATTCTTATTGTAAAGGTCATGTACAGAGGGGTTAGTTATGTAATTTAGGTAAAAAGTACATTTCTTTTTAAACTGTCTCTCTCCTTCCCTCTCTTTCTCCCAGTTTTTCCCTCCTGTTCCCCACACAAGTTGTATAGTTTATTTTTATCATAATGTCTAGTGAGTTCATTCTTTGTCCCACCATTTCTATGCTCCCCCAAAAAGATAAACTTACAAACAAGACAAAAGGTACAGAAAACAAAAACACAATCAAGGAGGAAAAAAACAAAACAAAATAACAAAAAGTGCCCAACACTGGTGGCTCACACCTTCAATCCTAGCTATTCAGGAGGCTGAGATCTAAGGATTGTGATTCAAAGCCAGCCCAGGCAGAAAAGTCCCTGTGAGATTCTTATCTACAAATTAACCACTCAAAAACCGGAAGTGACTCTGTGGCAGTATCCAGGCCCTGTGTTTAAGTCCCATGACCAACAACAAAAAACAAAAACCTCTTGTTTCTATTTCTTGGAGTTCATTTCGATAAATATCATTTTATGTGATCAAATGCACATAGCTATTGAGCCTTTGTGATTCTCCCCTAAGAATATCCTATTTTGGTCTCACTGTGTGAGTATCTAGAGTCCTATATAAGTTATCATGCCCCAGTGTATTTTTTGTCTTTTACCATCCAGTGTATTCTTTCTAAGACCTTCAAGTTCTGTGTGTACCTATAGGTACATACTAATGATGTTTAATTAGCCACAAGAAAAGGTTAACAATAATAATGATAAAATAGAACTTATAGTAATATACTATAACAAAATTGCCCAGAATCATTACTTTTGTGCTTTAAGACTATTACTACGTAAAATAAGGGTTATTTAAAATACAAGCACTGAAATACTGATGTCTTAATGATAACCCAATAACTGAGAATATTTTTGGATGACTAACAGGTGGCAGTATATGCCTGTATCTAGAGATACTCTAGATAAAGGGGTGATTCATATTCCAGAAATGGCAGAATAGGATTACATAAGGTTCTCCCACACTTGGGGCTGGGAAGGTGCTCAGTGATAGAGTGCTTGCCTTGCATGCATGAGGCCCTGGGTTTGATTCCTCAGCACCACATAAACAGAAAAGGCTGGAAGTGGCGTCATGGCTCAAGTGGTAGCGCTAACCTTGAGCTCAATGCCCAGGCCCAGAGTTCAGGCCCCACAGCCAACAAAAAAAAAAAAAAAGATCCCCCCCACACTCTTCAGAACAACATATGCTTTTGAAGTTGTGAGTTATTTACCTGGATTTTCATTTAATATTTTCAGGAAGCAGCTAACTGTAGGCAACTAAAACCATGGAAAGCATCACGTGGAGGTAGGGCTTCTGTAATAGTAATTGCATAGAATTGTTTTAAAAGGAACACTCAAAGGCATGCTATTTGAATTCTTTCCCCTTTGGTGCCCTGCCTTCTTTTTGCTTTTTTTTAAGGTAGCCTTTAAAAAAATGTTTTATAGTGATTGGGCACTGCTGAGTTTGAACTTAGGACTTCTTGATTGGTAGGCAGACTCTCTACCACTTGATCTATGCCCCAGCCCTTTTTTGCTTCAGTTATGGTGTGGAGTTTTAGTTTCTAGTCTCACATTTGTATCTCAGACCAGCCTCAGATCCAGGTCTTATCCTACCTATGGCTTCCTTGTGCCTGGGATCACAGTTATGCCACCATTCTAGCCTTATTGAGATGGGGTCTTGCTCAGTTTTTGCCCTGGAAGTCCTCAAACTGCAATCCTCTTGACTGCTCCCTTCTTAGCAGCTGGGATTATAGACATGAGCCACCATGTTTGGATTTACTTTGAGTTTTATCTGCTACATTCTTGTTTTCCTCCTGACTTACTCTGGAGCAACCTCCTTCCCAAAGCAATCCTGTTGTATAATTGACTTTATCACTAGAGGGCACAAGTGGTCAACAGAAAAGATTTTGATAAGCAAGCAGACAGGTGCCCTAAAGAATATGAGCCAAGACAAATCTCTTTTATTTTTAAAGTAATTGTTGAAGAACCCAATTCTTTGTGGTATTATACAGTTGGGAGAGAATGTAGGGATAACTTGCTTTTAAGAAAACCTCATTTCACAATTAAGAAAACATAGGCCCAGAGAAATTAATAATTATTGGTTAGAGGAGCATCCCATGTCCCAGGCCAAGTAACCTTTTTATGTTATAGTAGTGATACAGACCTGAAATTAGGGCTTACAGTCCATTCTCACACTTTATTCATCCATTTGGTTTTTTTACTCAGCAGGTTACATGTTCGAATTGACTTGCTAGTAACATCTCACCTTCTTGAGTGAAGGAGCGTCTTCTTGAAGGACAACTTAAAAGCCTACTGAGAGTATCAAGATTCAGTGGGTAGAGCATCAGCATTCTTCTGCTGTCCTTGACATAGGTGGGTAGTTACATCTGTTAGGAAGTAAGAATTCTATACCCTTATTAGGAAAATGCCCCCACTCTAGTATCCCTGTTGCTTTTAGAAGAATCAGGTAGTATTTGATCACTGAACGCTCAGCCTCAAAGTTAGCAATCTTAGTCCTGATTGGAAGTAGTTGATTAGTTTGATTAGATTGCTAATCATCCCTCAAAATACATTGGTAAAAGAGATGATATCTTAATATCATTATTCATTGTTGGATGTCAAGGTACTTGCCCTAAGTAACTGGTGGCATGGTAGTGGGGAGTCTGTTGGTAAAATATTGGTAAAAGAGGTTGTGGTTTTAGGACAACCCAAGCAGGAAAGTCCATGAGAGTCTTACCTGCAATTAACCACCAAAAAACTAGAAGTGGAACTATAGTTCAAGTGGTAAAGTGCTAGCCTTGAGAAAAAAATCTCAGGGACAGCTCCCAGGCCCTGAGTTCAAGCCCCAGGACTAAAAAAAAGGACATTTTTAAAAAATATGTGTTATATATGCATATATAATAATACTGTATATTATTATATTTATATTGTTATATATTATTTTAGTATATAGTATTATACATATAATATATGATATTGTTATATATACTATATGCAATATAGTATATATATAAAACTCTGAAATAAAAATGAACTGATGCATTTAAATAATTAGAGATGATTAATACCCACTTAACATTATTTTCCAAATCTTTAAGTTCCTAAGTTGGTCTAGGGTAGTTTTTGGCATACTTTTATTGATCTCTAGAATTGTATAATTTGTAAGTTAATTTATCCTTAAAAGAACAGAATATCTGGAAAATCAGATAAATAGCCCAGATTGCTCTCTAACTCCACCATATCTGACATATACCTAAGGAATCTTGAGGAATAAATTTTCTAAAGGTATTACTGTGTAGGGGAAAAAGAAATGAGTAGGAGGGAAAGAAATGGACTAATGTTTGAAATTTTGCTTGGAATCCTTTGAACTCCTGAGCAAATTTAATTTCTCAAAATTTCTCTGTAGATCAAGCAGGGCTTTAGTTTTACATCTATATTGCTCTCCTTATTTTTGCTTTTCTGACAATGTATTCAACAGATCTAATTATATAGATCTTTACTATTCTTTACCCTACCTTCTTTCTTTGAGTCAATAATAGCCCTTTTTCTATTTTTCTAGTTTTTTTTACAACTTTGCTTCTGGCTGTTTGCTAGATCTTTTCTCTCAAGCATTCTTTTTTAATCTTGTTACTTAATCTTGGGAAGCCTCTTTATCTTCTGGAGTGTAACCAGCAATTTTCTTTCCACTCTCCAGCACTGGGCAGTATATTTGCCATTCTCCTTTTAGGTAAAATCCTACGTCTGTTTTGCTTTTCCCTCTCTATGGAGCCTAATTGCCTAATATGGTAAGGTATTTTCAGACAAGACTGCACTGTTGAGATAGAACAGCTTGACTTAAGTTGAAAGACATGGTAGGTAAGTTTTCAGATAGACTCAATCATTTATGTAGTAAAGTTATGTTTTTTGCAGTATGTTATATAACAACCACAATCTCTTTTTCTTTGATAAGCCTCTCTTTCTTTTAACAGTTAAAAGGATAATAAAATACAGATTTTTTTTGATACTCAATCTCTCTATCTTTAGACAGATAAGGGAAAAATAATAAATTAAAGAAAGGTAGTTAGCCTGTCCCCAGAATGAGTGGGGTTTGTGAAGTCTAAGAAATTTGAAACTTGATGATGTTCATAAGGAGATTAAAAAATAAGGATAGATTTAATAAGCAGTGGCTGTTACAAACAGGCCTGTTATATAGCCAGCCCCTGAGAGTTGGCAGGCATTGCATGTGTAAAAAAGCAAGCTGTCCTGGATTTGTATAATTGGTGACAATAAGCAATCAAAGGAAGGAGCTGGAGATGGGAAAATGTCAGCCAACAAGGTCCATGTGTAGCAAGCAGCCTCTCATCTAGTATGCTCTGAAGAATCTTCTTCAGTAGATGACTGCACTGACCTGGAGGGATCTTTTCTCTCACTGTATATTTGTTCTTGCTGTGCAACTGTAGTTTCTTAAAATACTGCAGATGCTATGATTTTTCTATATATGGGTTGTGCCTTGCTCTAGCCCAAGCTGCATAAGCCATCTTAAAAACAAGGCTTCTTTTGGCATCTTCCTTTTATGGACTCAATAACCAAAGCTCACATGTATTCCTTGGAGACCCTGTAAATTTGGACCCAGTGTCTCATTATATCAGTGAATTCTGCCTTAGTCAGAAAAAAAATTTCTAAGATAGAATAAATGGACTTCAAGGTAATCTGTTTGGACTTCATTCAAACATCTTCCCCAAAACTATGTAAGACTTATCCAACTACTAAAGATAGTGTAGTTAACCTTTTGATCTTTTCTTCTCATTTCTTCCTTCTGCCTTCAAGTTATTAGTTTTGTTAGTAACCTGTGACCTTATGTCTTTTTTTTAAAAGATACTCATGACCTTGATTATAAAACATAGTGCATCTCATTAGAGAAAATTTACAAAGTACAGAAAAGTATAAAACTGAATGTCACCAAGTTAGAGCCAGGACTAACCAAGGTAGCACCACAGTCTAACCACACCCCAGGCCCTTGTGGTCCCCCTCGGGATGGGGGATACCCCTCCAGTCAATCAAAGCTGGGAGAACCTAGATGAAGTTTCTTCATTCACTCCAGCTCTGAAAAACAGCCACCATACTTTAAATAATAATAATAATAATTTTGCACAAAAAAACCCTCCAACTAGTTGTCAAAAACAACTGGAGCATTTCTAGCAGAGGTTGTAAAAATTCATAGGAGTCCTTTTAGGCAACCTGGTGAAGGAGGTATTGGGCATATATTTAGTAGAAGAGGCCAGAGATGAAAAATTCCTGTGACATATCACTTCAGATTATTGTTCTGAAGCTTGCTTACTGTTTACTATCTCCCTGGACAGTCTTAAATGGAAACTGTCTAGTATCTGAGTCTGAAACCAAACTGAATTTGATGTATAAGCTGAGTTGGTAAGGACAGTTAAAAAAATCGAAGCACAATGTCAATTAAGGAGAAACTGTACTTAATTCTATTCACCCTAAAAAGTTAATGCCACTTGTATAGTGATGACATTGTACAACAAATTCTACAATTCTACACTTGAACTCTGCCTTCGTGATAATTGTATGATGTATCCAAACCTTAGACATTCATTATGCCTCCATTGTTATTGGTGCAAGAATTAACACATTCATATGTGTTTATGAATATATACATACACACACACATATACGCATATATTTGAAGATAAGATTGTGTAGCTCAGAGAGAACACAAAAGGCATTTGGTTCAACCCCCAATATAAAAATGCATGTTTTACTGGGTGTTAGTGGCTCACACCTGCAATCTAGCTATTCAGAAGGCTGTGATCTGAGGATCACGGTTCAAAGCCAGCCAGGCTGAAAAGTCACAGTGAGACTCTTATCTCCAATTAACTACCAGAAAACTGGAAGTGGTGCTGTGGCTCAAAGTGGTAGAGAGCTAGCCTTGAGCAAAAGAGCTCAAGGATAGTGCCTAGTCTCTGAATTCAAGCCCCAAAACCAACAAAATAAATAAGTATGTATGTATTTTATCATAAATTATTTTGCTTTTATTTTGTTTTTATTAAATTAATTAAAATTTATATCATTGAATATCATTTCAGGATAGCAAAGTTGGGAATATTAAAATTATTTGACTGTTAAAATAAGAATTGTTTCTGCTATAAAGAATGAGAAAAAATTGGGCTGGGAAAGTGGCTCAGTGGTAGAGTGCTTGCCTTGCATGCATGAAGCTCTGGGTTTGATTCTTCAGCACTACATAAGCAGAAAAAGTGGTGTTATGACTCAAGTGGTAGAGCCCTACCCTTGAGCGACAGTACCCAGGCCCAGAGTTCAGGCCCCACAACCGACCAACAAAAAAAAAAAAAAAAAGAATAAGAAAAAGTTGTCCGTAACCATACTTTATAGAAGAAACTATTGTTAAAATTCTAGTGAGTGTCTTGTTGGTAGTTTTTCAAAATTCTTCAATTATTTTAAACATATTTAAGACCAACTTAATGACATTCTCAAGAAAAGGGTCATTTTCAATTTGAGCATTCCTGAGATCCTTCATTACTCTGATGACAATTTCATAAGTTTGTCTTCAAAGCACTTGAATTCAACTCTTTTATCAAAGCAGTCAGTCCTGTGATGGCTTTGATCATGAAAGAGCCTCCAGGAATAATTTTTCCCTTTCAGTTGGAGTCTAAAGGTTACCTTGGTTACAAAAGTATTCATTTCTTCTGTTTATAGCATGGCTAGTAAGCTTTAACGATGGCTTAGGCTTAGCTAATGCCAGAGCTCTAGCCTCATGATTGAGGTAGAAAGTTTAGTGTAGGATTTGAAGCCCTTTTTCAACAAATGAAGTGTTTATAGATTTGTCTCAGCAGGAATGTTAAGCTTCAGGCACTAACAGATGTTGCCTGCAGAAGCATTATTTTGGTAAGACCTAAAAGGTAGGGTAGTTTGGATGAAAATGTAAAGATAAACAATTACAAGTTAACAGTTTTTTTCTATACCATCTTAGTTTTCAGTTTTGCAAGTTCAAGAATTTCGTAGCATAAATGCCTTCAAAGGCAAACCATAATTTTATATGCAAATATGAGTGTTAAGGTACATGAGTTTTTACACGGATGGTGCCTCAATAGAGTGTAGACTTTAAAAAATGTTTGATACTTGTTATGCTTTAGAATGTATATAAGTATGTTCTACAACCTGGATTCATACCTGCTTTAGCTACAGAGAAGAAAGAAGGGACATTTAAAAACCATATTGGTAGAGCCGTGTATGTACAGCAGTTCTTGTCTGTAGTCTGGGAGAGCCCAGGCCAGCCTATTTAGCAAAACCCCATCTCAAAAACTATAGCAGAGCTCAAACAAATACTTATTAAAGTCTTGAGTATTATAACTTTTTATATACTTCTAAAATTTTTTCAGGTGATAGAGATTTTTTTTGAGGGGGTGGTCTGGTCATGGGGCTGAACTCTGGGCCTGGGTGCTGTCCCTCAGCTCTTCAGCTCAAGGCTAGCACTCTACCACTTGAGCCACAGCGCCACTTCCGGCTTTTTTCTTTTTGCTTATGTGGTGCTGAGGAATCGAACCTAGGGCCTCATGCATGCAAGGCAAGTGCTCTACCGCTGAGCCACCTTCCCAGCCCCTGATAGAGATATTTTTTAAGAGGAAAAAAAATCTTTGAATGATATGATACCTAATAAGACTTTGTACTCTAAGGCGATCTTTTACTTAGTTGAATGACATGCCAAACTGATAATTTATGGAGCTGTCTATTGTGACTAAATGCTAAGCTTCACATTTGCCCAAGTGTTGAGTATTGCTACTTGCTGGCTATTGTGAGGAGGAGCCACTGCCCCTGTGAGGCCCATGGAGAGTGGAGATATTTATACTACCTCTTCTCCAGAGGAATATTCTGGAAAGGACAGGGGCACATGGCCCCACATGTGAATTTCTCACTTCAGAGGCTTTACCATCAACAGCTGTGGCATGGGAACTCACCTGTCTGGAGCGGGTGGTGGGGGTGGGATATAGGCTGTCTCTCAGCCATCACTTGAAAAGCATTAATGAGAAGTTGCTAGAATGAGAGAGTAAAGAAAAGAGAAGGAGTTATATCCATGTCATTTTAAAAATAATATATCTAGCCAAGCAGCACTAACTTATGCCTATAATCCTAGCTACTCAGGAAGCTAAGATATGAGGATTGTGATTCGAAGCCAGCTCAGGCAGGAAAGTCTGTGGGACTCTCATCTCCAGTAAACCACCAAAAAGCCAGAAGTATAACTGTGGCTCAAGTTGTAGAGTGCTAGCCTTGATCAAAAGAGCTCAGGGACAGCATCCAAGCCCTGAATTCAAGCCCCAGGATGGACACACAAACAAAAGAAATAGTATATCTGTTCTGCTTCAGTTTATTACCTATTGAGAAGAAAGACTAAAATGTTTGTCCCAATGTATTCGTATTTACTTTTTCAATCTCATCCTTTTCCTTCTTACCTCCCAAGGATTGACTTGAGGTTAACTAAGATTACAGACTGGGAATACATAATCACTTAACACTCTGGGTTTTGTTGTTTGAGTTTGGGTTTTGGCTTTTTTTTTTTTTTTTGGTAGACTGACTATAAGTGAGTTTGCCTTTCAGGTTCACAGATTCTTGGAAGAGTGCTATTCAAAAATTGCTATTCTGTCATTCACTTTAATGGCTGGTTATGTTTTGAAGTGTGTGTGTGTGTGTATTCTGTGCCTTTTTCACGCAGGATTAGCACTCTACTACTTTACTTGAGCCACTGCTCTCCTTTTGCCTTTTTGTGTGGTTAATTAGCGGACTTTCCTACCTGATCCAGCTTTGGACTGTGATCCTCAGATCTCAGTCCCCTGAGCAGTTAGGATTACAGGCATGAACCACTGCACCCAGCTGGTGTTCTCAATTCTTTAGTCAGAAGAAGTTATAGAATATATTAATCAACTTTGACCCTATTATGTATACAAGAGACACTTCCAGGACTTATGGAGAAAGAGAACAAAATCTTCAAAGCTTTGACTATGCTCTCTTGAAATTATTTAAGAGAAGTGAATTTTAGAAAGAGAAGCTGAAGTCTTGATTCTTCTGCAAACTTAAAGGAAAAAAGTAGTGAAAGCTGGCAATACATTACAACAAAGATTCATATGAGATGTGAGAATTAAACATGGATTGGTACAATTAATTTTATGACAAAGAAGCAAAAATCCTTTATTGAGAATAAGGGTCTAACTTATGTGTGACATGCTTTGTGAGTAGGACTTTCTTAGGTTATGGAGACCTCTAGTACTCTAGAATAAAGCTAATGAAATATTTGAGCAATGTATAAATCCATTCTGATTTCTGAAATGCCTGCCTGGAGCTAAGCACATGTGGCTATTGGTATCCAGCAAGCTAAATCCTTTTCAGTGATCCTAACATAGTAAGAAGAGCTTTTGTAGTTGCCTTTCTTAAACCAATCAATAAGACATATTGGAGTCAATTGCTAATAATGAAGGATGTTCAGACCACTCCCATTGGGATTCTGAATTAGAAGGGGACATGGTAGCAGAGGCCTGAGAATTTCATAGAAGTCTCCCAAGAGTAGGAATGACTGTGCCCCACTAAAGCTATATAGAGCTCACTAATCCATCCCTTCTCCCTTCTGTCCTCAGGAAATGTACATTTAATTCAAAATACCAGATTCTCAAAGCTCCCTAGAATAGTCAGGTCCCATTTGGGAAGTTACTGATTTCCACTACATGCCAGGCAATATACATTAGAGGTATAGAAATGTACACACTTCCTAGTACTCAGAATTTAATGGTGCAAGGGATATTCCTTTAGCCACCCAGTTTGAGATGCCAGTAGATGTCAGTTGAACAGAAGAATTGGGTGTTCATGGAAGAGATATTAATCAGGAGAGATAAGCATTTGGAAGTCTTACTGATGGTATTGTAGAGTTGGAGGACTAGATAAGATCTCCAAAGAAAGGAGAATAATAAAGGAGACCCATGACTAACCTCTAAATTACTGCAGAGATGTCCCTAAACAAGAGCCAGAATAAACATACTAATAACTTAGTTGGAGGTCTCTTGTTGGAAAACTGAGGTGAGTATAACTTGATGTGTATGGTGTGGGATGTGTGTGTGTGTGTGTATGTGTGTGTGTGTGAGAGAGAGAGAGAAAGAGAGAGAGAGAATGTGTATATGTGTGAGTATATTCATGAGGACATGTACTTGGAGCCTCAGGTTCAGATGAACCATAATGAGATAGGCTTTAAATGCTAGGTATGGATAAGGTAAAGACATTTAAGAAATCTGAAAACAGCGGAATTTGGTATTTCACTGGATGTGGATGATGAAACATAAAGAATCTACAGTGGTTGGGAGGATACATGGGTTATTAGAGCCAGAATACCTATGCTCAAAGCTGATTTCCTTATTAGCTGTATGATTTTGGAAAACTAACCTCTGTGAACTCTGTAAATTCTTTATCTGTAAAATAGGGTTATCATTCCCATTAGCTGGAGGTAAGAATCAACAATAATTATATGTTTATAAGTGTTTGGCACAGTTCCTAGCTTTAGCTTTTCTTAATGAACACAGCTAGTCTGGTTCTTTACCAGCTTCTTTCCATCTATGAGTTGTCACACCTGTTATTCCCACTACCTAAACACGCAGGACCATTTGAAGAACAATTCAATTAATGACATTCATGTTTTTGATTATAGAGACTACAGGGCTGATCAAGATACATTGTGCACAAATGGACATGTTAAATTGAAACCCTCCTGTACAATTAGTTGAAGATAATAACAATCATAATGCCTACATGGATAGTATGCTATTAATGAGATTGAGAAATTTAAAGGAAGTATCTGGGGAGAAAATAATGACTGTGGTCCTGAACATGATGAATTTGAGGTACCTGCCAGGCATAGGAAAACAAATGTTCCATAGGCAGTTAGTATGATGTAAAGGGAAGTGCTAAGGCTAGAGATTAAGATTTAAAAGCCATTAGCTTGCTGATCATATTCTAAGCTATGAAAATGACTTTATATCCCAAGATTAACTTGGAGAGCAGTGAGTATTAACTTCTTTTCCTTCCTGGTATTCTGAAGGACATACTTTGATGAGTAACTATGGTTCAGTATCACAAGGATTCTGAAACTAGGCAAGCAAAAGGAGCAGATTCCCTGGGAGAAGACTTCAGAAAAATTTTGTTGCTGGGCATGATGGCACATTCCAGCACTTGAAGGCAGGAAGATCCTGAGTTTGAGGCCAGCCTGGGTTGCACAGTGAAATCCTGTCTCAAAACCAAACCAACAAACAGAATGACTATGGGGTGGTAAGAAGGCCATCATTGTGGGGAAAACAAGAAAAGAAAAGAGTTTGAATGGAACCCTGGGCACATCAGTGATTAAAAAGATAGGCAGAGGTGAAGGAGGAGAGGCATCAACTAAAGATCAAAGGAAATGCTCAGAGAAGGAAAAAAGATCACAAAAGAGTACTGTTATACCAAAACAACAGTTATTTATCCTCAGGTAGCTCAAGCAAAAAGGCTATGCAACAGAAATCTGTATATTGATCTTGCCTTGGCTTTAGGCATAGTTAAATGTAGGAAGATGAAACTTGGTCATCAGAGCTCTGTGGCAGTTTTTGCCCTCATTTCAAAGGAGTCTCTGTCCTAGTGTCTTAGTGTCCTAGTGTCCAAAGTCAGTCAGACTTAGCTTACTATGTTATCTGTTGCTGCTGGCTGCCCCTTTTAGGTCTAGAAGTCAAAAGACCCCACAGCTAGCTATGTGGCATAGGTTCCCCACAGGAAGGGGATTCTGTTAAAGGTATCAAGTGCTAGAAAGACAAACTGCAGCTACCAGCAGTCCATTGTAATAATACCCAGCAGTTTCAGAACTAAAGAATATCCAGTGGATTTGGCAATAGGAGAAGTTGCTGCCTTATGAGAGCTGGGAGCACTGCAGAATAGTGTCTTTTCTTTGTGACTAATCTGCATCTAATTACTTTGGTGGGTTTTCTGGTGTTACTAGCTTGGGTTTAGTAACCATTTTATTTGTGGGCTGAGTACCAAGATAGTTTACTATTTAAACTAGTCCTCATGGCAGCTTGAAAGGTTGAAGCAAATCTCATCATCCTATCATTCGGCACCTTGTAAGTTCTGACTGCTTCCATGCAATACTCTGAATTGCTTCCATCTACAGCCTTCATGTCATGTTTCTGCTTTCTATCCTTATTGATGATATTCCAACATTCTTGGCTCCTCCTGTAAGGAGATCTTGGAGCTATAAAAGCTATTATGTTTCTACCTCAGAGGACTATTTTCAACATTATGCTACCAATTACAAATTAGTTGTTTGATTACTGAGGTGTCATTGTTGGTCAGGTTCTCATTGCTGATAATGTTACCTAAACATTTATTTTTCTTCCTCTGGCCATGTTTTTCCCTCTCTGTATCTAAGTTAGTTGTTACAAAATGCTATCAAGGACAAAGCCTAGGTCAGTATTGACAAAGTTCTGCAAACCCCCCCCCCGAATTACTTAGCTGAAAAAGTTTTTACAGACTGCCCCTTGTAAAGACCAGCCCTTAAAGTTTCCATATTAGTCTAGAATGGCTTCCTAAAAGAAAAGTTTTAGAAGAATTATTACAGGAAACTTTTCCTCCCACTCTTCCCCTCCTCAATTGCATCATCACCCCAGATTTTCACAAATGAAATTAGCAGATAAACTTCAGGGAGAAAAAAGTCAGAAACTGAGAACCCTAGCTTCTAGTTTTGCTATTAGTAAAATCACATCGCATAGTACCAGCTTCCTTCTAAAATGGCTGTTCCTGCTGTGTATGTAGATTCGTTCATAAAGGAAGTTTCTTCCAGTATTACTTCCTGAAAATGTTACAGGGAGCAGAGGGGTTTCTTTTGGCTCTGTTTCTTCCTTGTAACCTACTGCTGAGCTTCAGAGAGCAAATGTGATGTGGATAACAATGATTATTAGAAAACTATTCCAAAGTACTTAATGAACATAAGAGAAGTGTTCAATCTCAATATTAAAATACAAATTAAAATATAATGAAAGTATGTTTCTGTAAACTAATCACAATAGACAAAGACTGAAAAGGTAATGCCCAATTTGGGTGAGAATATAGTGAATTGGGCCTTCTCATATTTTACTTCAGGAAATGTAAATTAATTCCTTTGGAGAAAGCAAGTTGTCAAAATGTCAAAAGCCTGAAATTGGTTCAGAATTTCTACATATGGAATTTTATATCTAGGATAGTTAAATATATGTATATATGTGCACCTGTATATATATATATGTGTGTGTGTGTGTGTGTGTGTGTGTGTGTGTGTATACACACATTACACATGGCTTATGTTCAGAAATTTTCATGATGAGGTATAATATATGTGAATATGTAACATGTATGTATGTGTGTAGATTTATAAACACATATGTACATATATCTTATGCAACTCTGTAAACATATGATCATTCCACAAAAACCTTGAGTACCTACTATGTGGAAGACTATGAGATACTTGAACAAAACAGCCGTAGACCATTTATTTGTAAAAGTGGAAAAATTGGAAACAACCTAAATGTCCAGTCTTCTTTCAGTAGTTAAGTAAACTGTGATTAATCCATGCAGTAGAATATGAATCACAGTTTGTCTTAACGTTTCCTGACTACTAACCATTTAGGAATGTTTCCTTGGACTAGTGTGGAGTATAAAGCAGACTTTAAAAATGAGTTACAAAGATAATGGGATCTGGATAGTTATGATAAAATGTAATGAATGAAACTAGATCCAAAATCATAGACCTAATATGATAAACACAATAGGGGGACAGACACAGGATTAGGCGAGAAGAGCGGAAGGAAAACTACCAAGTATTAATACTGATATATTCTATGATGGGACTAAGTGTGACTTTTTCCTTTTTCTTCCCCCCCAGCATGAGTGATTTGAAATCAGGGCCTTGGGCTTGCTAGACAGTTGCTCTACCATTGATCATACCTCTAGTCCTTTTTTGCACTCATTATTTTTGAGATAGGGTCTTGTTACCTACCTGGGCACATGCCTGGATGCTTCCCATCACAGCTGAGGCAACAGACATATACCACCATACCAAGCTTCTTCTGCTGGGATGGAGTCTCTCATGAACTTTTCTGCCTAGGCTGGCTTAGAACCTTCATCTTCCTGATCCCTGCCTCCCACACAGCTGTAATGGCAGGCCCACACCTTTGCACTCAGTGGCTAGGATTACAGCCATAAGTCACCAGTCTTCAGTGTCATTGTCTTTATATTCTGAATTTCTTTAATAATCCTCACTACTTGCATAATTTTCCCATAAAGTCTTTGAAAATGAAAACTTCCAAAAATGAAAGTTTACATGAAAGGAAAGACTGCTTCAGTAACCTTTTTTATGAACTGAATGGAATTGACAGGGAACTTTTATCCCTTTCTTCTAACTGGTTGCCTATTTCACTCAGGTAAAAATTTTGACTAGTAAATGGAAATCTTCTGTAACTCTCCCCTAATGTCATCTCTGCCCATATATGTAGGAATATTGATAGCAGGCTGATCTCACATACAGCAGTGTCAATGGTAAGATGCCTTTCAGTGAATGTCTTTTTGGAAAGCAATAAATGTTTTAGGTGGAGTTCTGAAAACTGGTGGGTACATGCTCCACCCTCTCAATCTATAAAGTTTGAATCAGCTAGCAGCTCATGCATATTCTTACTGTGACCCAAGCTCAGAGAAGCTCTGAGATTTATTCTTGAGTTCTTCTTGCTACCTCAATTCAAACTCAGGACTCTACCACTTAAGCCATGGCAGGGTCTCCTGCTAACTTAAGTTTTGACTACCCTTAACAATTCTCCTGTCTGGGAATTTAAACCAGAGGCTATGAATGCTAGGCAGGCCCTCTATCACAGAGCTATATCCCTAGCCCTAACCTTTAAATTCTTTTTTTGGGGGGGGGGTCTGGTAGTGGGGCCTGAACTCTGGGCCTGGGTGCTATCCCTCAGCTCTTCAGCTCAAGGCTAGCACTCTACCACTTGAGCCACAGCACCACTTCCGGCTTTTTTCTTATGAGGTGCTGAGGAATCAAACCCAGGGCCTCGAGCATGCAAGGCAAGCACTCTACCACTGAGCCACCTTCCCAGTCCTAATCTTTAAATTCTGAATCCACAACTCTTTTCTGTTCAGAATTCCAACATTATCTTTTCTCCTATATTTTTGTTTACATAAAATTTCTGATTGTACAAGACTTACATATGCAAGGCCAGATTTCTCACCACCTGTAACTGCTGTCGGCTGTTTAGTTTTGTCTTTATCTGTACTTGATCAGGCTACTTTGAAATTTATTATTTTTTGTTATCTTCTTAACTATCAATGACAGACATTTTAGAGGAATAGACATCTTACTCTTTGTTTTGTCTGGGCTTATTTTTGTGATTTTTGTTTTGGTCTAGATTGGTTTGTTTGTTTTATTTAAAACTTAAATTGTGTTTATACCCACACTGAAACTTCATCCAGCTACCATGCTATGTCTTTGTAGAGTGGTAAGCAAGTAAAACCATGCATCTGGTAATTCTGACTTCTACTTAATTTGAAAACTGGTTTCAGGAATATATGATATTCTTTCTTTACCTGGCAAGTTGTTTATTCAGCAAACTGAAGAAGAGAGGACTCTGTCTTTACAAAATATCAAGCTGTCGAGGCTACAGAAAATTATTTCTGGAAGGTACTTTAGAAGCTATTCTATTTCAACTCTCTTATTTTAATGAAAAACCTTGAGCCATAGAAGAGGACATGGTTAACTTGAGTTGTGTAAGGACTTAGTGGCAGTGAATAAACTAGAATAGTTCTGAGTTCTCAATCCAGCATTCTTTCCACTGACAGATGGCTGCCTTCCAGGTGCAGAAGTGTAGGTTGGTGCTGATGACAGGCCTCTGCTGCACTGACTCTTCCTGGGCCAGGGAAGCTCTGAATGCTTTTGTTCACTCTGATTCCATTTAGGGAAAACATTGGTAGAGTTTGTACATAAGGTTTCCAATGAAGTTCACTGCTGTCCCAAGTTTCTTACCTTTGAAGTCACCCTTCCATTTCTGATTTTTCAGTAAGTCAGTTATCTATTTCAATGCAAACAAATGCCAAATAATAGGAACTTTCTTTCACTACAGTTGATTTTGAGTTTAAACTCTGGATATATGAGTTAATGTTTACAGAAGATTGAGCTGCCTTTATTTCAAAGTGAAAGACACTCTGAGATTTCTAGATCAAGATGGCAGAGTGATCACATTTTGACTTTTATCCTTTCCATTCCACAACACAAATGAAAGTGACTATTTTTTTTAAGATTTCCTTCCAAAGAGTCATACTTTAAAAACAAGGGAAAGAAAATCACTTTAGGCCAATAATGGAAAGAAAGTCACTGTGATAAAAAAAAAAAAAAAAAAGCTACAAATGGATACAGGTGATTAGGACCATTGTTTTTTGCCAAGATCCCATCCCCTCAGAACATGAATCCAGAAACCAGTAGCACACTGTGCTGTCTGAATATGGAGACTGGGTTTATTCTGCTCATAACAGCAGTGTCAAAGCCAGAAATAAGCTGCTTGCTCCTAACGTAAAGGAGAAACAAAGTGACATAGGCAATGCTGCAGATGAAGTTGGGAGTCCAGTTTCAGGGATGTTGAGTTTTGTGCGATATATTAACTATTCAACTGGAAAATTTACAAATCTGAGGAGCTCTTAGTTGCTCCTGTGTGAGATAAAACAACACCAAAAGAGAAATCTGTTCTAGGAAATTTATGGAGTCCAGTGAGTGTGAAAAAAAATACATTAAGAAAGAGGTACTTTCCAACTGTGTTGAAGGTACTAGTAGGTCAAAGAAGACAAAGGCTACTTGATATTAGCAATAAGGTAAAGAGTGATTTAAGAATATTGAGAGGAAAGGCTTGATTAATTGGAAAATACAGTGGAAGGGAATTTAAAATACTGAGAAAAAATTTTTCTAGGAACAAATTTTTGCTCAATGGCAAAGAAATCAGTGGCATCTTGCAAGGGGGATATAGTTAAGGTTGTATTTGCAGGGGTATATTTTGTTTTGTTTGAAGATAGGAGCAATAGGTGCATATTTGCTTTTGAGAATGATTCCAGAGAGAGGAGAAAAAAGAGAAAAAAAAAGGAAGAATGGAGACATAGCATAGTTGACTGCCTTGATGTGGATGAAGGGAACAGTTCAGACAGAAGCATGTTGAGTTAATAAGTAGTAGCAACTGAGAATAATGGTAGGTTATGGTTACATGTGTTGATGGAAATAAGTGTTTTGTTGTTTTGTTTTGTTTATTTTATTTTTATTTTTTTGTCGGTTATGGGGCTTGTACTCTGGGTCTGGGCACTGATCCTGAGCTCCTTTTGCTCAAGGCTAGCACTCTACCACTTGAGCCACAGTGCCACCTCTGGCCTTTTGTATGTATATGAGGTACTGAGGAATTGAACCCAGGGCTTCATGCATGCTAGGCAGGCACTCTACCACTAGGCCACATTCCCAATCCCTTAATTTTCTTAATGAGATAGAAAACAAGACCAGCTGAGCACTGGTGGCTCATGCCTATAATACTAGATACTCAGGAGGCTGAGTATCTGCCAGCCTGGGCAGGAAAGTCCATGAGACTCTTATCTCCAGTTAACCACTAGAAAGCTGGAAGTGGTGCTATAGCTTAAAGTGGTAGAGCACTAGCCTTGAGCAAAAAAGCTCAGGGACAATGCCCAGGCCCTGAGTTCAAAGCCCACAACGGGAAGAAAAAAAGGAAAACAAGACTAGCAGCCATGAGGGAAGAAAATGTTAGGTGGTCAGTTGAAAGAAAAAGGGTGAACTAATTACTTAGGGAAGTAAATTGGGTTTACAGGTCCAAAGAAATGAACTTAAGTTGAGGCCATTGAGCATGGTTTATATTTTTACCCAGCTACATTCAGTTGCACAGGTACAGGTGTGGAGTAGGTAGAAAACTGTTTTGGATTTAAACAAAATGAGTTTTAGTATTGTCAGAGATTCTGAAGAAAGAGAAAGGAATGAGAGTGATTTTGATAATAATGGACTGTGGAATTTAAGCTAAAAGGAGAGATAAATGAAGCTGTTCATCCTAGGCTTAAGAGAGGGTAAAAATTCCTTGAGGAATAAATAAGCTAAGCTTTCAGTGCAAAAAGCTAGCAAGTTAGCACATAGAAGGCCTTGGTGAAATGGAGAGTGAGGGAACAGTTGATAACATTTACCAACAGGTTAGAGCAAGCCTAAAGCAGTAGAAGAGTTGACATAAATTAATATAAAAGCAGAAAATAATGAACTGTTTTTAAAAATTCAGTCACCACTATCTCCTGCCAGTGACACCAAGCCTAGACTTTGGGGATAAACTTTATTGAGCCTTCAAGGACTAAGTATTAAAATCATATTAAAACTGTTTCAGAGAATATTTTGGAAGGAAGGGAGGGAGACAGGCAGGCAGGCCCTGGTGGCTTATGCCTGTAATCCTACCTACTCAGGAGACTGAGATCTGAAGATTGTGGTTCAAAGCTATCCCAATCAGGAAAGTTTGTGAGACTCTTATCTCCAATTAACCACCAAAAACAAGCAAACCGGGAAGTAGAGCTAGTACTAGCATTTAGCACTAAAGCTCAGGGACAGTGATCAGACCTTGAATTCAAGCCCCAGGACTGGTATGAAAGAAAGAGGGGGGAAGGAGGGAGAAAAGGAGAGAGGGGGGGAGAGAGAGAGAGAGAGAGAGAGAGAGAGAGAGAGGAAAGAAAGAAGAAAGAAAGAAAGAAAGGAAGAGAGGGGAAAAGGGGAGGAGACGGAGGGAAAAAGAGAAAAGCAGAATCTTGTCTTGTTTCCAGTTTATTTAGGAACAACAAAAGTACGTCCCACAGACAGCACTAGAAAAGTAAAAAAGCATTTCCCATTATACTTAGGCAGCATAAGTTTTATGGGTTGGTACATGAGACCTCTATCACCCTTGTGTGTGATTAACAGTAGATCTTTAGTCTTTGGTTCCAGTTGTAATGACAGATTTTGGATACTCAGTTACCTGAACTCAGTAACCCATTGTTATCACCACTCCAGTCAACCAACCTGGAGAGGTACATTGCACATAGCACAGTACAAACTACTTAGAACTATTGAGACATTGGATGTTAGTGCCAACCTGACTTTTGTGCTCCAAGAGAATGATATATGGCTCAGTGTATGCCAGTCAGCTCTGTTGTCATTAGCTCTTTCTTATTTTGCACGCTAAGCAACAACAGACTCCAAGAATCTAATTAGTTCGATTCCCACATTGGTCTTCTTTGCCACAAACATCACCATGCCTCATGAACCTCACAAGTGGTGTTTCTTAGAGAAGTACACACATAACTCTCATGCTCTTCAACAGTGTTGTCCTCAGCAAAATTGTGTTTGTGTGGAATTACATTGCATTGCAATGTGGGAAAAACAGAGCTGACAGGACTATTAAACTTGTGTACCTGGGACTTGTTTCCCCTTCCCTCCTTCTGCCTCCTCTAGCAGCCCCCACCCCTGCCTATGGTTGACTAAAGGAGCTTCATTTCTGAATATGTACACAAACTTTACCTATCACAGACCAAAATAATCTGAATCAAACAATAGTATTCTCCCTGTGAAATACTTTGCTTTCAGCCTTTTCTATTTTATGATGGTTGAGCTTTATCTTTTACTCTGTGTGTGAGTGTGTGTGTTTGTGTGTGTGTGTGTGTGTGTGTGTGTGTGTTAAGGGTTGTATTGTTTTGTGTTGTCCTGTATCTTAGGCATGGTAAGAAATTGTTGTTGTTGTTTTGTTTGTTGAGACAGTCTTACCATGTAGCCCAGGCTGCTTTCAAACTCCCATGCCTCTGCCACTGATAGCTAGGATTACAGATGTGTACTACCACATCTGGCAGGAAGAAACTTTTGTAGCATCTTTAGAGGAATAGATATTTGTTTTAGCCAAAAGAAAAGCTTCTGCCTGTCCTGACAGAACCCTAGTATAAAGGTCAAGCTAATCTCCAGTATAAATGTGAAAGGCAATGAAAATATTGGCTATTAAAAAATTTAGTGCCAGGCACTGGTGGCTCACGCCTGTATTCCTAGCTACTCAGGAGGCTGAGAGCTGAGGATCACAGTTCAAAACCAGCCTGAGCAGGAAAGTCCATGGACTCCTCTCCAATAAACCACCAGAAAACTGGAAGTGGCACCGTGGTTCAAGTGGTAGAGCTCTAGCCTTGAGCTGAAGAACTGAGGGACAGCACCCAGGCCCAGAGTTCAAGCCCCACAACCAAAAAAAAAAAATTTTTTTTTGTCAGGCACCAGTGGCTTATGTCTGTAATACTAGCTATTCAGAATGCTGAGATCTGAGGATCTCAGTTCAAAGCCAGCTTGGGCAGGAAATCTATGAGACTCTTATCTCTAATAAACTACTCAGGAAAAGCCAGAAGTGGCAGTGCACCTCAAGTGGTAGAGCACTAGCCTTGAGCAACAAAGAGGCTCAAGGAAAATGCCCAAGCCCCAATACTGGCAAAAAAAAAAAAAAATTAACTCAAGAAAATCATTTGAGAATAAGAGAAGTGAGAGAGTTGAATAGTGCAAAGAAATCTTTTATCTTCAGCTCGATTTTCTTGTTTTGTTGGTGGGTTTATTTACTGTTTGTTTTGGTGCTAAGGTTTGAGCCCAGGGCCTTGAGCTTCCTAGGCAAGACTCTACCACTGAGCTATACCCCTAGCCTTCAACTGTTTTAAAATATTTGTACTAAATGTGGCACATAGACAATAAAACATATGGATAAACATTTGCACTATATTATCAACAGTGTCTACAAAGC
Organism: Dipodomys ordii; assembly: GCF_000151885.1. Classification (NCBI taxonomy): domain Eukaryota; kingdom Metazoa; phylum Chordata; class Mammalia; order Rodentia; family Heteromyidae; genus Dipodomys; species Dipodomys ordii. The sequence goes on from NW_012267251.1 coordinate 8,524,388, forward strand.
AAAAAGGGCTTCATGCTAGTTCATTTTAGCAAGCCAGAAGGTTCTTTGATACAGTCTTTGAGGGCATGTTCTGGTATAAGAAAAGTAAATGTTAAGTTCCTAAACACATTTTTATTGTTGCGGAGGGACTATTCTTTGTTAAGCCAAACAAACAAAGCAGGCTTTATTTCTGAATCAACTAAATTCACAACCATCAAAACTAATTGAGAGTACTTAAATTTCTAAATGAACCAAACACAGATTGTTTTTCTTATTAGAGAACTTTTTCCATAAAACTCTGTATTTACTAAAAATAGGAAATTATCGTTCTTTTTTTTTACCACCTGATGGAGCATTCAGCCAAATTTATAGCTCTTTTTTTAAAATTTTCTCCCAGTCACTTGTGGAGCTTGAACTCAGGGCCTGGGCACTCTCACTGAGCTTTTTGGTTTCTGGCTAGTTATCTACCACATTGAGCCAGAGTTCCACTTCCATTTTTAGGTGGTTAATTGGAGATAAGAATCTCATGCCTTTCCTGCCCGCGCTGGCTTTGAACCATGATCTTGGCCTCTTGAATAGCTAGGATTACAAGCATGAGCCACAAGACCCAGCTTTTAAAAATAATGACCAAAATACAGAAACAAATCATGTTTACAACAACTTAAAAACATGACCTTTAATATAATTTTTGTTTATAATTTACCTTCTTAGTCATAGCTTTAGATTTTTCTATGACCTTTAAATTGTAGGTTTCACTTTCACTCATTAAACAGTTGAACCTAAAATTTAGAATATATTTTGTAGGCTGTTTTACCTAGCTTAGAGATTATAGCTATATCCTATCCAAGTATCTTTGTGCACTAAACAGATTGGTTTGATTTTTTTTTTTTTTGGCCAGTCCTAGTGCTTGAACTCAGGCCCTGGGTGCTGTCCCTAAGCCTGCCTCTTCTACTCAAGGCTAATGCTGTACCACTTGAGACACAGCACTACTTCTTGCACTGTGTTTATTGGAAATACGAATCTTGTGAGCCAGGCACCAGTGCTGGTGGCTCACTCCTATAATCCTAGCTACTCAGGAGGCTGAGTAGCTAGCCTGGGCAGGAAAGTCCATGAGACGTTTATCTCCAATAAACCACCAGAAAACCAGACATAGCACTGTGGCTCAAATGGTAGAGTGCTCACCAAAGGGACCAGGGCAAAAGTTCAAGCCCCACAACTGACCACACACACACACACACACACACACACACACAC
>NW_012267251.1:8525795-8624917 GCF_000151885.1 Dipodomys ordii
ACTGACCACACACACACACTGACCACACACACACACACACACACACACACACACACACACTTTCCTACTCAGTCTGGCTTCAAATTGCGATCTTCAAATTTCAGTTTTACAGGCATGAGCCACCAGCACCCAGCTTTCATTTTTAACTTATTTATATATTTTTAATTTTTTTATGGTGCTATGTATCAAACCCAGGACCTTCTACATGCTCTAGACAAGTGTGCTTTCTGGTGAATGTTGGGATATACATGCAATAACATTATTTCTCCATGATATTGGCTTTGACAAAGTTTCACACAAATCATATTTATTTTAAACTATCCATTGTAATATTTGATCAGCTGTTTTTTTGGGGGGGGGGTCTGGTCGTGGGGCCTGAACTCTGGGCCTGGGCACTGTCCCTCAGCTCTTCAGCTCAAGGCTAGCGCTCTACCTCTTGAGCCACAACGCCACTTCCGGCTTTTTTTCTTTTTGCTTATGTGGTACTGAGGAATCGAACTCAGGGCCTCAGGCATGCAAGGCAAGCGCTCTACCACTGAGCCACCTTCCCAGCCCCCTGATCAGCTGTTTTTAAGATAATCAAAAGATTTAATTTGCTCTGTTAATACTTCTGATGAATTTAAGCATTTTTTTTCACCAGGGTGTTAAAAGTTTTTGACAGAGTACTTACTTATTCATGTCTCTAGCATAGCAGGATATTTAACATCTCTGCCCCTAACCTACTACTGGTACCACTTTATATCATTGAGACAATACCCTAGTGATAAAGATTATTGCCTCCACAGCCTGGAAAAGCTCTACCCAGATTCTGACTTGACCCTTTCTAACTTAACAGCCGTTTCTGTCCTGGAGCCTGTGAAGATAGTGAAGAATGGGGGTGGGGGACATCTGCATAAGTTATTCACATAAAACAACAACCAAAAAAAGATAGCTTTTCACTAGTGTTTGCCTCTTTAAGCTCTTACAAAATTAAACTTAATTGCTAAAACAACTAAACACAGGAACCAATTCTGGGGAAGGTTTGCAGAGTGATTTTCTTTATAATCCCTAACTCTTAAGTGAGTTTCTAGGATGTAATCTTTCACTAACACTAGAACATGAGCATTTAACTCTATGAGAGAGAAGCTGTAGAGTATTGTAGAGTATTACATCACTGTGAGCTCTGGTCCAATGCACCTTGTAGGTCCTTGTCTGGCTTTCTTTCTGCTGCTGCCTTGTACCTTATAATGGTACTGTTGCCTCCCTCCCCTCCCCAACAAACCACCAGAGTATTTACAAGCCTTTTAGTACAGACCTTTTTTGGTCTGGTTTTTTTTAGCTTTTATTGCTTTTTCATAAAAAGCATATGTCAAAAGACCTGTATTAGGTTGAAAGAATTACATGACCTCTCTGGTCTGCATTTTCTTCACATGTAGAATGAAAAACTGTTCTTCACACTAGAATGATTCATTTCAAAGGAGAAGTGAGATTAATTTTGTGATAAAATCCCTGGTGTTTCACCCTCACTTAGGAGCTCTGTGCAGCAGCCATCATTAACTGTGAGTTATCACCACAAAAAGACAAGAATTATTTGGGAAATTAAAAGAAGCAGATGAGTTACCAAAATTATTTCCTTCCTCTAGGTACCAATAAAATACCAGTATAAATGCATATGCTAGTAAATAAAGTTCTTTTGGATTCTGCCTATCTTCTGACTTGGTTCCCTGGTCTCCTTTAAAAACTGCTTATTTGAGGCTAGGAATGTGGTTTAGTGGTTGAAAGCATGCCTAGCATGTACAAGGCCCTAAGTTTGATTCCCAGTATGGCAGAAAAACAAAACAATGAAAAAATTCTAACCATTTATTTAGGACGGTATCAGAAATTATTATATAAAAACAAAAAGAGGCCTGGTTATTAATTTCATCATTACAGAGATCATACTTTGCAATTAGATCTTGAGATTTCTCTGATCTTTTTCCAAGTAGGAATCGTGTCTTAAAGAACACACACATATGGGCTGGCAAGGTAGCCCAGTGGTAGAGTTCTTGTCTTGCATGCATGAGGCCCTTGGTTCAATTCCTCAGCACCACATAAGCAGAAAAAGCCAGAAGTGGAGCACTAGCATTGAGCTGAAGAGCTGAGGGACAGCACCCAGGCCCAGAGGTCAGGCCCCACAACTGGCCAAAAAAAACCCAAAAAACAAAACACACACACACACACACATATACACATAAAGTGATTTGTTTTCTTCTGTTGTAAATGCAAAATAAAAAGATTCTTTGGGTCTAATATCCATAAATAAGCCTGAAAGTGATTTTTCTATATCAAATGCTTACCTCTAAAAGGAGGAAGAAGCAACTTAAACTGTTCTTAACTGGTAATACTTGACTCACCACCTTCTTCCCTAAATCTGACCTAAAATACTCTGTTATTATGGTTACTCAGAAGTTTATAAACAAAGCTACTAAAAAGTTGATTTGCAGAAAGCAGCCAAGAAATTTTTGAAAGACTAAGTAATGTCTAACAAATTGTTAGAGATCCCCTCTGGGCCTTGAAGACCTTTTAGTCTAGAAGCTATGCTTACCTTCCCAGGGAACTTTCCCATACTTTTTTTTTTTTTTTTTGGTCATAAGGGCTGAACTCTGGGCCTGGGGACTGCCCTCAGCTCTTTAGCTCAAGGCCTAGTGTTCTACCACTTGAGCCACAGCACCCCTTCCGGCTTTTTCTGCTTATGTGGTACTGAGGAATCGAACCCAGGGCCTCATGCATACAAGGCAAGCACTCTACCGCTAAGCCACCTTCCCATACTTTTTAAATATCTGATGAAATGTGTCATGGCAAGAAACCTTTTGTTACCATGGAAATGGAATAACAGATATTATAGTTTTAGGTAATTGTTTCAAGTTTTTGAGAATACTTCAGAAAAGTATAAGCATTAAGTTTCTGGCTAAAGTCACCCAACATAATGCCTTGAAACCTCTCAGACCTCAGACTATGAGAATGAAGTTGCATAGCTAACGCTCAGTCTTCATATTCTCCAAGTTAGTGAGACAGTCTCTGATCTCTTCAACCTAACAACAACAACAACAAATAAAACTTGAAAACTATTGTAAGAACTGTGAGATTGTAAAAATACTTCTGATAACTTTAATTTTAAAAGTAACCAATTCCAGCCAGGTGCTGATGTCTCCTAGCTAGCTACTCAGGAGATTGAGATGTAAGGATCAAGTTTTGAAGCAAGTCCATGCAGAGAAGTCCATGAGATTCTTATCTCCAGTTAACTACCAAAAAGCCAGAGTGGAACTGTGCCTCTAGCCTTAAGCAAAAAAGTTCAGGGACAGTGCTCAACCCCTGAGTTCAAGCCCTAGGACCTGCCCCCAAAAAAGGAACCAATTCCAAGATATTAAGGTTTTTTTTTTTTTTAATGACCTGTAGCACGATAAAGTTAGGCATCTCTAGGTATTCTAAGCCAATGGAATTGTAACAATTATTTTTAGAAATTGTTTGTAGGTAATACACAATTTTGTCAGTAGTCTTCCTCTCCTTTTTATATGCATTTGTATTTGTATACTCCAGGATTTTTTTTTCAATCAGTTTGTGACCCAAAGAGCCAGTGCTGTTCTTCTCTCCTTTTATATGTCACCTGTGCCTTTATAGTCCCTTCTTCCTTATATACTCTTCAATCCTTGCATATTTAAAATCTTTTTAAGATGAAGTTTACAAACATCATGTTGACTGGGCACTGGTGTATATTACTAGGGTAATGACTTTGATCACTCCTTAAGTTGGCATCTGCCAGTTGTCTCCACAGTAAAGGTTTTCTCATTCATTGTAAGGAATACTTTATAGGCAACACTTAGAGAGTATGTAAAAATCCACTTGCTCATAGGCTTTTACTCACCAGTTTTGGAATCAACTCACATTCCTTTCCTGGGTTGATTTTATAATGAAAATTTCTAAAAGATTATTTTCTTTAACTTTATTGCTTTCTATATTTATTAGGAAACATTTTGCTTTAAGGAATAACTTCTTTTGTGTGTGTGTGTGCTGATGCTAGGCTTGAACTTAGAACCTGGCACCTTAGCTTTTACAACTCAAAACTGGCATGCTACCACTTGAGCCATACCTTTGCTTCTAGCTTTTGACTGGTTAATTGGAGTCTAACAGACTTCCCTGTCCAAGCTGGCTTCAAACCTCAATCTTCAGATTTCAGCCTCCTGTGTAGCTTGGATTAAAGGTATAAGCCAGGATCACTCAGCTCATTCATTTCTTTATATCACTGTGTACTTACGGATTTCTCTTTTATTTAAAAGGTTACAATTCATTGCTATCATTTATTTTGATGCTTATATGGTCCCCTGTTTGGTCGTAATGAGATTTGAATTTTGGATTTTTTGTTTAATAGGCACTTAATCTATAACTTGAGCCATACCCCCAGCCCTTTTTGCTTTAGTTGTTTTTCAGTAAAGTATCATACTCTTTGCCTGGGACTTCTTAAATAGATTTCTGTATCCTTTTCCTGTCCCTATCACTGCTTACGCACTGATTCAAAAGACCTTTTCCTGTTCCAGCTGTGGAACTGGCTACTTCTCAAGGGACCCTCATTCTTTTTGATGGAGAGTGTATTTAGAAATAGTGATCTGAGCACATGATATGTGAAATATTCCAAAGGTTGATCTTCCCAGCCCTTATCAATAGACAGAGATAAGAAATACACATGTAGACACATTCATTAACATGCACACTTATACATATTTACATATAGTTATTTTTTTCTATTTTGAAAATTATACTAATACCTTCCACTGCATACCAACACAATATTCATTCAGCTTTTCCTCTCTTTCATGTTTATACCTAAACAGTTTTTTTTTCCATTAGTCTTAATGTATTTGTGTATTTGCCCAACATCCATGTGTAAATCCAGTCCTCTAACCTTAGAACAGGTGGTTGCTTCTGAACTGTATCCTCCACTTATTGCCAGGGTACTGCCTTCCCAGAAATAAGAAAATTTGGGATGAGAGAGGGGTTGAAAAGGTAGAGAAGTTTTTCCTTAATTCCTTGAGGAAATTCTGTCATTCCTTTCACAGTAGTCTTTTATGTAACCATAAGAAAATTGAGGTCATAAAATGGGAAGACTCGTGTTTAAGCTATTTGCTTCTACTTTTCATTTATTCTCTTAGATAGAGATGTTTTACAAATTCCAGTGACAAGGTTGTTTCTGTAATTGCTACCATGTGTTGTGTGTGACCACACCAGATACTGCTGGATGCTATACATGCTCTGTAGTAGGACTAAACCAGGTAATACCTGAACTGGGGTGCATTATCAGTACTTGAGGGTGAGGTTTAAGAGTGGGTCATGTTAGATGGTCAAGCAGAGGTTTGAATTTCAAGCGAGACAATCTGCTTTAAGGCCAACACACTTTTCCAGCCACACGCAGAACATGACGGTAGCATGTTAGCTGCTTTGGGAGTTATCACAGAGGAGGCATTTTACTGAACATTATCACTTTTAAACCATGGCATTTACTTTTCTTGATTTAAAAAGAAAGAGAAAAGTACTAGAAATTATTTAACTGATTTTTTTTCATTTAAGTTTTGAGAGTTGATGAGATTTGGTGGTCCGAACCCACAAAAATAAGATAGTTTATTGGTTTAGTCACACAATGTGTATTGTCTCAACGGCAAGTGTACATAATCCTTCCTTGGATGTTTGTGTTTTCTAAAGACTATAAAACTCACCACCTGGTAGTCTTAATTCCGTTGTAATTAATAATACTCTTAATATGTATGAACTTCCCCTTCCCTTTATTTCACCTAGAAGAACTAAAACAGATGAGCCCAACATTCTGTCCTGCCTGTTTGGAATAAATTATTTTCTAAACAAAAGGCTTTTGCAAAAGCTTAACCTGGAAAAGTTTATTTCTGAGGTTTCTTTTACCAAGCTCTTAGTTTACTAAATCTTTTTTTTTTTTTTTTGGTTGGTCGTGGGGCTTGAACTCTGGGCTTGGGCGCTGTCCCTGCACTCTTCCGCTCAAGGCGAGTGCTCTACTGCTTGAGCCACAGCGCCACTTCCAGTTTACTAAATCTTAATTGGAGGAGAAATAGAATTATCAATTGGAGAACTCCCACTTGAAGAGGAGAGGAAAGTGATTCTTACTCCACGCTGATTATCCCTGAGCAGAAAATGTATGGTTAGGCAATCTTCTGAGAGGCAGTGGGTGTGCCCATGGCCAGGATGTTATTTAAGGTAGGCCAGTGTGAAGAAAAATGTACACTGTTTTCATCTCTGCATCTGTAATTGGGATGATGCTAGAAATGTATATCACCTGAAAACTGGGCTCTCTGAAGGAAGAGAAAGGAACAAGACCATGTCTGATTTTTTTTTCTTTGTTATTTTTGGGTGATGGTAGTACTAGAGTTTTAACTCAGGGCCTCACACTTGCTAGGCACGTGCTGTATTACTTAGCCATACTTCTAGCTCCTTCCAGTTCTTTTTCCACTGGAATATGAAGTATGCTTTCATTTTCACAAGAAGTTAATGTCTTTTGAGTCAAAAAGGAACTCTAAATGCTTGCTGGCAGGGTTGGGAAAAAGAAAATATATCCAAGAACAAGTGAATGAAGAAAGCTTTAACTTTTTGGAGAAGCTACTTCTGTTCTACATTTCTGATGTATTCCTGTGGATGTCTCAAATACCCAGAACCTTCGTGAAGGCTTTTGAATTTTTTTTCAAATCTGGTGCATCTTTTCAGATCTGTTTTTACTTTACCTTAATCAACCAAAGCTTGTGACACAGGCAGTTGTGTTTTGCTTCTCTCTTAGACTGTATGTTTTTGGCTAAGTCATTTACCCTTTCAGAACTTTTTCTTCAGTCTTATAATATACTACTATATTTTTTAGCATAGTTGAGAGGATCAGACAAGATAGTATATGTTAAAACAGTAAGATACAAAAGTTTGCCGTTGTTAGAACTACCTCAAAATAGGAGTGAGAAGAAACAAAGAACCATTTCAGAGTTCAGGGGGTGATAGTCCCTCTCCAATCTCCAGTGACTGTATTGCTGAGTAACTTTAGAAGACCAAGGCTGGAAACTGGCTGATCAGAATTATGCTAGCTGACCCTTTAAAGAATAATGAAAACTCTTAACTTTTGTTGAGCATATTCACCTTCTAACCAATCATACTTGCTCTGAGTACGTTATTCTCAAAATTCACATTAACATTTCCTTTCTAAGTGAAGAGGTCGTAAACAAAGTCTCACTCTTATTTTGTGGTATTGACTATATAAACTGTATCCATAATTTAAAATTTATATATCTGATTTCCCACAATAATTGGCCTTTTTGCAAATATTATTATTATTCTGGCTGTAGTAGAATTGGCCAGTATCGTTAGGAAGATTTTTCGGATTGGGAATGCATCAGAGATCTCTTTTTAAATCCTCTTCCAACTGTATTCCTTAGACTAACTCCCAAGTACCTGATTATTTCTCTTAACTTAATTTCATAAAAGCAGTCATTGGAACAAAAAAAATGATACCAGCAAATCAGAGGGAAAAGAGGAGGAAAGGTTGGAAAGGTCTGGAGGAAGAAGTATAAATTTCCTGTGGAGAGAGTTGGACAGGATAGTTTCCAGGAGTGTGTTGTTACTCTGGGGATAAACTCATCGGCTTAGAAAGCATGTGGCCTGGAAATGCTGGAGAGTCAGCGGTGACAACAGAGTGCAGAAGCCCAAATCAAATGTTTCTTCAAGCCAAATGCAGAACCTTCACCACCCAGGACAGAAATTCCTTTTTTCTTAACTCTTAATTTTCCCTGTGCTGCTGAATCCCACAGTCATCATTACATCTTCATGTCTGTCTTTTTCTCACTTTATTTCTGACTTTTTTTCTTCACTGTTACACTCCTTTGTAATCTTGTTCCTTCCTGATTGTGGCATCTTAGGAAACTCAGATGAGCTTTACATTTAGAGATTGAGCCACACTGAGTTTCCTTTCTACTGGGCCAATTTCAAGCTGTGAGTCTTCCTTATAAAGTAGCAGGAATGACATCTCACTAAAATTGAGTATAAAAGGCCATGAGGTTCTCTGGCTGATGTTTCTGTCTGGACTTTGTTACTTAAGAGATGGAGAAGTTGAAAACTCACCAATCTCACGCCTTAGAGAAGTGTTTAGAGAAATCAGCTGAGGTCACTGCTCTCTCCGTGAAGTGATGAATTCTGGAAGGTGGGGCTTTGCCCCCCAGCATTCCCCCAAAGAGTTTCCCTTGGTTTCTAGACGCTGGCAGCTTTCTTTTCTTTCTACAAGTGGCAACCCGAATTCTGAATTGAAAGTGAATCTTTGCCCTTGGCTCGCCTCCAGCATTCCTTGCTGAGCGAATAGGGATTTGGAATGTCAGAAAATAGGAGAGGGGAGGGGAAAAGATGTGTGTATGACTGAGTGTTTATATGTAAAAGCAGCTTGGTCTGGAAGGACTTAGGAAAAGCTGACTTCCTTAGACTGCTTCTTTCTCATAAGCTCTTAGTTCCTTATTTGTATTTTTTGTTTGTTTTTTAAGTTGTTTAACCTGAATTTATGGCAGCAATTTTAAACCCTTACAATCCAGTGGAGTCAAGCTAAGGGAAGACAGAATGATTTTTAGAGGATTTGTATATCTTTCATCTGGATTAAGTGACAGTCATTGTTCCCAACTCATCTGTGGCAGGATCCAGAGTCATCCTTCCTCTGGGATTTAATCTGGTGTCATCAGGAACTTAGATTCAGGTTTTGTGGACGAGCAAGCCTCAATAAGAAGTATCCTTTGGGGAGAATCAAGGACTCAACCTAGGCATAAAAGGTGTTGTTGCTCAGCACAGTGTAACTCCACTGTGAGCACGGTGGTTGAAGCTGAATTGAAAATATTTATGGAACACGCCTCTCAAACTCTGTTTAACTGTGGACTGGTTCAGAGCTCAAGACTATAATTTACAGGGCGGCTTTTATCCTTTATTTAGTTCTACCCAAAGTCATCTTGCACCGATTCAAAAGGAGAAATTCTGTGAGGGTAACCAACAGGGACAGTTTCCCAGCTTTGTGTGAAGAATCCAGAGGTTGAGTGTCTACATCCTGAAGAGTCATGTCCTCTTTATATACCCGAAGTAAAGAATTCACTCGGAATAGGAAATCTCAGTCTGATTCTCCCCCAGCATCTCCCTCCCCGACTGCCAAGACACTCCGAGTAAGCAGCCTTTTTTATTTACATATGTTTGTGGTTGTATCAAAGTTGGGAAATGTGTTTATGTATAACTTGCAGAGTTAGGGTGACAGCAAAGGCATATAGACGTAAGTAATGAGGGAAAACATCCTAAGTTAAAATTTGTCTCTCTGCAGGAGACTGTGATTCATAATACTTGATACTGTTTTAAGCAAAAGCAGACTTAGCTATTTCAGTTTCTTAGGTAATACACTTTCTGCCTTTTAGTTTTAAATCAGTTGTAAACAGACTACTTGACAGGAAGATTTTAGAGTTTTTATCGCTATATATCCTATGGATCTTTTCTGTGGCTATATTTAGTTATTGTCTTTCCTGTGTTTTATGAGTCAATAGCGTTACAAATGGCTGTGAAACCATTCTTGCTCCTCAGTCACCAGGTACCATGAGAAAATTTCAGGCTTAAAAGACAAAGAAATTGGTCTAGCTTTTCACGACCAGCTATGTTTGCAATGACTTAGGCAGAGCCATTTGAGACTTTTTTCCATTTACTTAGTAAATGTCACTACTGAAGTGATGAGCATATGGGCATTTACACCTAATTTAGTGCCTTCATGTGTGGGAACCAGACAGAAGTAATAAATGCTACCAACTGCAAGGAGTGAGAAGCCTTGATGAGCATATTAGGTAGTCTGCAAGGTAGCAGTTCCTTCTTAGGCAATTAGACTGTGCTATATTGTATATACAGCTTAAAAAGAACTTCCTTATTTGGGGATTTGTGGGGGGGGTGGAATCTGCAAAAAGTCTGAACAGACTGCTTATTGCTTTCCAATTGTTTTATACCATTTTCAATGTCTTCCTTGAGGTGTAAATCATCATATAGTATAAATTTGTTTTATAACGTATGGATCTGGGACCTTATCCAGGGGTATTTAGTTACCAGAATACAAAAATAAAAAGAAGGAGTTATGAAGCTGGGCACTGATGGCTCATGCCTGTAAGCCTAGATTACTCAGGGGGCTGAGACATGAGGAGTATGGTTCAAAGCAAGTCGATGTAAGAAAAGTCCATGAGACTCTTATCTTCAATTAACATCCAAAAAAGCAGAAAGTGGACCTGTAACTTAAGTTGTAGAGGGCCAGTCTTAAGCTAAAAAGCCAAGTGAGTATATGAGTCCCTTGCACAATATGAGTGAGTACTTGCACAATAAACAAACAAAAACAGGAAGGGTTAAGAAGCTGTTTCATTCATCTGTTTTTTCTGTAACAGAACCAAGAGAAGCTCTGGTGTACAGGTCACCATTACTAAGTTCCAGAAGTGTGTTTTTGACATATGAGCCAGTACCTTCTTTTTCAAGGAGTTGCTTCCCTGCAGCTGTTGGGTATTTTCTAATGGTACCCCAAAGCGGGACACAATTACTTCAGATAGTGCTTCCCTTTGCTACCTTCCTGCTTTTTGTACCCCACAGTGCCTCTGGGTAGAAAGCCCCTTGTTAACATTTACTCACTGTAACACAGCTCAGAGCAATGTGTGGGACTTGTGATCAGTCAGCAGATTTCTGCTTTTCCATTTCTGGTCTTCCATTTCTTCTTTAGTCAGGTCCTACTTTCTTTCCTCACTTTAACAGTCCTTCCCACCCACATTTTGCTACCTCCTGCCCTTGCCTTTCAGACAGAGGTTACAGTGGGAGAAAATTTGAGAATTTAAATTACAGGAAGTCAAAACATGGATAACTTTAATAAGAGGCTGCCTACCAATTTTAGTGGTCTGTGGCTACAGATTTCCACAATAGATCAGCTTACTGTAACCAGCTTGCATTGTCCAAGTGGCCTGAGACTATACTGTAGAGAAGGTTGATTTCATATACTACTCAATGTTATTTATATCTTTAATGTTTGAGACAGAGAAAGATAAACAACACTAGTTTGGAGGCTGTCTCTTAAGACTGGTAACCAAGCTAAGCTCATCTCCTAAAATTTTAGTAATCTAGTTCCTTTCCTCTCATGTCTGCTAACTAGAGTGCACTTTAAAAACTTGTTTGGGGTACTTTTTAGCAGTTAATGTTATGGTGGACTTCTGTTCCTGCCTTCCTGGGCCTGGTTGTCATAGGCTGAGCCTCTGCCACCCTGAAGCGTAGGTATTGCTATTCACATTCCACATACAAGTAAGCCAGGATTTACAGATGAGAAGTAGTGTGCCCAGCATTGTTCAAAAACCCTTGCCATCAGCAACACTGGAGTACATATTAAGTAGATTTTGAGGGGACAATGAGGGGACAGTGATGACAGATAAAAGCCTAGTTTGCTGTGGGAATACAAAGTTTATCCATGATAGAGACATAGGAAACAAATTGCAGGGAGAAAAGGAACACTGTGTTTTCAAATCAAGGAAAGCACTTGACAGATTATAACTGAATCTCTTATGCCTGGTTCTCAAATTCTAGTCATAGCCTCTGAAACCATGCACCCCACAGTCTGAGGCCTTGGATTACAGTGTCTTTAGATTTCTCTTCGAAAGAAAATGCTTGGGCTTCTACAGTGAAGATATCCGAAGTTGCTAGTACATTTAATTAAAGACTGGAGCAAGGCTCTTATGTCCTTGTCCCAACCTCTGTGACATGTACGTAGAATTTTCTTCTAGAGATTAAAGTTAAAGATGGGCTGCCCCACCAAGCACTGGCAGCTCACACCTAGCTACTCAGGCTGAGATCTGAGACTCAAAATTCAAAACCAGCCTGGGCAGGAAAGTTCTTGAACCTCTTATCTTTAATTAACTACCAAAAACAAAGCTGGAAGAAGAGCTGTGGTTCAAGTGGTAGAGCACTAGTCTTGAGCACAAAAGATCAGAGACAGCACCCAGGTCTTGAATTCGAGACCCAGAACCAACACACACACACACAAAGAGAGATACAGCCCTTTTTCCGACAAAGCCAAGGACTGACATTTTGAGCAAGTATTTGAAAGTTGATGGTTATTTTTAGTAGGTTTAAAGGAACTAAATATGAAATGTTTCCATATAAGGAAAATGTCCTCAGAGAATTTTTAAATAATGGCTGTTCACATGGGGAGAATTTTTTTGAAACTTTGCTCTTTAACAAATGTTCAAGAAGCACTATAAACAAATTAAACTAGCTCAACAGGTATTCTTTTTAACTTGAGAAGGCAAAAGGAAGGATAATTTTTTTTTGTGATTCAAAACTGAAACTAAGCCAGGTGCTGGAGGCTCATACCTGTAATCCTAGCTACTCAGGAGGCTGAGAACTAAGGATCGTGGTTCAAAGCCAGCCCAGGCAGGAAAAGTCCATGAGACTCTTATCTCCTATAAACCACCAGAAAAAAATCACACATGGTGCTGTGGCCCAAGTGGTAGAGCACTTGCCTTGAGCTGAAGAGGTGAGGGATAGCACCTAGGCCCAGAATTCAAGCCCCATGATAGACAAAAAACAACAACAACAAAAAAAAAAAAAAACTGAGACTATTCTATATATTTTCCTTTTGAACACCTAGCAGCATCTAATACTGTAAATATTAATTACAGAATGCCAGCTCTCTTTGTATTCAATAAGCCTAGGGCCCTTTCTAATAATATAAAAATATCATGCCTACAAAAACAGAGATTGTGCAACTAAAATACTCATTAGTAGAAAACTGTTCAGGTACAGAAGATGGTCCAAGTCCTCACAGCCTTCTTTAGCTCATATTTTCAAAACAATGTTTTTTGCTATTCTCTGAACACAAATTATACTATTAAACATGATTTTAAAAATACCTTTTCGGGAATGGGAAGGTGACTCAGTGGTAGAGTGCTTGCCTTGCATACATGAGTCCCTGAGTTCGATTCCTCAGCACCACATAAGCAGAAAAGGCTGGAAGTGGTGCTGTAGTTCAAGTGGTAGAGTGCTAGCCTTGAGCTGAAGAGCTGAGGGACAGCACCCAGGCCCAAAGTTCTGGCCCCATGACTGGCAAAACAACAACAACAAAAAAAAACTTTTCTACCAGGCACAGTGGCTCACTCTGTAATCCTGGCTACTCAAGAGGCTGAGATCTGAAGATCATGGTTCGAGCCAGCTGGGGCAGGAAAGTCCGTGAGACTCTTATCTCCAATAAACTACTCAGAAAAAGCAGGAAGTGGCCCTATGGCTCAAATGGTAGCATGCTAGCCTTGAGCAAAAGGATCTCAGGGGCAGTGCCCAGGCTCCACAGTTCAAGCCCCAGGAACAGCAAAAAAAAAACAAAACTTTTCCTTAACAGGGAAAAATGTCTACCCATCCTTTTAATAACCTGACCCCTAGCCTTCATCAGAGCTTTTATTATGATATGGCTATTCTGTTCTCCTGTGGAATAATGAATAACAAAACACTTACCTAACAGTATCTTTTTGCCTTTTAAACTACTTTCAGGCTGGGAAGGTGGCTTAGTGGTAGAGCGCTTGCCTTGCATGCATGAGGCCCTGGGTTCGATTCCTCAGCACCACATAAGCAGGAAAAAAGCCAGAAGTGGCTCTGTGGCTCAAGTGGTAGAGCACTAGCCTTGAGCTGAAGAGCTGAGGGACAGCACCCAGGCCCAGAGTTCAGGCCCACAACTGGACCCAAAAATAAATAAATAAATAAAAATATACTACTTTCACATTAATTCAAGATCTCTTTGTCTCTAAAGACTGGGAATTTCTAAAGGAAAAGTACTTCTGATTTGTTACAAAAAAAAGAACAGGGGCTGGGAAGGTGGCTCAGTGTGCATGCACGAGGCCCTGGGTTTGATTCCTCAGCACCACATAAGCAAAAAAAAGAAAGAAAAAAAGCCAGAAGTGGCGCCATAGCTCAAGTGGTAGAGTACTAGCCCTGCACTGAAGAGCTGAGGGACAGCACCCAGACCCAGAGTTCAGGCCCCACAACAGACCAAAAAAAAAAAAAAGAACAACTTCCAGATTGACTCTCATTTCCAATGGGAACTACACTAGGTAGGAAGTTCTTTGTGAGAATCTAAAGTTTCTTCTCTCACCGTGAAACTACTGAAACATGAAATGCATGGTACACACACTTAGAAAACTTTTCTTTTGATGGTAATTTTCTAACATGAAAAGAATTCTGAACTACAGTCTACCAAAACACCCCTAGCTCTTACCTTTTAATCCACTGTATATACTATTAAACTTTATGGCTAAGGAACTAGTATATTTAGGTGGTTATTTGTATTATTTGTATCACATTGTGTGCGTGTATGTGTGTTTGTGTGTGTGTGTGTGTGTGTGTGTGTGTGTGCAAGTCCTGAAGTTTGAACTCAGCCTGGACACTGTCCCAGAACTTCTTTTGCTCAAGGCTAGTACTCTGCCACAGTGCTACTTCCAGCTTTGTTTTTTTTCTTGGTAGGTTTATTGGAGACCAGAGTCTCATAGACTTTATCGCCTACACTGGGTTCAAACTATACTCCTCAGATCTCAGCCTTCTAAGTAGCCAGGAACACAGACAGAGGTCACCAGTCCCTAGCAGGTGGTTTAGCATTTTAAATCATCTTAAAGGCATGACCCATTAGTCGGTATTCTCAAATTACTTGCTAACTAAAAATAAACTTCGTGCAAATCATAGTAGTGCATATTGTAATCTATAATCTAAGATCTCAGGGTACTGAGACAGGAGAATTGAATTGCTAGCTCAAGGCCAGCCTCAGCCTACATAGTAACTGCAAAGTCTACCTGGGATACATAATGAGACTCTGAGTAAAAACCAATTATGTACAGTGACATAAGATATATACAAAGGAAACAAATACAAGATAGATGTGAAGAAAATCAGTAGTAAGGAGTGTCCAAATTAATCTATCATCTTCTAAACCATGGGAATCTTTTAGTTAGGCAGATTTTCACTGAATGTGCATTTGTGATCCTAGGATTTGAGCTTCCTTTATAAACCAAGGTCAGTAGCATTTTCCCCATTTCACATGGATTCCTTCAGGCCTAACATCTCAAGAGAAAATATTTTAGACAATAATGTTTCTCACTCTACCATTAATGTACACAAATGGAACAGTTATTCAACTTGCTTTGTTGTATAACCAGTCTTACTAACTAATCAGTACATCTGGTAGTTAAGTGCATGACAAAAGCTTGCAACTTTCCTGAGAGCTTATCTATCTAGGAACTCTGGTTCCCACCAGAGCCTTCTGCCTCTTTGCTTTACAAACCTTCAGTGTTGATCATCATTCTTCAGAGGTGCTTTGTGACCACCTCTGGCAAGCACAATTACTTCTGTACATCTCATCTTGTCCTTTTTACCTGTAATACTACGTCTGGGACACTAGTAATCTGGAGGCCATTTTTACTCTACTTCATAATTTGTTGTTCTAGAATAAGAAACATTTATCTGGGTGAACAGTGCTAATTACTGTGCAATCTGTTAACCATTTTTTCTGCCTAATTAAAATCCACTAATGTATTCTGTTTGTTTTACTCTAATCAAGAAAAGTCAATAAGCAATCATTCTTCAGTCCAAGTCTTCCACGCCACGATAGAAGATCTATAGGACTAAAGATTACTATTAGGAGCCATTACATTTATTCTAGCTCAATGGCCTTCAGAGAGTGAGATGAAGTGGCATCTAAAGACTGATTTGTGACCACAGAGACTTGGAGTTTGGAAGGCACAAGCTCCTCTCCTGCAAGCTCTGTCTTGCCCTTGCCACTCTTAATTTTCTGATCCTGTGATAAGTGGGTATGATGGCTCCCTGCTTTGCTTGTTTTGCTTTGCCTAATACAAAGCTTAAAATGTTACCAGATCGTTCTCAAACTTGTGGTCTCAAGTAATCCTTCTGCCTCAACCTCCTACAGAATTAGCATATCGGGAATAGACCAGCACACCCAGCCAAATTACCCAATTTTGAATCTTCCCACAATTAGCATTGCATGAGCATCTGCTATATAAAAGCCTCTATATTAGACACTAGAGTTCCTAAATGAATTACAACACAGGAAAGTGAATTTTCTAATAAAGACATATATATACTGAGTATTATAGAAACTCAGAGGCAAATGTATTAACCTCATATATACAGAATAACAACAACTAGATGGGCAAAGAAGAAGATAGCACTAATAGAGGCAGAAAATATATGAAAAAGTATGGCATTATTTTGAGAGCTACAGATCAGTGTGACTCAAACAAAAGATACATTTAGAAGTATAATGGGAAATAAGTCTGGAGACTTAGCAGAGACCACATCATATGGAGCTTAGCTTGTCATTCTGAGGATTTGAGGAGATATCCTGTGGATAAAGTATTGAAGATTTAAGTATGGTTGTGAGCCAGGAGCCAGTGGCTCATGCTTGTAATCCTAGCTACTCAGGAGGCTGAGATCTGAGGATCACGGTTCAAAGCCAGCCCGGGCAGGAAAGTCCATGAGATTCTTATCTCCGATAAACCTCCAGAAAACCAGAAGTGGTGCTTTGGCTCTAGTGGTAGAGTGCTAGCCTTGAGCTGAAGAGATAAGGGACAGTGCCCAGGTCCAGAGTTCAAGCCCCATGACCAAAAAAAAAAAATGTGTGTATGTGTGTGTGTGTGTGTGTATGTATGTAGTATGTATGTATGTATGTATAGTTGTGGTTGGAGGTGCATTGTAAGGAAATAACTCTGGCCACTGTGAAGGCCAAAAGTTAGAGAGTGGGTTGGGAAGTGTACAGGTCACTGGGCTCCTGTTTGCAATATTTTAGATGAGACATGACCAGGCCTGAATAGGACATTTTCCAGATAATGCAGAGAAACATTCAGTTATTTAGCAGATAAGCCTAACAAGACATGGAGACTGATAGAATGGGAGCCAGAATGAAAGAACCACTAAAGGACAGAGTCAAAGATGAATGCCAGTACTCTAGTTTAAGTGACAAGGTTAAAAGATTAAATGAAAAGTTACTTTCCAAACACAATAGGCAAAACCATATTGAGTAGGGAAATGTTTTCACTTTTAGATAGGTTTAATTAGAGATGCTTTGGGACATTCAGATAGGTAGAGCATTCCTAATCCAAAATGCAAAATGCTCTAAAATTTACAACTTTTTGAACACTAACATGGTGCAACAATTGGAAAATTCTATAACTGACCTCACATAAAAATGGAAATTCACTAAAACATTGTAAAAATTATGTTCTGGTTGTGTGTGTAAGGTATGTATGAAACAAGTGGATTTTCTACTTTTATCTCAGTCTCATCTTTAAGATATATCTCATTATTTGTATGCAGATATTCCAAGATCTAAGATACTTATGTTTCCACACATTTCAGATAAGGGATATTCAACTTGTAGTTGATCTGAAGCTCAGGAGAAAGTTATAGGCTGAAAGGATTGATATTTATTTTTTAAAAAAAAAAACTGTGGAAATGGTGAGCTTGCCTAAAAAGTAGATACACTAAGACAAAAGGGCTGAGAATGAACCAGGAAGAGTAGCAAAGAGCAGGCAGAGATGTGCTGATACTTCTCCAAATACTTCTCCAAAGGCTTTTTCCTTTCCAGCTACCACTGGAACCACTTACTTCTTTGGGGGTATTGTCAACTTTCTATTGCAGCAATCATCTTCAGTTCTCAAAAGATCTAGAAATTGAGGAAGTCAGTTTAGGGTCGATTGGTTAAGTTTGAGGTTAAGTTCTAGTTTTTCTCTTCCCAGTCAGATTGTGTGACCATAGATTTTTTTTCCTTAAATTTGAAATTTTTCCCAGAGTATGGAGCACTGGCTTGATTTGTTCCCCTGCCCCAATTCCATAATGTTTCAGTGCGCTGACAACTAGTTATACCCTGAAGGTCAAAGGGAAATGATTGGAGTTGGTCTTCTGTTATTTCTCAGCTCCTCTTTGGTTGTGTTTTTGACCTGCTTATTATGCAGTAGGTGGTGGCTCTCTATAGCTGAGGTCTTAGTTCTCATCATTAGAGTCTCAAATCCAGAAACCTTCTGTGGTTACATGATGCAGGGAGTTCTATCAGAGGTAGAACTAACTACTGAATGTGTGTCTCAACTTTAATTCTTTATGGTTCATTATGTAAACAACATTTTCATATAGGAATTGTACGTGAAATAGCAAGTAACAATTTTCAAGTTGTTTTATATGAAAAGGTAAGTATTTTAGATATATGATGTTACATGTAAAATAAATGAACATATATTAAGTCATTTAAAATAAGAAAAATCTTTGTGTCCAAAGTCGACTTCAAATGGTTGGAAAGAATATATCTAGGGAGACTATATACCATCTAGACAGTTAAATAATGAGCTTCTATGTCTGTAGGTTAGATAGGGTAAGTTTAGCCTGGATAATCAAAATCTGCAAACAAAACCCTGTACTTGAGTGCTAAAGAATTTATTTGAGCCTAATTCTTCTTGTATCCAGCAAGCACTGGGAGAACAAAGGGACCAAAAGAAAGAAAAAGGGACCACAAGAAAGAAAATGAAAAATCAGGGAAAACTTTACCAACATCAATGGCTAACACTTGTAGAACATTTCCTCTGCCAGTGTTGTACCAAACACTTACATTTATTACTTTACTTAATGTTCTCAATAAATTTTATGCATTAATCCCCATTTTACTGATAAGAACATTGGCAGAGAGAACCTGGCAATTATCTAATATCTCATAACTAGTAATATTGCAGCCAGCTGTCTAGGTCTAGGTCCAGAGCCTGGATATTAACCAGTGAGATGTATAGCTGCTCCAGTAAAATTATTGTCCGTGAGATGTATAGCTGCTCCAGTAAAATTATTGTCCCTTTTGAAATAGCTCCTGAGTTTTTGCCAATATCTCTGACTGTTGGATCTGATTTAGAGAGGAAGATGAGAACACAGAAACTTATTTAAAAGAGGAAAACCTTAGCCAGGCGCTGGTGGCTCACACCTGTAATCCTAGCTACTCAAGAGGCTGAGATCTGAGGATTGCAGTTCAAAGCCAGCTTAGGCACTCTTATCTCCAATAAACCACCAGAAAACGTGAAAATGGTGCTGTAGTTCAAGTGGTAGAGTGTTAGCCTTGAGCTGAAGAGCTGATTGACAGCACCCAGGCCCAGCGTTCAAGCCCCATGACTGACCAGGAGAGGGAGAAGGAGAAGGAGAGAGAAACTTTGGGGCTGGGAATGTGGCTTAGTGGTAGAGTGCTTGCCTAGCATGCATAAAGCCCTGGGTTCAATTCCTCAATACCACATAAACAGAAAAGGCTGGAAGCAATGCTGTGGCTCAAGTGGTAGAGTGCTAGCCTTGAGCAAAAGCAGCTCAGAGACAATACCTAAGCCCTGTGTTCAAGCCCCAGGACTGGCAAAAAAAAAAAAGAGGAAAACCTTAGAAAAAAAATGTAGAAAGAGGCAAATCTCAATCAGAAAGCTGCTAGAATTGTACATTTTAAAATTGGTAGGGTTTTCTTATTTTTAAGTACCTGTGATATAACTGTGGGTTCCTACTTTTGCCAAGGAGAAAGATCTATGATTTTAATGCATCTAAGGTTTTGTTGTTGTTTGGTTGGTTGGGTTTTGTTTTGTTTTGTTTTGTTTTTTGTGCAGTTGGAGGTCTTGAGCTCTAGGCCTGGGTACTGTCCCTAAATTTCTTTTGCTTAAGGCTAGTACTCCACCACTTGCCACCACTCCATTTCTGGCCTCTTTGGTAGTTAATTGGAGATGGAGACTTGCGGGCTTTCCTGTCCTGGCTGGCTTCAAACCATGGTCCTCAGTTCTCAGCCTCCTGTCATGGCTAGGATTAGAGGCATGAGCCACTGACACCTAGCTTGGATCTAGGATTTTTAATGTGTCTGTCAATTATATGTGAAATATTATCCTAAAGCCATTTGCAGGTGCTCAAAAACAGATCCTAAAAATAGTCAAGTTATTTTTTGTTATTATACTATGATGTTAATTCACTTTGTAAATAAATTTAAACAACTAGCACATAAATATGCTTCAAATCAGAATCTATTATAGCATGTTCTGAATTGCTGAGGTTTTTCTTATCTAAAGGACCCTGCACACACACGCATCCCCAAGAAAGAGCAAATAAAATACAAAAGCATTTCCTGCCCCAGCAGTTTACATTTTAATATAACTGTTTGCTCTAGAAAGCAATTTTACCTCCCTAAATCCATCCTTATGTATCTGAAGACTCAAAGAACATTGCAGTTTTTAATCTTTCAGAGCAGAGTAGCACTTTGGGATAACTGTGACCCTAACAAGGCCCCTTCTTGTGTAAGATTAGATCCACTTAAAAGCTACAGGAGTCATGTGCTAGTGTTTCACACCCGTAATCCTAACTATTCAGGAAGCTGAGATATGAGTATCACAGTTCGAAGCCAAACCAGTCAGAAAAGTCCCCATATGACTTTTATCTCCAATAAACAAAAAATCAGAAAGTGGCACTGTGACTCACATGGTAAGCATTAATACCTTGAGCACAATAAGGCTCAGGGACAGCACCGAGGCCCTGAGTTCAGGCCCCAGGACCAGGAAAAAAAAAGCTACAGGTGTAGCTGGGTACCAGTGACTCACGCCTATAATCCTAGCTACTCAAAAGGCTGAGATCTGAGAATCTCAGTTCAAAACCAGCCCAGACAGGAAAGTCCATGATATTCTGATCTCCAGTGAACTACTCAGAAAAAAAACAGAAGTGGCAAAAGAGAGATCTTTCATGCGATTGTTTCTAACATATTTATAAGATTATGTCTTTGTTGCCTTGTATGTCCCTCCCCCATGGTATAACCCCTGCTTTCACTATATATGATATTGGTATATGTGAAGGGGAAGGGAAAAAACAAATTGTTAAAACAGGGATACAAGAGGACCCATTGCAACAATGAGATGTACAAGTCATTATGTCGAAAAACGAACTTTACAACTTTGGTGGGGGGGATGGGGGGAGAGATACGAAGGGATGGGAAGAGGAAACAAAGGAGGAGGCTACAATGCTTGATAAGAAATGTACTCATTATCTTACCCATGTAATTGTAACCCCTCTGTACAGTATTTTCACAATAAAAATATATTTTTAAAAAAACAGAAAAAAAAAAACAGAAGTGGCACTGTGATTCAAATGATAGAGCACTAGTGGAGCACAAAGAGGCTCAGAGACAGCTCCCTGAATTCAAGCCCCAGGACCTGCAAAAAACAAACAATAAAAAAAATGCTACAAATATACCACTCCTCTTATTTCAAATCTTTTTAAAGTCCCACTCACTTGAGTTATGAAGACCATTCTTCCTAAGGTAGAGGGGCTAGAAATATTTTCATTCTGAAGCTAGAATGATTCTTAAAAGTTACGAAATTATAAAATTATATTATTTTACAGGAAGCTTAGGTAGTGATTAGGTTTGTAGGAGCTGCAAAAGTCTGAAGGGCTCTAGCTGCAGCCTTACTCTATTTACTTACTCATCGTTGGCCATTAATTTGAGAACTCTGGAAGGGAAGGCTGGCTCTCTATAGACCATCCCAGAATAGCTCAGTTCATTTCCCCTGGCTTAGCTAGTGCACAAGAACATGATATAAAATGTTCTTCTGCTTGTCCTTCATTTGGAATATGTAAATAGGAGATTTTTTTCCCCGTCACTGTGGGGTCAGGCCCTGACTCCAAAGGAACATGAGTTAAACCAGTTTCAGTCTTGGCAATAAACATGTGACTTGGTCTCATTCCTTTCCCTTGGGCCCAGCTTTCCAGAGCTACAATTTTATTTTAAACTTGGTAGAATGAGTTTGGTTTTGATTATGTACCTTCTTGAACTCCTGATAACTTTTAAGTTAAAAGCTTTTGTGTGGATTTTCTAAGCCAACCTCTGGTGTTTTGAGAGGCCCTTGTCATTTCACAAATCAAAACCTCCTGGTTCCTGTCCCTTTCAAGGATTGCCATTTGAATTAATGGTGAGTCTCACTCTTTTATTAGAAGCAGGCCTAAACAATGAGATTATTATAGGAGTATTTCAAGAGGTATAAAAGGAAAGAGTCTGCTTCTTAAGTTGGAGGCTGTTTTTAAACCATGTTCTGTCTAGCTAAATATTCTTTTTACCTCAACTCTGGATTCATGTTGATTTTCAAACAGCTTTTAATCTCTTCTGCTACAGGGTATCATTCACAATATCATTTGCCCCCACTTGAGCCATTAAACCTATAGAAGCAATTCTTCTGAACAGTTTTCTTTTTGCTTTTTTTTTTTTTGTAGTTTGGATACACTAGAGAGTCCTATCTTAATGACCATCATTTATTTGTCTTCAGTGGAATGCAGAGCAAAATGATCTTTAAAAAAAACATTTGAGCTCCTTCTAGAGACTGGAGGTTTGGCCCAGATGGTAGATCACTTGCCTTGCCAGTACAAGACCCTGAATTCAATCCCCAGTACTACCACCACCACACAAAAAGGGAAAAATACATTCTTTCTAAGACTTCCTGGTTAAAGTATGTGACAACAATACATTTATTTGTGTGTTAATCTGAAAACTGGATAGAAAACTTGTGCTTTTACTAAACTATTTTCCATTATGTGGAAATAAACTATGCAAATCTAAAAAGTAGACTAAGAATAGTCTGCTGAGTAGACTTAAAGTACTGTTCTGTTTTTACTTGTTTTGTTTTTTGTTTTTGTTTTTTTGCGCCAGTCCTAGGCTTAAATTCAGGGCCCGGGCACTGTCCCTGAGTTTTCTTTTGCTCAAGGCTAGCACTCTATCACTTGAGCCACAGCACCACTGCTGGCTTTTCTGTTTATGTGGTACTGAGGAATCAAACTCAGGGCTTTATGCATGCTAGGTAAGCAGTATACCACTAAGCCACACTCCCAGCCCTGTTTGTTGTTTTTTGGGTTGATCCTGGGGCTTGTACTCAGGGCCTGGGCACTGTCCCTGAACTCACTTTTTGCTCAAAGCTAACCTTCAACCACTTTGAGTCATAGCACCACTGCTGGTTTTCTGGTGGATAATAGAAGATAAGAGTCTCACAGACATTCCTGCCTAAGCTGGCTTTGAACCGGCATCTTCAGATCTCAGCCTCCTGAGTAGCTAAGATTGCAGGTAAGAGCCACCAGCTCCTGCCTTCTGTTCTGTTTTAAAATATTCAGAGAAGGAAAGGTAGAAGAACATAGCCAAGAAAAGCCCATGTTCCCAGTGTCCAAAGCATCAGAGATTGACTGAGATGACTTGACCTTGTGGTCTAGGTCTTTCCTTTTGTCCTGCCCTCTATTCTTACCTTTTGGTGTCCTCTACTCTGGGAGTACATACCTTCAGTGCTCATTTCCCTGGTTTTGGTTCTGTTTGCCTTTTCTATGTCACTTCTTAGCTCACTGTTCCTCCTGAGACCATTTAGGCAAACTCCTACTCCATCTTTTCTCTAGATTTACTAGGTTATTCCCTGTAGGATTGGCAGTCAGCTTTCTAGATGGAGAAACCATTTGAGCCTAACAGATGCAGTGTGCTTAGTTCAAGTGACAGTAAAATGAAAAGGAAAATTTGGTGTTAGAATTCCTTCACTAATCAGCTCCTTACCCTACAGCCAAAACCTGTCTCCTTAAATCTAACCAATACTTTTCATCAAACCTTAATTATCCAGGTATTGAGAAGCAAAGAAAAATAGTAGTTTCTAGAAGGATTCTATCCATTAAAATCAGGAAATATGATCTAAAAACCTAAGACATTTTATCAAAAGCAGGAAAACTAAACACTAAATTCTGTGTATTTTTAAGCTAGCTTACCTTGCAGCTCATAATAATATTCTTTTCAGGCTATAAGTTTAAAGGAAACCATTTCTTTTCCTTTCCTGTGAGAACAGTATCTCCTTCAGAAATCGGTCTTCTTCCATTCTGAAATAATACTTATTATACTTATACTGATATAATTGTGTTAACCTCTCTGCATCCAAATTTGACTAATGTTTGAGGTTTTAGGAGGCTTAAGTACTCTTTCTACTTGGTTGGGTTGACCTTCCCAGGATGTTGCTAAAGCTAGCCCTCGAAGGCAATTATAACTAAAAAAATAAAAAGGAGCCCATGTAGCTCCAGAGTCAGAAACTTGAGAGGGAGGTGAAGAAAGTGAAGATTAACATGAGAATAGCCCCTGTTCTCTAGATCTAGGTAAAGTGTCTGCTGCCTTTTTATTGGATCACTCATACTCTATACATTTTTAGAAAAGAAGAAATTGACAATAGAGAATCTTAATGTCTAAAACACTTTTAGTCCAGGCAGGCTAACTAGTTAGATGACTGGCTCTAGCAAGCACCTACAAAAAACCAATACAGGGGCAAGAACTAGTCTAAGCACCCTTTGCATTACCTTTCTTGTTCTCAGTGGAAAGAGTAATTTAAGCACTGTGGAATCTTATGTTTTCATAATCCAGGAACCCCCACCCTCACCCCCTCCATGATCGTTCTCTGGTTGCTGCTTGGTAGTTCTCACCTAGTTTCTTTGTGTTCTGGTGATAAGTGTTTGCAGTTTACAGCCTCCTCAGGGGAGGCTGTGCTGTATACTGTGCAGTACGTCACACATTTCTGAAAACTTTTCTATGTGTAATCATAGGACATACAGTTTCATTATGCTTTTAGCATGTTTTAAATGAAAATGGTTAATAAATGATTAGCATGCTTTGATATATGTATAATTGCTAAGATTAGTACCCAGTAAAAATCTTAATGTTTGTTTCTTTACTACTGAGATAACTGGACTAGTCTATGTAGCAAAATTTTACAGCTGAAGATATGGTTAAAATTACCCAACAAATAGAACATTTACAAAGAAGAAACTGAGGAGGAGATATTGTCAAACAAGGTCACATATTTCAGGAAAAACAAATGCAATTAACAGACCTAATTTAATTGTGAGAAAGGTAATCAGGCCTTGGTTTGTGCATGCTGTGCAGAAATGGGCTTGTGTTTCAGGAGGGTAAAGAAAAGAAAATCCAAAGTATACCAGCCTGATTATTAAAGGGTACTTTTTAGGGCTGCAAGTATGGCTCAAGTGGTAGAGCAAGTATGAGTCTTTGAGTTAAAACGTACTGCCACCCAAAGAAAAATAAGTAATTGAAAATTAAGCTAGGCATCAGTGGCTCAAACCTGTAAACCTAGCTACTAGGGAGGCTGAGATCTGAGGACTGTTGTTCCAAACCAGCCCAGGCAGGGAAATCTGTGAGACCCTTATAAACTACTCTTTTTAAAAAGCTAGAAGTAGCCGGGGCGCCAGTGGCTCACACCTGTAATCCTAGCTACTCAGGAGGCCGAGATCTAAGGATCACAATTCAAAGCCAGCCCAAGCAGAAAAGTCCGTGAGACTCTTATCTCCAATAACACCCACCCCCCCCCCGAAAACCGGAAGTGGCTCTGTGGCTCTAGCGGTAGAGTGCTTGCCTTGAGCTAAAGAGCTGAAGGATAGTGTCCAAGCCCAGAGTTCAAGCCCCACAACGGACCAATAAAAAAAAAGCTGGAAGTAGCACTATGGCTCAAGTGGTAGAGTACTTACCTTGAGCAAAAGAAGCTCGAGGAACAGTGTCCAGGCACTGAGTTTAATGGGACTGGCAAAAATAAAATTTAATTTAAAAACATAAATGAGTTAATTTTTCATATCTCAGAGAAAATATGAAAAGTCCACCCTTTAGGGTGGCTGTCCAGAAAGTTTAGATAAATTGTGA
This sequence comes from Dipodomys ordii, assembly GCF_000151885.1. Lineage (NCBI taxonomy): Eukaryota > Metazoa > Chordata > Mammalia > Rodentia > Heteromyidae > Dipodomys > Dipodomys ordii. The sequence continues at coordinate 8,551,564 of NW_012267251.1, forward strand.
AGACTGTTCTGCTCAGAAGCAATGAGAAAAAATTCATAGTTTCCTAAATTGTTTCATTTGATAGCATGTAAACTCAGTTTCCTGGATCAAAGGTACTAAGTTATCAACACCAGCATAATATGCTTACAACCGAAAATGGAGAGAAGAGGAAGAGACTGACAGTTTGAGTTTATGGCCTCATCATTAACACCGTTAAGTCTTAAATTAGAGTAGGTAGTAACTTGACAAGGACAAGATCTTGTGGCCAGAAATGCCAGACTGAAAGTTAGAACTCAGAGCCAGCCAAAGCCATCACACTCAGAAATGGAAACAATTCAGATCAGGTCAGTTTATTGAGTACCATGTTTCTGGTCCAGTGGGCAGTAAGATAGTAAGAGTATGATAGTAGACTTACATTAGTTAAGGATATTTTGGAGAACTCTTCATAACAGTATGTTTGTACACACATGTGCACATGTGTGTGTGAGTCTGTGTGTGTGTGTGTGTGTGTGTGTGTGTGTGTATTTCTCAACATTATCTTGTTGGAACTCATTTCTTTCTGGATTGCCTCTTACTGGGAGCTACACCTAACTCCATGTTCTCCATGTGGTACTGCAAACCAGTCCATTAACCACATTCATGGTGCCTTCTTGGCTTGTCATGCAGCTAGTTGAGCTTTTCTTCTGCACCTCCCTACAAAACTGCACATAATGGGCACTTTAAGTACAGTAGCCTCATGACATTTGCCAGTATGGAGTTCAATTATTTGGCTTCTCATAAATTACTGTTTTTTCTTAGTCTATGAATTTTAACTCACAGAGATGCTCTAAGGATAATCTGATCCCAAAGCTAAGTGAGTAAGCATAACCAACCAACAGCCTAGCTTCTGAGTTTTATGGATACTCTTGGAACATTGTTTATATATAAAGTAATTATTGAGTCATTAAAAAAAAATACTTCAGCCAGGTGCTGGTGGCTCACACTTATATAATCCTAGCTACTCAGGATGCTGAGATTTGAGATTCTTGGTTTGAAACCCTCCAAGGTAGAAAAACTCAAGAGATGCTTAGCTCCAATTAAACCACTGAAAAACCAGAAGTGGATCTGTGAATCAAGTGATAGAGCCTTGCTAGCTTTGAGGAAAAAACGCTCAGGGACAGTGCCCAGACCCTGAGTTGAAGCCGTAGGACTGAAACAACAACCAAAACAGACAAAAGGTTCAAGGAGAAGAAAACAACAAACAACTTTAGATTGTTGAAGACAGTCATTCATAGTGTGAGATATGCATATAACTACTGGGGATCAGATATAAATGTATAAATGTGGGACATGAAAAGTCCTAGAATTGTGCTGAATTCTAGATTTCTATTTCAGGATCCTTGAAGAACTCCTAAGTATATGAGAATATGAGGGATATACCGCATACTTTTTCAATCACTTCTTATCTCAATACATGTGTCTCCATGTTTCAGTGGTGCTTAACCAGGGCTATACATAAGAATTACATACAGGAAGACTTCATTCCAGACCTACTGAAAGAGAATCTCCATGATTAAGTTAGGATGTGTTCATTTTGAAAGAAAAAAAAAGTGTAGAGATCATTCCGATGAATATAACTTCTAATTTAATGAGGAATTCCATGGGGAAAAGCCACCTGATAGGTTCTGTCATACACGGACAGCTGTGAGGCTGTCATGCTGTGTTGGCTGACAAGCTAATGGTTTCCAAGGATTGGTTAATATTTTAATCAAGCAGTACCACAAGTAACCCCTAAGTTCAATTGTCCAGGGTGGTATTACCAGACTGCTTGTTTCTCTCTTCTTTTATCTGTCCTTGAACATGTTGTTCCATATTAACACCTTGGAAAAAAAATACATACATATCAGTTGAATGCTTATTTTTTAGTCCTTTTTAAAAAATAGTGATAGGAGGTTAAAGATCACAAATAAATAAATGGAAAATGCACACACACATAACCACTTTTGTTGCTTTATTTACAGTGACCAGCTTATAATTTGCATCTGTGAAACTCCTTCTGAGACTTCAGAGCACTTCCTTTTTCTTTTCTTACCATCATCCTAGGGACTAGGATGATACTTGCCCTACTCCATCCCCTAACTCCTCACTCTTCTACCTTTACTATAGATACAGGAGTGAGACAGGAAATGTCCTGAGTTTTAATATTCATAAGTGACACTATTTAATCAGAAAAGGCTTGGAGGAATTGAAAACTGAAGGAAATTATTAGGATAAATATTGTGATTTACAAAAGCTCAATGTCACATAAAAAGTCAATGATATTCACTCTTGGAACACAAGGTTGGTTTGCTGATGATGTAAGGGTAGAGTTTTTATCATTTTGCTTTTTACTGACACGTATTTTAAAGAGTCTGGCCCCAAAGCCTTGAATCTGGCCAGTCATAGAATGCAAATAAGTATAAGTTAGAGCTAAGTAGCCTTCTGTGCAGTCAGTTGAATTGCTTTCCTTAAATTGTATCTCCATCTCCAGCTGTGAAGTGAGACATCTGATTTGAAAAGTGCAATTATGACTGGAAACAAAAATCAGTCCTTTACTAATGCTGTTTTCTTTTCTTTTTTGTTTTTGTCTCCTTTCTCTAGCATGAAAGACTTTCTAGGTAAGAACTCTCCCTGTTTTGTGTGCATGCTTATGTTAACTTGTGAGTGAACATATGTCTAATTGAATTTAGCTTTATATAATTGTTTGGTAATGTTCCTCACATACTTTTCTTCATTTTCATTTCCACAGCCCCCACATAATTTAGACTTTTATTACTTGCCTAAAGTAATGGATCTGCTTCCAACTCAACTTCCTGTCCCCAGGTTCTCCTCTTTCCAATTTACCTTATATATGTCCAGTAGATTAATTTTCCTAATGCACCAGTACATGGCACTATGCTTAACACTAGGGAAACAACATGAATATGACCCATCCATAACCAACAGTTACCTTTCAAAACTACTGGAGAAGACAGATCCTTTCCAAAGAACATAATGAATGTTGTTTAGAAATATGAATGCTAAAATCAACACAGAGAAGAGACACCTTAATCAGTGGTTCAGGAAGACTTCACTGCAGAGTGCAAACCTGCATTGAGATTGTGGCTAAATGCTCTCATTTTATAAGGGACCCAACACTATACCATGTACCTAAGGTGATATGTAACAGAATTTGGGGGTAGTTTTATTGTTACCAGCGCTTAAACTCAGGACCCTCTTTTTTTTTTTTTGTCGGTCGTGGGGCTTGAACTCAGGACCCTCTTAACTGCTGGTGCTCTATTACTTGAGTCACATCCCCATCCTGGCTTTTTGCTAGGTTTTTTGGAGATGGAGTTTCACATTTTTCTGCTAAGCTGGCTTTGACCCTCAGTCTTCCAGATCTCAGCCTCCAGAGTGTTATGGTTACAGGTGTGAGCCACTGGCATCCAGCTTGATGCCATTTGTGAAAAGAGACTTCTACAAACTTCAAATATGCTATAAAATTGCAGTGATTAAAGCAACAATGAGATACAGTTTAAAATAGAGTGATAGAAACATACCATAACCTCCCATAAAGTCATATGTATAAAATGAAATTTCATGTCAGTGGGGAAACAATTTCTCAAAAGTGATAACTTAGCCGGGTGCTGGTGGCTCACGCCTATAATCCTAGCTACTCAGGAGGCTGAGATCTGAGGATCACAGTTCAAAGCTAGCCCAGGCAGGAAAGTCCGTGAGACTCTTATTTCCAGTAAACCACCAGAAAACCGGAAGTGGCACTACAGCTCAAGTGGTAGAGCGCTCGCCTTGAGCTGAAGAGCTGAGAGACAGTGCTCAGGCCCAGAGTTCAAGCCCCATGACCGACAAAAAAAAAGTGATAACTTAGACAGTTGTTTGGGAGGTACCACCTTCCTTCAGGCTATGACCATCCCCCAAAAAGGAACATTCCAAATGGATTGCAATTTGATTAAAAGAAAAACAAATTCCCACAAAAATAGTAGGGAATATTATTCTATAATCTTTGTATAGGAAATGCCTTTCCAAGCATTGTACCATAAAGGTAAAAATTGTCACAGTTACATAAAATTTAAATTTTCTTCTGGTAAAAGCACTAGAGACAGATACAAAACGTGATATAGAAAGAATACTTATAACCTTGTTGTAAAAGTTGTAAAAGTTCAACTGTGTATCAACTGTGTAGAAGAGTCCTCCAACATAGCAAAAAATGATCATCAGCTTGCCAAAGGATTGAACAAGCAATTCAAAAACAGTATGAATAACCAGAGATATTTAAAACATTAAAATTAGTAATGATAAAACTAATTTATTTGTTATTGAAAAGGATTAATCCTCCCTGGAAGGCAATATGGCTCTACCTTTCTATACACCTTCATATACTATCAGCACTTAAAATATATTTATCACTTCATTAAACAATTATATTTCTAAGATTTGTTCTAATAAAAAGTTGGACAACACCAAGATTTATAGGCAATACTACTCATTGTAATAGTCCTGGTAGCAGAGAATTTTGAAAAAATATGTATTTGTCAGTTGAAAGGTAATTAACAACCAGGAATGGACTGTGCTGTCATTTTTTTTTAATGCTGGTACTGGGTTTTGAACTCAAGGCCTCTCACTGTTGCTTCATTTTTTCATTCAAGGCTGGTGCTCTACCACTTGAGCCACACACTTCTCAGATTTGTCTGCCCAGGCTGGCTTCAAACCTCAGTCATCAGATCTCTCAGCCACCTAAATAGCTAGGATTACAGGTGTAAACGACCAACATCCAGCTCTATTATTTTTTAATGAGCCAAATTTATTTTTATTTATACATTTAGGTGCTTATAATCATAACGTTAAGTATGAGGAAGAAGGGGATAAGACAGCATAGGTATTACTTGATTTTATTTATGGAAGTATATATTGTAACATAATACTGGACATTTTGCAAGTATATGAGCCAAGCTATTTTTTGGTAGTAGTAAAATGTTAAACATAGTGTATTGAACTTGCTAAACAAGTGCTTTACCACTTGAACTATGCCCCCTACTCTGAACTAAACTCTTAGTAGTGATTTTTTTAATAATTTTATTTATTTATTTTTGTTTATGTGGTACTAAAGAATGGAACCCAGGATCTCTCATGCATGCTAGGCAAGCACTCTACCACTAAGCCACATTCCTTGCCCTGACTATTTCTTGAATGAGAGATTATAGGGATAAACACTTTGGTGCTACATAATGTTATACAAACTTGAAAAAAATCAATATAGAAATTTCTATTATCAAGAAAAAAGGAAGTGAGAAGTGAGGGAGGGAGATAGGGAATGTAGGTAGGTAGGAAAGAAGGACTTCACATCTCTATAAAAGGGGACATTGGTGTCCATAATCACTAGTTACCTTTCTTCTCCTGTCTGCCCTCATCTTCATGGCTCTCCTCATGCTTGCTTCATCACCCCAACCTTGTCAATAGCTACCACAGAAACATCAGATTCAAATGCTGCAGCTGTAATGCTATAAACCAGCCCAGTTTGGAGATAGATTGTTCTTCAGGACTGGTTTGTACATAGCACTTTAAACATGCTCCACATTCTGGTTAGCAGAGCAAAATCCAGGAAAATACAAGCCAGTGTTAAGGACCAGTGGGGAAAATGATAGTCTTATATTTTAAACAGATAATCAGCTGAGAGACTCTTCCCTAATACACTTAGCAATAGTAGAAATAAAACTCACATCAACTCTAAGAGCTCTGTTGCTAATGTAGAAGTCCTATTTACAGACACAAGTCTTGATATGAAATAGAGGATAAAAATGAGCTGTGTTAGCACTGGAATGACACCCTTGGACTGTTAGGGACTCTAGTACACCAATAGTACACCGATTGAAAGTAGATCGGCATGCCTCCCCCATTCAGCCTCCAGCTCAGTCTCAACGCTCATGTTTCTGATTCATTGACAGTTTGTTATAATCATTTTCCAAGAGCCACTGAGATCCAAGAAACTTTTGCTTTTAAAAACATACTCATTAGGGAAGCTGTTCAACTCCAAACTAATTTGAAAAGCTCTTAAGATTTAAGTCAGCACATGGGTCCAAACCACCAATTTTTCAGGAAAGCTCCATTCTTGGCAAATGATAGCCTTCCTCCCAAAAGCTCCATACTTGTACAGCTTAGCCTTGAGATCCAGGAATGCAGGCTGAGAGATTCAAAGAAGGAATGCTCTTCATTGCTTCTTGCCAGGACTCTCAAACACTTCTTAGAAAAGCAGAAAGTACCCTATACCCATATACTTCTCAAAATCAATTTTTATCTTTAATGTCTCCCACAGATTGGAATCGGGAGGTAGTAACCCCACAACCAGCGATTCTTATGCTGACCGGGCCTCAGCAAGAGCTCGTCGGGAAGCCCGAGAGGCCCGACTGGCCAGCCTGACCAGCCGGGTGGAAGAGGACAGCAACAGGGATTATAAAAGAGTAGGGTCTTTTTCGGTTTCCTGACCATGGGTTATCACAGCAGATAAACTTTTCACTTTTCCTCCACTGTAAAAAAAAAAAAATCAGCATGGTTTTGAAAGGGAAAAAAAGACACTTCAATAACAACCAATTCCTCGCAGACTTCTTGGTTTGCTTCACCGCTATACCCATTCAAAAAAGACTCATTTGGATATTGTTTTCTTTTTATTGCAGTAGGATTATGCCTTGATAGTTAGAGGTATAGGAAAAACTAAGAAATTAAGAATTATCAGATAGTTTAGTCTGTGTAGGTCCCTGAAAATCATTGGGTAGACTGCTATTTTTAATAAACATGTACTTTTAATAAGGCTCTAGTAATATTAACTAAATACCTTTTTATGTTAGTTTAAAAAAAATCATCTATCTGAGCTTGGAGAAGATTTAAATCATTTTATTGTTTATTTCCTTTGTTGCTTCCTAGCTAGACCTTGAAAACGTCCCCTGTGCTTGAGATACCAGGAGAAAACATTTTTGGTTAAGGAAATTTTTCTTTGTTGATATTCTTAAGCAGAATTTGATGAAAGGCAGTATGTACATATAGACCGGTTTTTTAAAAAGGTAATTATGTTTTGTACATGAAGCCACACTTTTTTTCTATTTTATTTTATTTTTTTTATTTTTTATTTTTTGTGAACATACTGTACAGAGGGGTTACAATTACAATGAAGCCACACTTTTAAGCAGTGTAAATGCCCCACAAGAGAAAGTGAGTGACTGGATTTTTCTCTCAGAGATTAACATTACTGAACATCTTATTTGTGTTCAGCTCCTGGGATCATGCCTTATAGAAGTCAGCAAGAATGTGCCCTGTTCCCTATCTAGATTTCCTTCATCTTTTCCACTCACTCCCAGTGGTGACTTAGGTATAGAGCCCAGGCATTCTTAACAGCTGCAGCTGGGAGTTCTAGTGACCTGATTCTGCTTTCCTCTTACAGCTCTATGAGAATGCCCTCACTGAAAACCAAAAACTGAAAACTAAACTTCAGGAGGCCCAGCTAGAGCTGTCAGATATAAAATCCAAGCTTGAGAAGATGGCCCAGGTGAGTGGTAGGGGAACAAAGCTGGGAGACAGAGGCTGATATAAGGAGTCAAAGTGGATTAGGAATCTAAGGGACAAGATGTGAGATAGGCTCTTTCCATCTCCTACATATCTGCACTTCTGCAATGGATAGTCATAAGGAATCCCTTCAGTTTCCTCATCAAGAGGAACAAACAAACTTATAGCACAAAGCCCAATAACCTGAAGGCCGGCAATTTCTTTCGGTACAAGGGGCTGATCCACTGTAAGACTGTGGGCATGGAACCTGCTGCCTGCAACAAAGGTGTTGTGGTAGTCATGAAGCAGAGCTAGTCAGCAGAAGCCAGATACATCCTACGTGCAGACCAATAAGAATGCACAGGCAGCATCAGGCACAAGATCTGCCCCCATCTGCACATGACTGCCATCAGCAGCGCTAGTGCCGTCCTGTGCAGCCAGAAGCCTGTGGTGGTAAAGAAGAAGTAGACCTGCCCCACTAAGAGCTCCTGAGCCCACACCACCAAAAGGAAGAAAGTAGTCACCAAATTGTCAACCACAAAATAAAAATTGCTTCTGCAATGACAGTGAGATAAAAAGCCTCTGAGTCTAAGTTAATGTGAGAGTTCAACCAATGTTTAACTTAAAATTGAAAGCTGAAAGTTTAGTGAACAACTCCTGATAGGCCGAATGCTAACATTATTATCTATTCATTTCTTAGTAGAAAATATAATCCAGCACTCCAAGGCTAGCCCTAGACAGTTTCTCTTGACTTATTCATGTTTTTCCGTTCATTTTCTCTGCGTACCACCTCTTAGAAAGGTGTAACAAGACTCTATAACTAGTACAGAGAGGTAGCTGATAGGGCCAAGACAAATAAGTGGTTTGCTTGGGTCACATCAGGGACAGAGGTAGTCCTAGATCCCAGAACTAGATTCCAAAGCAGTGATTCCATCCTGGAACAAAATAGACCCCCTAGGTCCCCCTCTTCTAGGAACCAATGGCAGGAAGATCAGATAAACCACTTCCTTTCATGGTAAGGCCTGATTTCATTAGGTGGTGCTTGAGAGTGTGCTAGAGGTAATGACCTCATCACGAGTGAAACAGGCCCTGCAGCTGAAAGCTGAAGCAGTGCTATCTGAGGTTATTGGAGAGTTAACAGGAAATCTATTGAGTTATTGCCCTCCTGGAATGCCTAGAGACTAAGAATTTCAAAAGCTGAACTGAGGTAAAATGACTCTTTACAAGGAGAGTGCAAAATGAAAAACAGAGGTGGCTGCTTCATGTGGTAACATGATATAATTCAAAAGCAAAGACTAAAACGTAGAGTGGTAGAGTTCCAGGTACATGGGATCTGATGAGGGAAGGGGTGGTAGACTACCCTCTGAATATCTTGTGTAGCCCTTCTGGCTTAGGATAAGTGAGGGGACATCAGCACCTGGAAGACAGGGCTACAGAACTGCATGTGTTCCAGCAAGTCAGCCAAAACTCTCACACTTTCCAGAGACAGGCTTAGCTACGCTCATAATGGATGGTCTATCCTAAGAGCAGCCAGTCAGTTTGGCCAGGGTCTCCTCTTCTGCCGAAAGGTAGTAGTGAAACATGGAACACTGGAGTATCTGAGCTGTAAAAGATAGATAACAGCTGTACTTAAAGAGATTTTGTGGAGCAAGCAAAGGAAGGGGAAAATACAACACAATTACAACCCTGCCATAAGGCAGGGAGTTGGGCTAAATAAGCCTTTAAAGTATTTTTTCCCCTCAGTATTACCAAGCAGGCAAATGTCTTCTCAAGAGAGCATTAGAAGATAGCAGGCTGATTTTCATTCTGAATAATGCCATTTATCTAACAGTTAAAAAAGACCTTATGCTGGTTCTCACAGATAAGTATGGGGCTGTAATTGTTATTACAGAAAGCTAAGTAGTCCCTGTGAGGAGTCACAAGAAGGACCCAAATCCACTTGCTACCCATCTCCCGAGCAGAAGCTTCTGACAGCTCTTGACCTTTCCTCCAGCCTGTGTTATATGCAGCAAGCTGCAGATGCTCCAAAGACCTTAGAAACAAATCAGCCTTTCCAAGCCACTGGGGAACAGCATCTACTCTGAGCCAACTGCTTGTTGGGTGTATCAGAATATAGTTAGTTTTGCCAAACACAAATTATTGAAATTCAGAAGAAATGGTAGCTATACAAACTCTCAATTTACCAAAAATGGACTTGTTTGATAGAACAGTGGAGGGAGGGCCCTGTAAGTGTCACACGTTTGTTTGGAGGAAGTTATCACATGGACACACTCAGTGTTTTTACATAAAAGATACATCTAAACTCTTTTTTTTTTTTGTCGGTCATGGGGCTTGAACTCTGGGTTTGGGCGCTGTCCCTCAACTCTTTAGCTCAAGGCTAGCACTCTACCACTTGAAACACAGCACCACTTCCGGCTTTTTCTGCTTACGTGGTGCTGAGGAATAGAACCCAGGGCCTCGAGCATGCAAGGCAAGCACTCTACCACTGAGCCACCTTCCCGGCCCACATCCAAACTCTTAAGTGGACTAAAATTTCAAACAAAACAAGCAAAAACAAAAAACTAGTTCTTTATATACTGAACTTTGAAAATGGTGAAATCTTCACAGCTTTTACAGCTTCTCTAACTTAGTAAAGTGAGACTTTGGAGCATATAGGATCTCATGATCTTTCCTTTTCCTTCTGCTTCACAGTAGACTTACTATAAAGGCAGATAGCCATGACCTTCAGAACAGAAAGTGAAAGCACAGGAGCAAGTTTTATTGCTAGTTTTGGCTATTAAGAACAAATAAAGGGAAAGAGGGAAGCGAGGGAGGAAGAAAATAAAGAAAAAAAGAGGAAAAAGGAAAGAAAAAGGAAAGAGGGGAAGGGAAAGGAAGGGAAAGTGGGAAGAAGAGGGGAAGAGAAGAAAGGAGAGGAATCTGCAAGAAGGCTAGTTTATTAAACGAAGTGTAGGCATTGTGTGAAGCAAAACAAAAACAATCACCTTTTACTTACTATATGTCTATTGAGTGTAAGAAAATCTACTCACTTCTATAATGCTATAACCAAAAGGAACTTAAGGGTTCCTTTCCACTCTTCTATTTAAAGCAAGATCATTACCTGATGTTAGTCTACTTCTTAGTTGTAATAGCCAACTCTTGTTAGCCCCTCAGAAAATTTTAAATGGAAAGTCAAAGATGACCAGGAAACATTGTACACATGTGTCAAATTTTTACAATAAACCTTTCTTGTACAGCTAATGGATGCTAATTATTTTAAAATCAGAAAGTATCTAAAATATATATCCTAAATGTTGTATCCACATACTAAAAGTCTAGATTATAAACTAGATAGAAGCAGAACTGCTGTGTTCAAAGCAGGATGCCCAAACAGAAGAATAGGAAGGAAAGCTCATGTAAAAGAGTGCTATGGACGGGGCTGGGAAGGTGGTTCAGTGGTAGAGCGCTTGCCTCCTATGCATGAGGCCCTGAGTTCGATTCAGCACCACATAAACAGAAAAAGCCAGAAGTGGCTCAAGTGCTAGAGCACTAGCCTTGAGCTGAAGAGCTGAGGGACAGCACCCAGGCCCAGAGTTCAAGCCCCATGACCAACAACAACAAAAAGTGCTATGGCGCTTACACATTCAAGTTCAGAGCCTCTTTTTTTCTCGGATGTGGTAGGACATAGAAGAGGGAAAGGGAAGGTGCAGTATAAGAAACTAGTAAATATGAAACAGTGTGTGTGTGTGTATGTGTGTGTCAGGTCTGTGTGTGCATTATGTGTAATGTCTATGCATGTAAGTGTTCTAAATTTCAGGAACTACTATTTTGCTCTCCCCAAACCCTAGAGAGGTAATAATAGTGCTTGGCAATCTGTCAGATTCTATTTGACTGCTAAACTGAAAGTCCTGCTATCCTTATCTGGATGTTTGATGGTAAAGCTGAACAAGGCAGAGCTTTCCACTGGCTCTGAAACAGCCTAAGTAACAAATGTTTTCTTTCCACTTGCACAGCAGAAACAAGAGAAGACCTCTGACCGATCCTCAATGCTGGAGATGGAGAAACGGGTATGTGTATGTCTGTTTTCCCCCTACTTCATCTCTTCTTTCTGACCTTCTCTAACTTTATTGTTTGTGCCAATGGAAAAAGTTCATCTTAAGAAGGCGGGAGTTATGCCACACTGCATTCCCAGCTTGGTGATAAATTCTTTTTGTCTGACTCTGGACAGTAATTTGATCACTAGCCCTCTTGGCTTCCTCCGATATTCAGTTCTTTGTACATTTTCCAGTCTTCGGGTGGGAAAGGTCCTTGGGAGCTCATCCCATAAATTATTCTGCCCATATGCAGAACTGCACACATGCACAGAGCCATAATATACTTTGGTCCATACACGCAGGTCCAAGCGCTCTTTGCCCTTCCTTTGATCTTGAACAAAAGGGAAGCTTGCATCAGGACCCTTTGCCATTGACTTAAGTCTTACGACTTGAGACGTAAGCCATCAGTCTTTCAGTCACTCTGAGTAAAGGGGGGAGGGGAGGGGACTTCTGGTTCAATTTCTGACCTCCCATTATACTCAGCATATTTTTCTTGGATTTGACATCTTGGTTTGGGAAAACTTGATTAAATCTATTGATGAATCCTAGCTGTTATTTGACCTTAGGGATATAATATGTTTCCATTTCTCCTGTTATTATCTGTTAATTTGGAAAGTTAGCTAAATTTTACATTCCATTTCCTTGGCCTGTAACCTTTCCTCCTTGGTATCTTATCTGATTAAAGATGCTTCCTTGGGTTCAGACTAAATTACAAATTAGTTGCTGAGAGAATGATGGGGAAGGCAGAAGTTGGGAGACAGGTGGTTTTTCTTTGTAAATAGTGATGTCTACTTCTCTACCACCATCATTCCCTATCATGAGAGAAGCAGTTCCCTAAGAATTTAAGGAGATACTTCTGAAGAAAATGATCAATAGTCTTAGTCAGTTGCAGTCATCTGAATTCTTTAACTTGCAAGAACAACTCAGTACTGTGCCCTGGTCTGTTTGCCTATTAGCAAGCTGCTGCTTCTCCTTGTATCTTTTTATCTTTTTTTTTTTCTAATCAGGGCTTGAGCTCTCACTTGGCATTTTTACTCAAAGATGGTGCTCTACCACTTGAGCCACATCTCTGCTTCCAGCTCTTTTGCTGTTAGAGATGAATCTCACAGACTTTCCTGCACAGGTTGACTTTGAACCCAATTCTCATATCTCAGCCTCCTGAGTAGCTAGCATTATAGGTTTGAGCCAGCACCCAGTCCATTTTTCTTTTCCTTTTCTTTTCTTTTTTTTTTTTTTTTGATCATTTGTGGGGCTTGAACTCTGGGCCTGGGCGCTGTCCCTCAGCAATTCAGCTCAAGATGAGTGCTCTACCACTTGAGCTACAGCACCACTTCTGGCTTTTTCTACTTATGTGGTACTGAGGAATCAAACCCAGGGACTTATGCATGGGAGGCAAGCACTCTATCACTGAGCCACCTTCCCAGCTCCTATTTTATCTTTTTAATTGGAGACTTAGAATACTGTGATTTTGATCAATGGGGTGACTCCATCCCACTGGGGCAGAGACAGGGCAGTAGAGGTACCTGGGGAATCTTTCCTGATCATTAGCTAGAACCATGCTAATCACATGGTAGGATTGCGACTACTTCTAAATCTATTGCAAACTCAACAGGTTCGTTGTTTCTAAACAGGAAAGGCGAGCCTTGGAGCGAAAAATGTCAGAAATGGAGGAAGAGATGAAGGTATGAAGATATTTTCTCTTTCTGTGTGCCTATTTTCTGAATGCCCTCTGACACTGGATACTTGAAAATAGGCCTGCCCCCTCTAAATTTCACAACAAACTGAACATTATCAAGAAGAGTGGATGTGCGCTGTAAGGTGGAAGTGAACAGACATTTCTGAGGCTCTCTTAGCTCATATGCATCTACTATGGCTATCACATAAGCTTTCTAAAATGCTGTGTTTGGTTAGTGGGGAGATCTGACAGGCTAGAAGTAAAGCCAAGTTGAACTTTTAAGGTTTTCTAACCTTCTGTTTTGAGAGGCTCCATGAAAAGGCCAGAATATTTTCTCTAGCTCTGCAGATGCTCCACTAAGCTCAGGAAAGCCTGGGTACAGCTAGTAGCTCTTCTCTAATATCTTTTCTACCCTCCCCTTACAGGAAGGAGCATAGACTGACTTATTCTGCAACAGAGCAAAAAATTATTCACACATTGATTTCCTGTCCCCGTCTATTTCCCCTGCAGTATCCTGGTATACTCAGCACTTTCCCACTAGAATAAGCACATGCCACCAGACATACTTCAAGGTTCATGACTTTACTCTTTCCTCTCTCCATGACCTTCAATAGCCATTGAAAGTCAATTCTGCTGGCCACTTTAATGGACATTTGCTGTTCTCAGCAGTTTGCTAAAATCCAGCATTCTATCCAAGGGGGTCCCTTTGCTATGGAAGGGGGAGGTAGAGAGCTGCAGGTACATAGAACTTCCTGGATCTGATTTTAGAATATTTAAATCCTACAATGCACAGGGCCACAATCACTTACCACTTGCTTAGCCTTTTTTCTTTTTTTTCTTTTTTTTTTCTGGATATATGAGGCAAAAGCTCTAGAACACCATAAGGTTAATCCCTAAGTCTCCTTCCATGAGCAAGGATCTCTGATATGTAGTTGGAGCCCTTTAGGAAAGACTTTTGTTCCAGCAGCCTAAAAAGATAGGTTATTTACTGGAAAAGGCTTTATAAGACCTGACAGAATCATAGTTTTAGCCAGATCCTCTACTCTGTTACTCTTTATAATTCCAGAAGGAAGTAGAAATGCAGAACCCTGACTCTATATTTCCTACTCACCATCCCAAAGCTAAGATTGATAACATTCACATAGAATTTCAAGCAATACCTGCTCATATCTCAAATGCTTTAAATCTTCCATGTTGATTTAGAGCAGCAAAAAATAGAAATAATAACTGGTTAATTCTTCTGATAGAACATTACCCCAACACCACTGAATTTCTCTATCCTCTGATTTTTCCAAACCCACCTCATTTACCATACAGAAGTATTCTCTCCCACTTAGAGCAGGTTGGTAGAATTACCAAACAGTTCTAAATGAATGAATAGCCATGTTTCCTCATTGCATGGGGATTCCTCTATATTTGAGACCCTCTGAGTTATACCATCTGTACTCTGCTATTAGACAGCTGTCAGTATTACTGATTAGGAAATGGCCTAAAGCCAGACATGGTAGCAGATTGCCTGTAATTCCAGCATTTGGGAAGCAGAGTTAGAAAAATCATAAGTTCAAGGAAATGAACAATAGCCTGGAGTAAGGCCCTACCTTGGGGGAGCTAGGGGACAGAAATGACCTAAAATACTGATCTGGAGCACATAAAGGAGGCTGGTATCTTCCCAGCAAATAGCCTGGAACCAAAAAGCCAGACGGTACTCAACAGTCATAGAACTCTGTTATTTCCACTCAGGCCCACACACAAGGACCAAGTGGTCTAAAGTAGTCTGAGATTAGTTTGTACAGATACCTTTCTAATTGCTCTCAATCCTATGAATTGAGATACTTAAATGTTTCTCTCCTTATCCTGTCAAGCTGTGATTGCCTAAACTAAGTCATGAGTTCTTTTCTCAATAGAAATTCTAATGCATTAAAGTGTCTGTTCTTTTTTATCCGAAACTAAAATCAATTGTTTAAATTTTCAAGTAGAGCCAGATCGTGACTGTTTGGTTCCCAAATCAGTAGGTAAGCTGTTTTGATTTTTAGTTTTAAAAAAAAAAATCCACTCATTCAAAAAATCCACATTCATCCAGTTGCCATTATTCTCCATTACCAATTACAGAGCCAAGTAGAAAAGAAATGCCTGCAGGCTCTAAAGCTCCTAAACATAATTTGCTCAAATCAGAGCCTAATATATTAGATTTGCAAATCATCCAGCTCCCCCTAGGGGACTGGAGAGGGGGAGGAGCATCAGAGCCTTCCAGTCATAAACATAAATCCAGCATGCGTGTTCTTAGAAGGCAGAAACTTTACAACACAGATATAAATGTCACCAAATTGCTGTGACTGGCTCTAAAGAAGCTGAAGAAATGCTTTTTTATATCAGAATTCTTCAACCAGGATATTTTGATTAGTGGCCAAAATCTTTATGTACCAGGTAGCTCACCAACAGTGCATGTAACAATCTTGTCAAATTTGGGTTTGGTGGCAGTCAGTCTGTGTGCTTGTACATATCCAGGTTATACAGATGTTCAGCCCCCTCCCCAGAGCAGCATTTGTAGAATTGACCTCTGGTGATTCCTTCAAACCACAGTAGATGCCCAAAGACAGAGAGTGACTCCAATACCTGTTTTTCTGACTCTAACAAACAAAACACAAAGGCTAGGTGAAATATGGAATCATGGAATAGGCTCTCCCAGAAGTATGTGGAGCTCTGTGGTTGAGAAATGAGTTGTGCCTTTTTTGCCTTTAACTGGAAAGGTAAGTAAGTATTTACAAATTCTCCCCAGGAGAAACTCCACCCAGGTCCTGGATTGGAGTAGAATTATATGCCAGTTCTGACAAGTGTGCATGTGAGTGTGAGCTATGCTGAGCCTGCACTTGATCTTAAATGTGCCCATACCAAACCTGATTACTACTGCATCCTCCATTTAGCCTTGGCCTCCTTGCCAGACCTTTTCCTTGCCTTTCCCAGGTCCTTGCATGAGAGAAGCCTAGGAGCCAGTCTCCTTTTAGATTGGTGCTGAAATTTCTACTTTGCTTACTCTAAAAATGCCACTAGCCAAGCTTGCCCTTAAGTTCTGTGCTTGCCCGACCTGCTCTGTGACCTGCTTCTCTTTCAACTTCTTTCTGTGCCTATGGAACATCCCACTAGATTGTTTCCTGCCTTTCTCCTTCATGCTGATAACCTCCAAATTACTCCACCTGGGTCTGCTTGTGCTCACATGTTAGACTAACTTACTTTCACAGTTCATGGCTGTAATATTCCTTGGAGACAAAGATCACTTCATATAATGACAATGATTATGTTGAAAGCTTTGGTCCAATGTCAACACCAATGAAGGATGAGAACTAGGGGCTTTCCATTGGTAATTAAGTTTAAATCCTGCTCATTTCTTTAAACTCTTCCTTATGCTGCACTATGATCTCCCTCCTCCGTCCCTTCCATGACCAAGATACTTAACAGTGGGCAAAGAAGATGGCCAACTGTTTCTACCCTCAGAGACTACATAAACTGTTTGGCTTCCCTGTCTTTGTTCCAAAGTGGAAATTCGCCCTCTTTGGGCAGAGAGCTATTCAGCAGTTTGTCTCTGCTTGTTTTTCCTTTTCACTGTTTTTTCCCTCATGCTACCTTTCATTTCCTTGCTGCTTCATACCTTAACTATTACCATACTAACCTTTATTTCTATCCATCTCATTGTGTGAGTATAAGGACTTTTCTCTGCTACCTGGAAGCCTTTTGTCATCATAATAACCACAGGCTTGTTGGTCCTCATCACAAAAGCCTATTTGCATAACAAAATCATTTCCCTCCTCCAGAAGAGCTCATAGTTTTAGTTTCAAGGTCAGTGCAAATGATGATTTAGGAAGGACATGTATCAGAATATGCAGGTCTATGGGCAAACTGAAGTCTCTGAGTCCCTTATGGACCCTTTAGGGTATTAGTAAGAATATCCATGGGCTGGTTATTCTATTCATTTGCCACATGACAGACTGTAGGGGCTGGACTAGTGCATTGATCTGGCCAACTCCATTATCATTGGATGTTTATGATTTCTGCATTATTGTGCAGTTCCAATTTCCAGAATATGGGTCTGCTTGTGAGCATCTTTAAGCATCCTCCAGCATTAACATGAACTGGGACAGAGAGAACACAGCTAGCTGTGAACTTAGTGATGCATATAATCATATATATCAGGTCAGAGGCAGGCTAGCAGTTGGGGGATTCTAAACAAGTTCTATACACTGCTGAGAAGATCTAGGAGGCTTAATGAAGCTTCCTACAAAGCCGGTTAGAGGACCCATTCAGAGAGCTGACAGTTATAATTTTGGTATGCACTTCATTCTAAACAGTACATGCCATATGCAGAGAGTACTTAAATATTCCCCTCTTGTTTTCCTTGCTTTAATTTTTTTTTAATGAAGTGAATAAAGAGAAGAATTCAGAAAGAAAGTAAGTGGGGGAGGAGGTCAAGTA
Source organism: Dipodomys ordii (assembly GCF_000151885.1). Lineage (NCBI taxonomy): Eukaryota > Metazoa > Chordata > Mammalia > Rodentia > Heteromyidae > Dipodomys > Dipodomys ordii. Next base: position 8,569,300 of record NW_012267251.1, read on the forward strand.
TGGGTGAGAAGACAGGGGGAAGGGAATACCAGCTGAATTTGGACCACACTGAATCCTGAGCTATCATCAGTGACAATTAAATAGGGTCCCTGAAGCTGTGGTTCAACCATGTGAATTTGGTTCAGAAGGCCCCAAGCCACTTGGTAGACTGTCATTCTTATAAGCAATCCAGATGTGATTTTTAAGAGCCTGGTGGTTATGTTCATACAGCTGACCTTCAGCACACTTAGACCTGGGCCAAGAATCACAACCACAACTCTCCCCTCCCTGGGCTTTTCTCCACCACCACCCTGTACATAATTTGCTCTCATTACTCCTGCCTTTCTCATTTCCTTCTTTGCATGCAAACTAAAACAAAAACAAAAAGTCACATGGTTTCTTTGTCCTACTTTTTTCTTCTCTGGTCTGTCTTGTCTCTGTCTTGTGTGTTTGTCCCCTCCATGTCTCACTCTCTGCAGAATCTCCACCAGCTAAAACAGATTCAAACCTTGAAGCAGATGAACGAGCAACTACAGGCTGAGAACAGGGCCCTGACCCGTGTGGTGGCCAGACTCTCGGAATCCATCGAGTCTTCGGACACCCAGGAGCTCTAGTTCTTGCCTTTCCTCTACACCTCACTTCCCTCCTCTATTACTCCAGGCAGGTTTACTCTTGTTCTTGGTTCCAGAAGCCCTGTGCTCATGTCCTCCATCAGAGCCTCATGTGCAGGTGCCTTTAAAGTCTGGTCATCTGGAGATAAAAAGAGCCAGGACTAAGACCATAGAATGGGACATAGCTGCCTAGGGTTAAGGGAAGCCTGAAGAGAGATTCATCTGGGCCAGCAGTATATTTGGTAAGATCACCACCTGACTGTCTCTTTCCTTAGGGACTTAATATGGACTTGCTCACTCAGCTAAACGCACACACACAAACAGAGGCTTGGCAAATTGAGATAGAGCTTTCTCAGTCAGCAACTTTGCTCTGGTCATCAGCAACTGGGGATGGTTGTGGACTCCATATTATAGATAGAGCTGAGAAAACAAGGACAAGGACCCTCAGCTGCACATTAGAACCACCTGGAGAGGAACTGTCAACATATCTGTGCCTAGGCCTATCCCAAGGAATACGTGCTTTGGGTTGTGACTCGGGCATCATTTTTTTCTCCAGAGCTTCCATTTTTACAACTAGGATTGAGATCCACATGTAAAACACACACACACACACACACACATGTAACAATATTGCTGGGAAGAAAAGACTAGAACTATGGCTCAGCTTCGCTACCAGCCAAAATATCCTCCATCTCACCAGTGGAACAGAATTGCCTCTTTCTGCAATAATTTTCTATCCTCCCCGCCTCCTTCAGAGGCATTTGTCTCATCTGTCACAAATTTCCTATTCCTAGAGATGTGTCCTTTCCCACTCCAAGTGTGTGGACTGTGAGGCAAAACCTAGCCTAGAAACACGAGACCCTCCAACAGCAAGTCCTTCCCTAGTGGGACTGGTTTTGCAAGGGAGATGGCAGGCAGTGGAACAGAGAGCAAGAATTTATTTTCAACTTAACACCAAAAAATGTGTTTGGCAAGCTGGAGCCTTCCCCTGGCTATGGATATGAAAGGCAAGCTCACAGGCAGCTTGTTTTCCTATCCCAAGATAGTGTGATGGGGTCACTACTGCCCTGAAATGAGTTTTTAATTTTCGGTAACAATCTAATTAGTCCTGACCAGGGCCTGTTCTTTTTCTGCCTATTTGTTTTTGCCTTCAGGGTCAGTATCTGGCAACTAATATCCACTAGAACTGAAGCACCCAAATTACCATAGGGCTGAGCTAATATCCTGTTGCAGATGCTATCACAGTTAGAAAATTGAAAGGGAAGTGCTACTATGGCCTGAGAGCAGCCAGCATTTGGTCCAGAGTCCATGCTTTAACATTAGCCTTTAATACCACCAATTCCAAAGATTGCTGGAAAAGAACTGGGACAGCTCAGGAAAGACTCAATCCCAGATCCTCTCACCCACAGCTAGCGTAGTGGTTAGATTATGTGCTTTGCCTGCTTGAGGCTGGGGGTTCACTCAGGTGTGCACACGCTTGTGCGCACACGTGCACACATGCACACACACAAACACATATACACGCATATTCCTCAAAAATGTCTATTTTTAATCTCCTTCTTCATTGTTGTAGTAGCAGTATGGGATAAAGGGCAAAATTAGCCAGGCGCTGGTGGCTCACACCTGTAATCCTAGCTACTCAGGAGGCTGAGATCTGAGGATCACAGTTCAAAGCCACCGTAGGCAGGGAAGTCCAATTAACCACCAGAAAACAGGAAGTGGCTCTGTGGCTCAAGCGCTTGACCACTAACCTTGAGCTGAAGAGTTCAGGGACAGCACCGAGGCCCAGAGTTCAAGCCCCACAACCAACCGAAAAACAAACCAAAACAAAAGGGCAAAATTAATAAGCATGATAACAGTTGTCATGTATTAAGGCCTGTGCTGAGTGCTTTGTATCTTTTTTCTTATTGATTCCTCAGAACCAGAATCATTGTGTGTGTGTATGTGTGTGTTTTTTACAGCTATTTATTTGTTGGTTTATTTATTTATTTATTGTAATGGGGCTTGAACTCAGGGCCTGAGCACTGCCCCTCAGCTCTTTTGCTCAAGGCTAGCACTTTACCTCTTGGACCCATAGCTCCACTTGAGGTTTTCTGGTGGTTTCTGGAGATGAGTCTCACCGACTTTCCAGCCCAGGCTGTTTCTGAACCTGGATCCCAGCCTCCTAAATAGCTAGGATTACAGACATAAGCTGCCAACGCCTGGCCTGTTTTTTTCTTTAATGGAGTCATAGATTCAAAAATTTGTCCAAGGTCACTCAAAGAACAAACAAAGGAACCAAAATTCAGCGTCATCTGTGATAGAGCTGTCCACATACTTGGCACCGTACAACCTAAACAATTTGGGAAGGGTATATTGAGCAAGTTCAGTGTATGCCAGCATTACAGCTGAGGGATGAGGGACAGCATTCTGCCTTCTCAGCACTTCAATCCTCAGAAAGGCTAGCTTCCAAAGAACATTCAGTTGTAAGGAATGTCATTGCCTGGCATAAGACTTTCTACAGCAAAGATAGCAAACTCCTGTGGCCTGTGAGCTTACCAGTAATCAGAGATAAATAAATAGGAAAATATTTCATGACTCGTGAAAATTATATGGAATTTAAATTTCAGTGTCCATAAATAAAATGTTATGGAAAATGAGCCATGCTCTTTTGTTTTTGTATTGTCATGTATCAGTGGCTGCTTCCATGCTACAGCAGTAGAACTGAGTTGTTGCAATGGAGATGGTATGACCTGTAGACTCTGAAAGATTTGCCATCTGATCCTGCACAACAAAAATTTGCTAACCCCTGACAGCAGGAAAAGATAACCAAAACAAACCGACAGTAGGATCAAGAAATTTTGCCCTGCTGGGCTTTTAAAAAATAATAAAGCCAGGCACCGGTGGCTCACGCCTGTAATCCTAGCATCTCAGGAGGCTGAGATCTGAGGATCGCAGTTCAAAGCCAGCCCAGGCAGGAAAGGCTGTGAAACTCTTATCACCAGGTGGGGGAAAAGTGTGGCCACATTGAGTCTGGATGTGACCTCATGGCCTGGGACCCTCCTGTGGTCAGATGGGCAGCATGACCAGAAGTGGCCCAGGATGTAACCTAGAGTGGAAGTGGCGCTGTGGTAAGTGCTAGCCTTGAGCTGAAGACCTCAGGGACAGCACTCGGGCCCAGAGTTCAAGCCCCATGACCAACAAAAATAAATAACAGTAATCCCCCTGGAGAAATTGTGTATATGTAGTGCAAGTCACTTACCAACAGAGTAGATGGGATGATTCCTTCCCCACTTCCCATGTATTTGGGAAGACAAGACAGCTTAAGCAAGACTCATTCTGAGACGCTCTCACCCACAGCTAGCCTCGCCCTAGCACTCTAAAGCACCAGCATCCATGTCCCCTTCATCCCTAACAATCCTCATATTTAAGAAGTAACACTTGAGAAAACAGGTACTTGATTTTATTTGTCCAAACTGTGGTATGCTAGGAATCTAGAAGAAGCTCAGGTTTTAAATGATAAAACCTTGTTACAAAGCTGCATACATTCCAGTGTTGTCACATATGTCCTTTTTTAATCTCTCTAACTTCAAGTGAATTCCAGATAACAATGTTGATTTACCCCTCCCCCACTTGATTTCTACATTCCACTGTTGTACTTTTGGGCACTCCCTTAAGATGTCAATTGTAGCATGTTGCAGCTGTGAAGTTGCCTTGCCCATCTTTCTCCCCCCAAGGAATTGAGTTTTTAATGTGGAAATAAATCAATAGAGCTCAACAAATTGTACATTTAAAAAATGCAGCTCAGTTTTTATTTGATGAGCTGCTAAGCAGTGAAATGTGATCCATGGCCATATATAGCTTCCTCCTGCCCATGGAATCCTGTTACCAAGATCCAGTTTTCAGGGTCTCCACCCAGGCTACAGGCCCCAGGATTAGGACTAAAGAAGGGAAAGTAAGACTCTACGAGGCCACCATGGAATGATTGTTTCTAAAAAATTTTATTGAAATGACTTTCTGAGCACCCAGTTCTAAAGAGCAAGGCTTCAGGAATACAGGCATAAAAGAGAAGACAGCCAGAGTAGCCTTGATTGAGTTGGAGGGAGGAGAGGCAGGGTCAAAAACTAAAACTTGATATTTTCAGGATTGAATCTTAGTAAATTACTTGCCTACCCTCCCACATTCATGGGAAAACTCAAGAGTGGTAACAGGAATCCTCAGTATCACAAAGCACATTACGAACATCAGCACATTGTCACATATGTTACCTCTTATCAGCCTCCCAGAGTCCCTACCTCATGAGAAAGTAGAGCCAGGTTATTATTTGTTCGTAGCTACAAAAATAAAGATGTAGAGAAGTCAAATGGTTTGCCTACAGTAATGTGGATCCTGTTGTAACAATGACAGTACTAGAATTTGTTCCCAAGTTGTAACAGTTTCTGTCTTTGGTTTTCTATCTTCACTCCCATCTGTAAGTTATACTAAATAGGTAGGTTTCATTAGGTAGCCGGTGAAGAGAACATCATGTGGTATTCAGACAGGAAAATAAGTTTATTTACTGAACTGCTGCCCCCCCCAATCCCCCCACACCTCCGCCCCACTGTGCATGGAGAGGCATGGCCGAAAGAGGCCACCCACTCCCAGGCCAGGCCTTATCTAGGCCATGGACAGGAAGAGGTATGGCCGGGTGGGGAAAAGGTGTGGCCACACTGGATGGGGGGGGGGGGGGAGACGACTTCCAGATGTGCCAGTTACCTAGGTAACACAGATACTGGGTGGAAACTTATGCAAGAGTTAGGGAGGTATCTGTACAAGGCCCGCATAGCCCAGGGCAGACCTTATACCATCTATGATGGAGGACAGATCTTTGGAATTGGGCACAGCTTTGCCACTAAAGTAGCTGGGTGCCTTGACCTAGTTATGGAAGACTTGGTTCAGTTTATGGAAATATGGATGGCAGCTGTATCGGGTTCCTGAGCCTAGTGAGTGTCTCCTGCATCGTAATACTCATAGTGTTTTCCCTTTGTTCCCCTTAATGCAAATTCTCTATGCATCTGTCATGCATAACTGCACACACACATTTGATTAATCTGCATCGTGCTTGCAAGACTGAGGAAACAAAGATAATAGTCCTTAAAGAACAGTTAGAGCCTCTAAGTGGTCGAATAGTAGAGCCAAAAGCTAAAACTAAACAGGCTTCCTAACAACTGAGGGTCTTGCCTGCCACAGGGGTCTTGTAGGTATGGGTAACCAGTCAGTAAGAGGACATCTGCACTGAGTAGATGAAGATAAAGATTTCTGGAGCCTTCATAGTGAAGATATACTTAGCCTCTAACCTAAATCCTACCGGGTCCTTATCAGCAGCCCATTGCAGATGTATAACATGCTTGCCAACTACCCGATCACATAATGAAGACTGGGATCTCTAAGCCGAAGCTTGCTTTTTCTGTTCCACAAGTTGGACAACGTAATGTGTCCTGTTCCAAGGTGACAGAACTCCGGCCCCTCCTTCCATAAATATCTATTTCCTGGAATTGTCACACTATTCCCTAAAACTTTAGAGGGCTTATAAGGCCCTTTTGTAGTGTAGTGGGGGTGGGGGAAAGGAGTTAAGGAGTAACTAGGTCTTAAACTCAGGGCCTCAAACTTGCTAGGCTGGTTCTCTACAATGTGAGCTGCGCCTCCAGTCCTGCTTTTTGCTGGTTAATTGAAGATAGATCATCACAGACTTTTCTGCCTGGACTTGAACTGCAATCCTGGATCTCAGCCTCCTGAGTAGCTGGGATTACAGGTGTGAGTCACTGGTGCCCAGCCTCTTGTATCTCTAGGTAACAAAGGGGAAATTAAATATATACCTAGTATTTCCTTTGTCTTGCAACTCTATAACTACACATACACACACACACACACACACACACACACACACACACACACTCAGGACCTCACACTTTCACCTAGGTTTTTCCTCTCTTTTTTTTTGCGAGTCCTGGGGCTTGAACATAGGGCCGGGGCACTGTCCCTGAGCTTCTCTTTGCTAGTACTCTTACCACTTGAGCCACAGCACCACTTCCATCTTTTTCTGTTTATGTGGTACTGAGTAATGGAACCTAGGGTTTGATGCATAGTAGGTAAGCACCCTACCACTAAGCCACCTTCCTAGCGCCTCTCTGAGCTTTTTCTCACAGTTGGTGCTCTACCACTTGAGCCACACCTCCAATTCTAGGTTTTGCTGATTAATAAGCATCTTGGTGTTGATTCTCAGATCTCAGTCATCAGAGATTATTGGAATGAGCTGCCAGCAGTTCACTGGGTTTCAATTTGAACATAGGTTGTGTGTGTGTAAAATGATGGATGAGAATTTGGATGGATTCTGTTCACTGAAAGCTTCAGGAGGAGGATTCTTAAATCAAGTTCTGCCCCTCAGCTTGCATTTTGTTATTCATGAGTATAAAACAGTGACCTCCGCTCTGAATTCCTTCCGCATGTCCTCACCAGACAACTTTGGCAGTCATCTCAGTTTCTGTAGGCTAGCGGCGCATTCAAGGGGTAGAAACAATCTGAAACAACTCCCGGCTTGATAGAATAGAAGAATGCGCAGCATGGAACATAGAAAGAAATATTGTATTACTACTATGTGTGTACTAGCTCAAAAGATGAAGGGTTGTGGCTCCTCTAAATGTCAATGTTACCAGTTTAGTCAATAAGATTCAAGGGAATTTTGTCCTGAGAGAAGGGTGGTGACACTTCATCACCCATGCTGCCTCAGGGGGCCCCGCTCAGCTGCCTGGTCAGGAGAGGCGGTCATGCCAGGCTTTCACACACCTTTCTCTCTCTCACCACAGGTGTTAACAGAACTGAAATCTGACAACCAGAGGCTGAAAGATGAAAATGGTGCCCTCATCAGAGTCATCAGCAAACTGTCCAAATAGATTAGGCTCCAGACTTTGGAGGAGAGGGAGAGCATTTGCTGCCTCACACCCTCTTTTCCAGCCATGGCTTTCCAGCCAAAAGAAGTAAATGTTTGGGTGGAAGGACTTTTTTTTTTTAACTCTTCAGTCACCTCTGCACTGTACATTTCTCTCTGCACTCTTGATTTTCCATGCCCTCCATGCCCCCCACCCCAGATTTTATGACAGTTTTAATTGAAGCATGATTGTGATCCTTCAAGCCTTCTGGAGAAGGCCTTGTGGAGTAAACCGAGCTCAGCTGTGGACCCCAACTTCTTGCCGCACTGCTGCTTTATCTACGTTGGATTTGGTCCAAACACGTAAGGCTTCTCCCCACAGCCTTTACGCTGACCTTTACAGTGCCCTCTGATGTGGGTGAGTCCAGGACCCTGTCTAGGATGCCAAGAGAAAGGGGAGGATGTGGAAGGAACTGCAGAATTGCCTCTGCAGCCGTATTTACTAGGGTCTTAGGTGGCCATGACTGCCTCAAGGTTCTTTATTATGCTTCACTTCAGAAACTGACTTATTTTCAGATTTTTCTATCCATAACCAACATCCCTGACTAGTTTTAGCCCTTATTCCTCCCTTTCTCCAAGGCTCAGATAGCCCTGACCTCACCTATTCCTGTACTTTCTGTCTTATTCTCCCTTCCTCTTGCCTCCTAACTGATGGTGTACAAGCTGGAACAGAATACCTGACAGTCGTCTTTGGACATTATAGGAAATCATTACTCTGGAGACCAGAAAACCATCACTATCATCATCCTGGTAACTTGGTGACAGCATCATAACCCCTTTTCCCTGAAAAGCTAGAACCATTGTTCACATCTCCCATTTGTCTTCCCCAGCAAAATGATTTTCTGTACTGAAAATCTAGCCTCCGAAAACTCTAGGCTGCTTCATCTCCTGCTTCGTGCTCCTGACTGCTCTAACACCTATTACTGAGGAATGAAGTCATTGCAAGAAGGCCTGAGGAATGGAAAGGCAAATTGTTGGAAGCTGGACTGGGGAGTGGAAGCCGTGTAGAAAGACATACGTGGTGAAAGTAGAATGTCTGTGGTCACTGCAGCATTATAGCTGTGCTGTGAGAATGATGGTAAACTTGATGGTTTCTGATGATGAGATTTAGGGAAGAGTCATTTGCTTTCTTAGAAGCCAACAGGACAAATGACTGCTAAATAGAGGTTTAAAGAGATGTGGTACTTCCAACCCATGATGAGAGTCGTGGCGTTTTAGAGTGGCACGGCCCAGAGGGCCTTTGGCCTGGCGCTCGGCTGTTCCACAGGGACTGCCCCGCTACCATATATTTCACCCATGGTCAAGTAACCTCTGGTGGTTGGGTGGGTATGTATTTATTATGTGAAAGTTGGACAGTTCTCATAACCAGAGAGTTTTGGCAGATTGAACTCAGCTTCATGAGACAAGTGCTCTACCACTTGAGCCATGCCCCAAGTCCTCATGACAAGCTATTTGTGTCTATTGTATCTTTGTCCTGCAGACAAAAACAGCCTTTGAGAATATCATGCCCCAGTACAGACAGAGCGCTCCATAATTCCAACACAATTAAGTCATTAGTTCTCAGCGATAGTATTTGCTTTTTATAGTTTTATCCCTTGGTTCATCTTGAGTGTACAGGTCACTTAACGCTTCATTTGGGGTTGCTGGTGATGCGCAGTGTGGATAGTGGTCTGTTCTCTTAACATATACTACCTCTGCTAGCTTCTTTCTGAAAATGCAATTTCCTTATCGATGGCCATGCTCTTAAAGCAGCAGCTGTAATTCAAGATCTCAGTTCCAGAATAGAAGCCATGTCACCTCTGACAAGACCCTACAAGAGTGTACAATCTCTCTTCTGTAGTCACCCATTTTTTTTTCAAGAGAAGCTGCTTCTCCCTTGGGACTTTGCATTATTAGGGGGCATTCACTGCAAGCTTGGTTCTCACAGAATGCTGAACGAGAATGAACAGCTCCATTTCTTCCACTATAATAATTTTCTTCATTCTAGGAAAGGAAGTCAACAAGGCCTTGGCTAAATGATTCTTTTGGCGCATCTTGGGCATGGAGGAAGAAGGGATTGCTGCCTCTTTCTCAGGACCTGAAAATTAGATTAATAGGAAAACATTTCGAGCCACCCCCATTCCATACAGGCCAGATGGAGGAGTGACAAAGTTCCCTGAGGTCCCTGTGCCTTCCCCAGCGTGGGAGGCAGGCTCTTAGAACCCAGGTTGGCCTCTACTCTGCTTGTTGCTTCACACACCCTTGCGTGCTATAGATGCTTCTTGCCAGGGAGTTTTGCTCCCTTAATGACACCGTACTCTCTAACCAAGAACTCATGAAAGCACACACCACCCTAGGTTTCAGGTGCTTTCTCTTAAGTCAGTCCTTTTATTTAAAAAAACAAAGAAACTTGTGAATCCTGGTCTCTTCCAGAGAACAATATACCATTTCTTCAGAGTTACATTGGCTGGCAGACCTCTGAGGGAGTGGTTATAGGCCTTCTGGTAGCCAGCTGTTTTCTCATGGTATTGGCAATGCCACACCTTTTTTCCTTCTTGGCCAGTGTCATATTGTGGGTCCTCCCAGTAGCCACGAACCGCCCTCTTCACTCACAAGCACCCCCTAGCACAGCAAGGCAGGTCTCGGGCCTGTCTTGGTAGAGATGTTACAGGAAACTAGAGAAGGGAATGAACAATCTCTGTGGTTTCACGCCCTCTGTTCTCATTGATTTGAGATTTTTCAACTAGCAAGCCATACCTTTGGGAACAATGATTGGGCCACTGCAGACATTCTCTGGCTGGAGTTTGCCTGCTTGGCTTTCAGGAGCTACTGGTCCTTTGCAGATCCCTCCAGGGTGTGCTGACCCCCAGCCCAGCCCAGCCCAGCCTCTGTGAGGGTGATGCATGTCTCAGGGTGTTGCCTCTAAAAATCTGAAGACCAGGCATGACTTAGGACCTAGTCAATGAATTTGTTTCTTTTCTAGGCCCATTTAATTCGTAATTTCTGGAACCTTCCATGCCTTTACCCAACTGTGGGATGTGTTTGCTTCTCTTCTGGGCTTGTCCTGATTCTCTGCCAGCCCTTGCCCTGTTTAAGGAGACCTAGATGCATTTGTTGTTTGCCAAGACCACCGGTGTATTTCACATTTCTCTGAACCTATTCTCCCTAACAAAACAAAGCTTATTTTACAATTCCATCAAGAAGTGAGGAGGCTAAAGTCCCACTTACTAGTTCATAAATCCCATAAAAGGCTGAGTAAACTACTAGCTGTTTTTCTACTAGGAGATATTATAGAGCCAGGGATGAGAGAAGACACACAGCCGGGCACAGCCACACTGGGCTCTGGATTTCTGACCAGTGTCTCATCCAGACCACTGAGCAGAAGGTCCTGACAGTGTTAGCCCTCATTAAGAGGTGGGCCCCAGTGCTGGGAAGGTGGCTCAGTGATAGAGTGCTTGCCTAGCATGCATGAAGCCCTGGGTTCAATTCCTCAGTACCACATAAACAGAAAAAGACAAAAGTAGTGCTGTGGCTGAAGTAATAGAGCACTGGCCTTGAGCATAGAGAGGCTTAGGGACAGACTCCAGGCCCTGAATTCAAGCCCCAAGACTGGCAAAAAAAAAGGGGGGGCTGAGATGAGCAAAAGCCTGATCAAGAGAAGACTAAAGTGTTGCCAGCTACTTTGTACTTTAAATGGAAAAGTCTACAGGATTGTGCAGCTAGGCAGTAAGGCAGGGAATGCCTGGGTCACCAGATGAACCACTGTCCCTACTGCAGCCCAGCAGTGAGGTAGTGCTGCAGGCCCTGGTGTCGTTCCCCCTCCTCCCCCAGTACCACCAGGAGTCACGGGGCTCTGCCACATATTCCCACAAAGTTGCTAGTCAGAGATTCTCCCACCCAAACCTAGGCCCAGTGATAGCTGCAAATCTTGGTCACCATTCTGACTTAATGACAGGTCACTCACAGACACTGTAAAGGATGTGGGCTCCCCAGGCCCATCAGCAAGATTGCGTTGAGGGCAGCGTTAAGTACTGAAAGACTTCCCGTCTGTCCATGTGGGTTGGGGAGCCAGTTCTCCATGTGACCACGTGTCCTCAGGCACCATGTAAAGTCCCTTTTGTGTTAAACATTCTGTGATTTACTCAGCCTTAGGAAGATCGGAACAATTCTTAAACTTGGAATTTCTGCTTCAACACTTCCTTCTTTTAATTTCAAAACTTCAAGGCCACAATTGTGATTTTCTTCCAGATTCATACTGTTTAACATCGACATGTCAAGGTTGACTACTGGTCCTTGTTAGAAAGTGAGGGTAATTGAATGGTGTTGCAATTGCTTTCCTCCTAAAGGTTTGGTAAGACTATTAAAACCTGCAGAGATGGAAATTGGAGCTCATAGGGAAATGGAGAGAAAGCAATTTGTTGCAAGCAGCCTTTGAATAAATTGTTTTACTAGGAAATAGATCTGCTCTTTCATAGGTGTCCTCGCCACCCCTGCCCAACTCTCTGAGATGTGATCTACACTGGCTCTCAGTACCCAAACAGCAGACTTGATTGCATTTCTGCTTAGCACCAGCTGGTCCCTACTCTTAACTCTGCCTTTGCAATAGCAGGAGAATTTTCCTCCATAAAAACTTCCACCTGTACTCCCACCGAGCTCTTTCCCCGGAATGTAGGCTCTCAGAAGTTCCTGGTGCAGTTCACCATGGTCTTTCCTTTAAAGCAAGTTTGCAGAGGAGCTTACTAAAGTAGAAAGTGTTTACAGTGCACATGGACACAGTGTGTGGAACAGTACTAGACTCTCAAGACTTATGCAGGTCCCAGTTTGCATGCAGTGTAAGAGCCGAGACCCTGGTAGGGAAGGTGGCCTCCATTCTCTGGTAGGAAAAAGGAAGGTGGCCAGGACTTTGAACGTGGAGTGCGATGGAGGTCATGAGCAACTGGCAGGAAGGAAGGCAGTTCTGTTTCACTGGTGACTGCATCCCTCAGCCTGCAGCTGAGCAGAGATTTTATCAGCTTCGTTAATAGCTATTGACACTGTTTCAGAGCAGCAGACCCTATCGGGGAGAGCTATGGATTGTTTGTGTTCTGATTAGATTGGAAAAATAGATCAACTTCATTACAGCTCTAGAACATTGTCCTAGCTAAGGAATAGGATGGCCTCTGAGGAAAAACAAGCAGACTCTCGACTAGCCAGCATTCACGTCCATGTCTCCTTAAAAGCTGTGGTTGAGGGTCACAGCTGGCTTAAGGTATGTCTTGTAACCATACTCCAGGAGCCTTCTTGGGAAGAAGAGTAGAGGAAAAATGGGTGAGTCTCAAGTCCATGGCACATGCATGTTTGGGCCTTACCTAAAGCAGCTTGACAACTTGAGGCTCTCTTACCCTGTGTGAATGCACATGCACACTTGCTAGCCTGCAGCTTTCAAAATGAAGTCTGACATATTCTTACTTGATGAGAAATGAGAGCTCAGAAACCAATTTTATCCAAGTGTAGTATTCTATTAATTTCTATCTTTTGCCTCCTACTCCCGCCCTTTCAATTCCCCAAAAGACTTCTTTCTGAGCCATTCCCCTACCCATCTGCTTATCATTTGGGACTGTGAATCTTCCAGTGACACTTTGTTATTTCTCCTCCAAACGTTCCCCTAATGCTTCCCATAAAATTTTACTTGGGTGGCCCCTTAGGTGACATCAGGATGCTCTTAGGTTCTTCCAAAATAAGCATGCCTTCCCTCCTCCTCTTCCCCTCATCCCTCTCCACATTCTTCATGCCTTGCTTCCTCACATGGACCTGACAATGCTCAGTCAGCCAAGATTCCTGGAGGAGTGCCATATACCAATCTTGACCCTCCCTCTACCCCTACCAACACACACACACACACACAGAGTCTCTTCCAGTTTCAAAGCTCCCTGGATGTGCCAATGGCCTCAGAAGCTTTGTAGGCCTAGATGAGTCGTCCATAACTTGGCCAAAGAGACCACAGGTGGCCATGTTGGAGTCATTCTGTCTTTTGTCTTTAAAGATGTTACTAGTTCCAGCTTAAGAGCAAAGTGTGCTCAGCACACACTAAATAAGTATGCTGATCTAGTGAGGCTGCTGGTAATAGCAGCCCCAACCCATTCCTGCCTGGCAGAGAAGGGTCCAGAAGGGCTCACTGAAGAGCCTAGTCAGAACCCCTGGTGTACTCTCAAAACCCAGAGCTGGGGTAAGCGCATAGACCCTGATCAAGGAACCGCGGGGCTGCGCCAGCTTGACTCTCCAGAGTGTATCTGCCCCTGCCTTCCTCACACCTACTCTCCCAAGACCTCAGACCCATTTCAGCACGTCCTCCAAATTAGGGGGCCCACTAACGAGTGGCTGGAGGTGAAGGAAACCAGGAGGCAGGCTGCAGGGTGGAGGGGGCTTGGGGAGGAGATAGCCATCCAACCCAGCCCCTTTACTAACGAGCAGTTCTTGAACCCTTGAACCGGCTGCCACCAAGCTGGTACCTCAGGGAGAGCCATGATTTCCCTGAAAGGGGAGGAACGTGTTTCACATTTGCATCCTTCTTCAGGGAGAAGATGTGATCTATTTGCAGTGCAATGGCTCAGATTAGGCTTTGGTATTAGGGTTTTCTTCCTTTCATGCTTCCTTTGCCCTGACCCTGGACAGACAGTGAAAGGAACATGGAAGAGCCACCGTCTCTCTTCGCCTCTCACTTCGTGGCAGCATTTTGTCTTTTCTCTCTGCCCTTCACCCCTCACCTTCCATCATGTTTAAAGCACCAATGTAACTATTTTTCAGCTGAGTTGTATTGATGAACTTCAGACCATTGTAAATACACCTGGGGGATGGGGATCCCACCCTGCAAGGGAAGCCAGACTTGCTTTGTGAAATGAATGTATTTTTATGCAATTTTGAGTGGCCTTTCAACCCTAAGATGGATGGTTCTTTTTGTTTTACTGGTTGTTATTATATAGTATTAAGTATTCTGTGTTTGGAAGTTTGGAAATAGTATTCACATCTATTTGATGCCCGTAAACACAACAGTATTTATAAATGAGTAAATAAACTGTGTTTTAACTTTGTGCAGTTGGATTGATAATTTCACATCTGTCAAGGCTCCATGGGCCTTTCCCCATCAGCCTCCTGCAACTCGGACAAGGCTCTGAGAGCACTGAGGAGTTCCTAAGTAGACAGGATGGTAAGAAGAAATGAGGGTTCTCAGTGGCTGAGAATATGGCCGTTTCTACAAAGGCTGGGTAACAAGGTACTGAGCCCATCTCTGAACACCCTCCGTAGTAAGGTGAATCGGGGTCCAAACGTGAACACAGCCCTCCTTCCTCTGCACAATGCAGAGCGGTAACTGGGTCATTATTTGACTCAGGATATCCAAAAGCACATCCTGGTTCCAAACTACAACTGCAGCCAACTTGGTGGTAAGGGGTTAACGCCACATTCCACGGAAGGAGCCAGCCCAAGGAGGTGCCACGCAGGCACCGGGCAGGTCCTGCAGGTGAGCGGCCAGGGCTCAACTCAGGCAGCCGGGTTCAGGTCCTGCCCTGGCACTGCCCGGCGGAAATCCCTGGTCACTGACGGGGAGGGAGGTCAGGGAGGGAAGATTCTTTTCCCCTGCTGTCACCCAGCTGCTCAGAGCCCAAGCAGCAGCAGAACAAACACATGATGTCATGGTTGAAGAGTTCAGACCTGTTTCCAGGCCCCAGAGCTAAGACAGAGATGCAGGTCTGATGCAGGATCCCTCGGAAACACATTACCTCCATCCCCCACTGGATGGGGTGAGGTCTACAGATGGTCACCTAGCAGGCATGTGGGCCAGCCCCCCAGGAAGGGCACAGCCCCTACCACAGAATAAGAGCCCACATCCTCAGCCTGTGCACCCAGGCCACCCCCTGCTCATCTCCAGGACTGGAGTAGCAAGCGAGGACAGATGTCCACTCGTGCACACAGCCCTGCCCGCCTCATCCACGCTGCCCCTTGAGCACCGAGGCTGACGGGGAGCACAGCTCTCGCCGGTGATGCTCTTAGACAAGTGTCATGTGGTGACAGTCTGACAAAATGCCAGGCCTGCGTGCTGTCTCGCTGTGAGAAGGCGGTGGCAGTGGAGACGGGAAGGGACGTGAACCCCTTGGTCAAGGGAACTCTGCCCCACTCTCTTTAAACTTTTCTAAGCTGTCTTTGATCCCTAAGATCTTGTTTCCTAAGACAGTGACCTTTAGGATATCTGAAATGAGATGATTCGAGCTTACCCTAGGGCCAGCCTCCCCTTTCGGGCTGACTGTGGCTGTCCCTAAGCCCAGGAATCTCCGGGAAGGGATTCGAGGTTGTCATTGACCCCTACAGCCTCCCAGCAGACAGTGTCTTGCACGAAGGCCATTGGCAGTAGCATGCATCTTGTGAGGTGCTGTGCATTCTACCACCCACCACAGTGCCTGCCTGGGCTTCCCCAGCCCACAGGGGGTGCCCCCTTTTGTTGTGCCCCGAGGGGAGATGAGACTAGAGTTCAGAGCCTCGCAGCCAGCTGCCACCCTCCTGCGCCAGCTGACCCTCGCACAGCTGCCTCCCCACCCGCACCACAGCGCAGTAAAAACAACTAGAGACACCCCCCACCCCCGGGGTTCTTTCAGCTGTTTCTTTAATAAGGAGACGCAGCTCATTACAAAATAACAGTTTGACAAGAGATCAGACAAGAACAACAGAGTCCACGTAAGGGGTGAAGAGCATTGCCAAGCAAAGGGGGGAGGGAGGGCTACACGTGTGCCCTTCTGTGAAGACAGGGGGGCTCCTGGTGGGGCCAACAACATCCCAGGGGTGACTTGGGACAGCTCAGGCTCTGTCCCAGCCCGAGTTTGGAAGGTATCTGGCCCAGGATTTTCAGAAAGCAGCAAATCAAGTCCTCAGATGAGTAGGAGTCAGGGCAGAATGGTTGGCTTCTCTAAGGAAGACCCTCTCCCCCCCCCCCAGTCCTGATTGCTAAAGAAGGCAGAGGAGAAGCCCCCACGCCCACATTGACCACGCCCACCACCTCAGCAGACGCCCACCCACCCTCTTGTCCCAGTTGCTATATCTACGGCGAGTGAGGGAGTCTGGAGAGTGAATCCCAGCATGCTCTGGAATGGTTCCCCTCCACTTGCCCCATTCTTTTTGTCCCCGGCCACAGGTCCTGTGGGCACAACCATGAAAGTTCTCTCCTGCCTGAGGCCTCCCGCATGATCCGTGATCCACATGCACTGCCGCCCTAGGGGGGCTCCGGGCCGGTCTGCAGGCTGGGGCCTTTCAACATGATAACCTGAGACCTTAGACGGCTCTAGTTCTCTCTACTCACCTACTACTTGGCACCTGCTGAAGTTGCCTGGTCCGAGCCCCATGCATGCCCACTCTAAGCCATCCCTCTCAACTGCACCTTTCCACCACTGCCTCGGCCTCCTCACTCTCCTGGGCGGGGGGCGGGGGGGAGCTCTCAGACTTCAGGGGGAAGCATGGGTGGGGAGCTTCATCCTCTGTGGCCCCTGGGCTTTCCCCCCCACAGAAAACCCCTCCTATTGCCAACCATGGGCGCCGAAACCTCAGCCCGGTGGTCATCGAGAACTTGGCCCCACATTGAGCTCCTGCTCCTGAAAATCCCCATTGCCTTTTCAGGAAATTTTCCTTGGGATAGTTCCAGAGCTATGGGGTCCCCACCACTGCCCCATCCACACCCAGGATAGAGATGGCATTGAACCATGACACCCAGGCCAAGGAAGCCAACAGGGTCATCTCCCGAGGCCCCACCAAAAGCCCTGGACACCATCTGTCCTCACGACACGGGGCTGAAAGATCGGGGGGGAGAGGTGAGGGGGATGACAACAGGTGAGCCCTTCACAAGTGTTCTGCAGGGAGCCAGTCGAAGGGACACCAGGGGCTCCTGGGAGGAGCCTAGGGCAGTCTCCAGCAGGAGACCCCTTTATGGCTTTTCAGTTAATTCAGACAGTGGGAGGGGGAACCACACCATACACAGACACAGACACAGACGCAACGGGACACCAGACACCAGCCGGACACTGCTGTGGCCCAAAGGTAGCCCTGCAGACAGATGAGCCGCAGGTGGGCCTTCAGTGGCCTCCAGCATCTTCCTTGGGCAGGGCTGGTCCCAGGCCAGAAACCTGCTCCCTTACCAATGGCTCCCATTGCGGGGATTCCCCATGGGGGTGGGGAGGACTGAAAGACAAAGACTTTATATAACATCAAATCAAAAGGAGCAGCCTCAACCAGTTGTGTAAAATGGTTGGGGGGGGGGGAGATAAGGGGACTCTCAGCATGGCCATGCGACTATTTACAGAAAGTTATAGACATGCATCTTGATTAAACAAGATTCTGTTCATATGTTTATAGATAACTATCATCTTTTATATATAACTAAACACACATGGAGAGGGTCAGATGGGGCTCAAATGGCTTCAGAAGGTTCTTGTCACTTCAAAAATAAATATTCATGTATCTTCAAGTCACAGTGTCCCCTTCTCAATATTGCAGTTCAAAAGAAAAAAATCAACAAACATTAAGTCAAATCCATGGTCACCAATCTCTGGCCCCCTGGGACCGAGGGGGAGCGGGGTCATGGTCATAGGGTAGGGTTGCTGCACAGGATGGCCATCTAAATGTGAATTTCAGATTAAACCAAGAGTCGCCTTGTAGCCTAGGATATCCCACATTGCCTAGGACTCATTCAAATGTAAAAATTACTGTTTATCTGAAGTTCAAATTTAACTGGGCATCCTGTATTATTTGCCAAATTTGGCGATCACCATGGGGCTCTGGGTCACCAGGACCAGCACAAAGGAGCCTCTCTATGAGCCACAGCCATGGCCAGCAGAGAAGGCAGAGAAGAAGGCAGGGGATGGAAGGGCAGCTCCTGGTTGGTTCTCTCCTTCCCTTTGAGCAAAGGAGACATCTTCAGGGAAAGGCGTCTCTATTCAAGGCTGAGTGAGACCTAGGACCCACAGGTCTCAACCAGTGAGGTCTGACCTTAAAGAACAGGAATCTCTCCTTTCCCCCTCTGCTAGAACCACTCCCCACACCCCCACACACCCTACGACTGGAGGAAGCTTTAGAAGAGAACTGGTTTTACACCCACCCACCCCCAGGACAGTGGCAGCAAGAGACACCTTATCTTCCCTCGCTCTGAAGCCTTGGAACTGCAAAACTCATCCCACACTGATTCTACAGACATAGCTATGTATGGTTTCCTGGGCAAAGAAAAGACCCCAGGGCCTCCAGCCGTGCTGTGCAGAATCCCTGCTGCCACTTCCTCCAGCCAGGGGGCTCCGGGAGCCACTCTTCCCCTCCCCCAGTGCCCGAGGCTGCACCATCTGGCCTTCCCCAGGCCTCGACCTCTGCTTCCGGCCTGAAACGCTGTAACACCGACAGAATGACTTCCCCAGAACAATTGTTCTGGAAGAAAGCAGGCTTCCTGCCTCGTCCTCGCTTTCTGAGCAGGATTGGGTTTAGGTTTTTATGGCCTCAGCCCCTCTCTTAAAAGGAAAAAAAAAAAAAAAACACCTCTCTTAAGTGCTTCCTTCTCTTCAGAACAGACTTTGGGATGAAAACACTCAGCCCCAGAGGCACCCAGAACTCTGCACTAGCCAGACACCCTAACTATCCCACTAACGCCCCCAAGGGCTCTGACTTCCCCAGAAGCAAACCCACACAGCACTGAGGGTTTGAAATGATGCTCTGTGGTTTAGGCTACATCCTCTCCTCAGGCAGAGAATACTTAGAACTTCAGCGTGTTCCCCCTGCAGGTGCAACCTGCTTGGGTGTCTGGCTTAGCAGGACCAGCCTGGGAAGAAACTGATTGCAACCCGGTGCCAGAAGTTAACCTTAACAACATGCCTTCCCCCTGCAGGCCCCCATCAGAGGTGCGCCCAGAGTAATAAAATCCAGGCCCAAGCCACAGAGCTGCCTACAGCTCCCCTTCTGTCTCTGCAAGGGGCATAGCAAATACTGGGCTTCGGAAGGGCTAAAGGAGATTTCTGGGAAGAATCACAGGTACTAGAAAGTGGGGTGGGAAAAGGCAAAAGAATGAAGGTAGAGGAGAAGAGAGGAGACGTAGAGGAGAGTTTCCATTCATGAGATTTGTAGAGATGTAGCTAGGGAAGGGACCCTGAGACAGTACCAAAAACCACAGTCCAGGGAAGAGCTCAATGGTATCTGACAGCCAGCCAGCTAGTTTCTGAATGCACCCTACTGTCCCATAACTTTACTACGACCATTACGCTGGCCCTGAGGATTATAATCCATTATCCTTATCTGAGTCCTATCTTCTATATTCCCACAAACACACATACAGTATAAAATCTCTAACTTCTCATGAACCACTAGCAGGAAGAAGCGTCTCTCAAAAGAAACAGGTGATAAGCCAGGTGCTGGTGGCTCACTCCTGTAATACTATCAAGAGGAAGAGATGTGCAAATCACTGCTCAAAGCCAGCCCAAGCAGGAAAGGCAATGAGACTTATCTCCAGATAAACACCAGACAACTGGACACGGAGCTGTGGCTCAAAGTTGTAGAAGGCTAGCCTTAAGCAAAAAGAGCTCAGGGACAGCACACCCAGGCCCTGAGTTCAAGCCCCACAACCGACCAAAATGAAGTGGTGGGGGGAAAGACGTATGGGAAGCCTTGCTTGTCAGTTTGTTTCTGGTGGAGGGGTCCTCTCATTTCCCATTTGAGCAAAAATTAAAGCAAAATAAAACCAGGTCATTCCTGCTCCTTCATTAAAATAAAAAGACACTGCACCTATCTACACCTATCTATATCTCAAGGTCCTGACGCTCTCCAACATCATCCAGCTATCTTGCCTACAGGAAGCCAAAGAGGCCCAAGTGGGGCAGGACAGGAAGCACTACCTTTTCTTTTTTTTAACTGGCAAAGAGAGGGATTCCCAGGCTTCCAAAGAAGCTGTGAGTTTTCTGTGGCCTGAGGGCTTTCAGGATGGAAGAGAGATACCAAGGAAGGGAGACAAGTAGGGTTGGTCTCTGGCCACATGGGGGCCTGACTCTCTTGCCCAGGCTGAACGTTTGGAAGGGGACTCAGTGCAAACTTTTACTAACATATATATGGCTTTTTTTTTTTAAGATCAATGCTGGGGACAAAAGGCAAATAGAGAATGGGACACAACTGAGCATGGGGTAGAAACCCTGGCACATCTCCTCTACCACCCATTTGGAATGAATGGCCTTCATTTCTTGGCATTCATAGAGATAAGTCTCTAATGAATGACAGGTCTCCCTAGGGTACTCCAGCTATCCATCTGCCCACAGAGGAGGGCTTATGGAGAGCAGAGGATCCAGAGAGCAAGAAATAGGAGTTGGGGGGAATTTCAGTGCTCCCATCTACCTTTATCCCAGAAAATCTCTACCATCTATCCATCCTCCCTTTTTATCACACTGTTCTTATCTGGACCTCAGAGGAACTGAGAAGATTTAATCCGTCATTTTAAAAGTTCTCTGGCTCTGAGCCCGGCACTGGTGGCTCACGCCTGTAATCCTAGCTACTCAGGAGGCTGAGATCTGAGGATCACAGTTCAAAGCCAGCCCGGGCAGAAGAGACCGTGAGACTCCTATCTCCAATAAACCACCAGAAAACCGGAAGTGGCGCTGTAGCTCAAGTGGTAGAGCGCTCGCCTTGAGCTGAAGAGCTGAAGGACAGCGCCCAGGCCCAGAGTTCAAGCCCCACGACCGACAAAAAATAAATAAAGTTCTCTGGCTCTGCACAGATGACATGCCTTCCAACAGTGTTGTTCTACTTAAATGAACAGAGAAACAGAAGCAAGAGCTTGATGAAGAATAAATGCAAATGGACTGCATTGCGTGAATTCTGGAGAGGGAGCGCGCTGCTGTGTTTCCCGCTGGATGAGGTGAAGAACCTGGAGTTTAATTTTGGGAACTTCTGTTTCGTCATAGTTGGATATTTGTTGTCAACAAGGGTAAGATCCTGGGACTCGTCATCCCTGTTAAAGTCTGGCAATGCTAGTGAGTACTTTATTTCCATAAATGTCCCAGAAACCCCACTGCTGGGGAAACCAAGACTGATTGGAGGAAGTCTATGATGATATCAGAGATTTGGTCCTAGTTCTGGATACAGGCAGTCCTCCATCTTGCTGCCTCCCAAACAGCCACTCACAAGGACCACGAGAACTTCTGACATTTGCCTAGGATTTTGAGCCTAATGGACAGATCTCCAGTTAGTGCCTGAAATCTTTCCCACACAGCTTCACTGTCCATGGCTCATTCTAGAAATGCAGAAACATGCGCACACACGTAATATGCCACTGGCCACTGTGCTGCCTTTGCTGTCTGGGAAAAGGAAGTGCTACCATTTTGTTGGTCCAGAACTTGCAAGAAAACAGGAAGTGCTACCACTTTCTGCCAGTAGAGGGCCTCGCTGTAGGCGAGGCCTAAGTGATGCTTTGAAAAGAGGGAGAGGAAGCTGACAGAGCACTCAGCAAGGGCAGCTCTAGGGAGGATGAACAGAGCCAGGCTTCTCTTTTCACCTCTCAGGGGACTCTCCTCAGCAGCCATCAAAGGGAAGTTGGTCTTTAAAAAGAGAAAAAGGAAGGAAAAACAGATACACCACAAACAAATGAAGAAAGAAAGAAAGAAAAAACAAACACCTCTAAGGTTGCGTAACTGAGGTATTGATAGCTCTGGATCTTGTCAGTGTCCGTGAAGAGTGAGCTCCCAGGCTGCTGCCTACTTGTTCTTGCCCAGCAGCGCGTCCACTTCCTCCTCGGGCTTAAGCGAGTGCCACTGGGCAATGGGTCTCCGGGGGTTGGCCAGCATGTCAGACCAGTGCCGAAGCTCTGTGCCCGTGGCGTTGCTTCCCACAAAGATCTTGCCAATGGCTTCGTTCTTGCCCAGCTTGTCATAGTCCAGCACGGTGACCACGACCTGGACTTTCTGTGAGGAAAGCAAAGGAAGGAGGCTTTGGGGAGGGGAACACGAGGATTCCCTTATCAAAGCTCCCTCCTCCATCAACCGAGCTCCCAGTGACAGGACAGGGAGGAGAGGGAAAAGAGGGGGGAAAGGAAGGGGAGAAGGGAGGGGAAAGGAAAGGCTTCTTGGCTTCCATCTAACAAGATCTGAATTTATGTGAGGATGAAGGCCACACCTTTTGGAGGGAACCCGTGTCTACCCACAGTAGTTCTCTAGCACTGTATAAGGCTTTGGGGGAGACATAAGCAGATGAACTTTACCTCCATGAAGTCAGCAGACACATGTTAAAATCTATACCAAGGGGTGAAGGTTATGCCAGGGAGGTGACCCCTCGGTACCCAAAGCCATGGTGTTAGCCCTGTGCAGCCACTCGGGGTGACTTTGCAGAGAAGGTGACGTTCGAAGGAGGCCATGAGGCCGAGGATTTCTCTTGGAGGAGGGAAAAAAGAAGAAGACGAGCAAAGAGTAACCTGGGCCAATGGCTCACGCCTGTGATCTTTGCAACTCAGGAAGCTGAGATCTGAGGATCACAGTTTGAAGCCAGAAAAGTCGGTGAGAGCCGGGCACCAGTGGCTCATGCCTGTAATCCTAGCTGCTCAGGAGGCTGAGATCTGAGGATCGTTGTTCAAAGCCAGCCCGGGCAGGAAAGTCCATGAAACTCCTATCTCCAATTAACCACCAGAAAACCAGAAGTGGTGCTGTAGCTCAAGTGGTAGAGCACTAGCCTTGAGCACAAAGAGGCTCAGGAACAGTGCCCAGGCACTGAGTTCAAGCCCAGGACTGGCAAAAAAAAAGAAAAAGAAAAAGCCAGACAAGTGCACAAGACTTTGCATGCAAGCCCCAGTACTGGCACGAAGGGGAGAGGAGTAATCTGGGTAGGGGCACAAGTACATTGGCTACAGAGAAACACTGGCACTTCAGAGCGGCTAAGAGGAGAAGCAGGAGTCATGGTAGAAGTAAGATTAAGTAGGGCTGGGCTCAGAGAAGGAATTTGTATTTTACCCTTGGGTAAGCGGCTCCTGGAGAGTTTTTCTCTTCTTTCTTGCTTTCTTTTTTGTTGTTGTTTTTCTTTTTTGCTTTGTTTTTTGTTAGGGCAAGGTACTGGGATTTCAACTCAGCCCCTAACTTGCTAGGCAGTCACTCTACCACTTACACCATACCTCCAGTCCTTTTTGCTTTTTATTTCCAGGTGGGATCTTCTGGAGTTTGTGGGCTTTTTTGTTTCTGTGGGTGATGGGGTTTGAATTCAGGGCTGGGCGCTGTCCCTGAGCTCTGCTGCTCAAGGCTAGCACTCTACCCCCTTTGAGCCAGCTTCACTTTTGGTTTTCTGGAGATTAATGTCTCACAGACTGTCCTGCCCAGGCTGACTTTGAACTGTGTTCCTCAGATCTCAGCCTCCTGAGTAGTCAGGATTACAGGCGTGAGCCACCAGCACCCTGTGGATTTTGTGTATTTGACCAAGCCAGCTTGGATGTCTATCTTCCTACCAATGCCTCCCATGTAGCTGAATCTCTGGCTCACACCACCACACCCAAGCTTGTTGGTTGAGATGAGGTCTCCCTAACACACATACTGACTCCAAGCCTCCATCTTCTCAAACTCTACCTCCCAAATAGCTGAGATTATAGGTGTGAACCACCTATAGAGACCTGGCTTGAAGACTTTCCAAAGGAGTAGCAAATCTGAGAAGAGTAGCTTATGACTATAATCCTAGCTACTCAGGAAGCTGAGACGGAGAAGATCAATGTTTGCCTGACAAACATTGAGGAACTCTGTGAGACTCCATGTCCAATTATCCAGTAAAATGCCAGGCTGGAGGCATGGCTCAAGTGATAGAGTACTACCTGTGGCAAAAAAAAAAAAAAAGCTAAGTGAGAATACCTTGGGTTCAAGTCACAGTATTATCTCTGTTTGAGAGAGAGAAAGCTGGGATCGGGGTGTTAGCATCACTGGAGGAGGAAGAGCCATGATACGGGGAAGAAGTCAGTTGCTAGGAAATCTGGGAAGGTGTTAAGGACCCAAACCAAGACAGTGGGGGAGGGAACGTGGTGCAGGACTAGAGAGCTATTTAGAGGTGAGAACAAGGAGATCAGTGGGATTTGTTGAGGGACAAGACAGGAATGAAGAGAAGGGCTCAGAAGCGGGCAAGGGAGCAGACCGAGGGAGCAGGGGAAATGGGCAAGGGATGGCCAAGGCAGGACTGATGGGGAGATGGAGGGAGGCCATTTTCTCCTTAGTCACTCCCAACTTCTCAGAAAAGGCAGACCCTTCACAAGAGTCCCGGGAAAGAGGCCCCGTGAAGCATTATGGGACCCAGTCTTCCCTCATGATCGGGGCTCCTCTGAAGAGTGTACAATAGGGCTCCCCTCCCCTGTGAACTTGGCCTAAGGCCTGCAGAGCTTGGGTACCTGAATCTGCTCAAAGGGGATCTCAAAGCTGAAGGACTCGTTGAAGTAGGGGTTCAAGGTCTTCTTCTTCACCGTCGTCTTCTTCTTCTTGAGCCTCTTGCCATTCTGCATCAGGTGGATCTTCACGTAGGGGTCTGTGTACAGAAAGTCCCATCCCAGAAGCCCCTTAGCCCCTGCCTGGCCTCCCGCACACCCAGAGCCTCATGGGACCTGAGTCTCCACTCCGAGGCCAGACCCTTAGGAAGCCCCGGGCACAGGACAGGAAGTCTATTAGACACAGAGGGGAGTACATGGCAGCCAAGGCTTCACCCCCAGGACCAGCTCTGAGGGTCAGTCGTGGCTCCCTAGAGCACTAAGTTGGATCTAAGAATGGCCTGTGTGAGACAGTGTGTGAGCACTGGCAGGTAATGCCTGTGCTAGGCCGGTCATACCTCTGCTGACCCCGGCCCAGCCCCATCCTATCTGCAGATGAGAAACTGGGGTGAGGGCTGGGACTGTGGCTCAGTGGTAGAGTGCTTGCCTAGCATGCATGAAGCCCTGGGTTTGATTCCTCAGTACCACATACACAGAAAAAGCCAGAAGTGGCCTTGTGGCTCAAGTGGTAGAGTGCTAGGCTTGAGCAAAAGAAGCTCAGGGACTGTGCCCAGACCCTGAGTTCAAGCCCCAAGACCAGCACCAAAAAATAAGAAAAGAAACTGGGGTCAAAGAAGGGAAACGATGGACCCAAGATCACACACTAGGTCTGAAACGAGGCCAGAGCCGTTTCCCTGAGAAGACCCAGACGGCATGCAGCAGGCTTCGCCCACCAGCGCCCTCTGCCGTGGGCCAGCCCCATTCATGTCAGGAAATCCGAAACACAGGAGGCCCCCACACGTGGAGTCCCCTTCCACAGAAGACACAGCACCTACAGCCCCTCTTACAAAAATGTTCCCAGTGAGGTGGGAAGGCAGCGTGGGCCGCTCTGGCCTGAGCCCTGCCCACGTCTTACACTTCCAGGAGAAGTGAGATCCAAAGTCATTATGAACTCATTTGGGGGATAGTATCTATCTGATCCTCTCCTTGGGGGCCACAAAGAAAGCACTGGAAAGATAACTCGGGGTGGGAACAGAGCACCCCTGGAGAAAGCAGGGCTGAGGGATCAAGGGCTCAGAAGCCAGATCCAGCAGGTCTCTGGGGGGAAGTTTTCCTCCTGGCCGGGGTGTGTGCACTCTAGGGCTCAGGACTCAGTGACTGGCTCGCTGGTGCCACCTACTGGCAGTCAGATGCTCTGCAGTACCTGAAAGGCCACCCACGTCCATCTTCTTCAGGTTCTTGGCCTCCAGGATGCAGACAGTGAGCTTGCCAGCCGTGGGCACGTAGCGCAGGGAGGTGCAGATGTCTCCCAGCTTCTCTGGCTGACCAGGGAGAAAAAGGGGGACCCAGGTCATCTCAGCCGTCCCAGTCTCTGAAGCATGGCTGACCCCATCTTGCTAAGACCAGCCCCTAACGTCAACCACCAACCCTCTCGCTCTGGTGGTTGAAAAGGTCCTGCAGCACCTGACCTTGAGGCCTCGCACTGCAGTTCCCAGTCACGGCTGGAGGAGGCCGATGGGGGAGGGGGCAGCAAGACCTCGCAGGTCCAGCAGTTATGGGGTTTGCTCAAGCCCTAGTCCAGGCCCAGGTTGGCTGGGAAGGACATGAGGAGCCTGAATGGAACCAAATGTTGGTTTCCAAGAGCCCAGGGAGACAAAACCTCCACGAACACCCTCGTGTGGCTCCCTGCTGCCCACTCCCCACTCCAGACTGTGGGTGAGTTGGCCGGGGGACTTTCAAAGTGTTCTTTCTTTAGTCACTGCAACTCTCTGGTGTAGACAAGGCAAGGTTTCTTTGTAACCAAGCAGAAACTGAGGCCCCAGGCAGGAGGGGGATTCATCCAAGGCACACAGAAATCTGGCACTGGGGGCAGGATGTCAGGGATCCCGATTCCAAGATACCTGCCAACATCACAACTCAGGGATAGCCTAATCTGAGAGTCCAGCCAATCACACACACACACACACACAAAACTAGTGATGAACCAACACTGTAGCAGTTGCTGGAAAGACAAGTCCCCAAGCTAAGCAGCCTTTAGCCTCAAAGATGTTTACCACCAGTTTACCCAGGTAGGTAAACTGAGGCATGGAGTTGTGAGTCACTGGCACTGGGTGAGAGCAGAACCTTATTTAGTTGGTGTCTACCAAACACCAGACACAGCAGCAAGCACTTTCCATGTGTAAGAAGAATCTAAACAGAGTTTGAGTGACTGGGCCAGGGTCAGCAGCCAGCAGTGTGGAGATGACTCCAGAGCCCGCGCTCTTCCCATCATAGACCCAAGGGCAGCACCCGGGCCTCCCGCGGGGCCGCGCCTCCAGCGGGGCCGCGCCTCCCTCTGGGCCACGCCTCCCGCGGGGCCACGCCTCCCTCTGGGCCGCGGGGCCACGCCTCCCGCGGGGCCACGCCTCCCGCGGGGCCACGCCTCCCGCGGGGCCACGCCTCCTGGGCTCTCACCTCCTCCTTCTCCCCGCCTTGCAGGTCTCGCCACTCCTCAATGGGCTGGCCGAGGTCCACGGTGTTCATGGGCACCTTCACTTCGCCAATAATGTCATGCTTGGAGAAGCGGTCAAAGTCATAGATGGCCATCACCAGGGTTTTGCCCCCCAGTTCCTGATATGGCACCTGCGGGGTACAAGCTGGGTCAGAAAGGACCGGAGTGATTCACACACCTCTGGGGGGGTGCTGTGGGCAGGAGCCTAAGCTGGGGCCTCTCCTCCATCCAGCTCAGTGTCCCTGAGAAGTCTGCACAGATTTGGGTAAGCAGAGTGAGATGGGAGAGGTCGCCGTCCCCCTCCACAGAGGGTGGCGCGACCTGACACACACGCCCACATCGAGCCCCAGGCCCCAGCCATGCCTAAGGACCGGGGGGGGGGGGGGAGAGGGGAAGCTGCAGAATTCGGGACAGGGAGAATGTCCCCCTTCCAGCCGCATCACCTTGAAGGTGAAGGTCTCGTTGAAGGCGGGGTTCAGCGTCTTGCGGTGGACTTTGGTCTCGTACTTCTTCTTCTTGTCTGGGAGGAGGAAGACTTTGACATAAGGGTCCGAGGTGCCCCCCATGTCCAGGGCGGGGAGCTCCGCGGCCTGCAGGACGCCCACGGTGAGCTGTGGAGAGAGGGAGGGGCTCGTGTCTCCAGACCGCTCCAGGCCCCAGTTCTGGATCCCACCATGCCCAGCCCAGAGGGGGCTGCCGGGAGTGGGAGGGTTCACAGCCACATGAACCTGTTCTGCTCTCCCCACATCAGGTGGGGGGCCAGGCCAGAGCCAATGACTGAGCGGATACGGTCCTGTGGCTCCTACCCTGCCCCACGTCATACAGAGAAGCCATGCCCACCCACCAATGCAGAATCCCCCCAGCCCCCACCCTGCCACTCTGTTCCCTCAGCACAGCCACACATACCTGGTTGGCCTGGAAGTCATAGTCCAGGGAGAACTGCAGTTTGCCCAGGTTCTCTGGCTCCTTCTCTTCTTCTCCTTCCCCTTCTCCCTCCGTCAGGCCTGTCTCTGCATCATCGTCATCCTGGAGGGGCTGCGGGGAGGAAAGAAGCAAGCTCAAGGTCTGCTTCAGCACAAAGGCAATGCAACAGCTAGACCTTGACTCCCAGCCAGGTGTGCAGATGAGGAGGAGACACAACCCATCCCTGGGCTCTGCTGCCCATCAGCACCCGGGCAGATCCCCACCCGTGCTCCGTCTTGGTGTTACAAGGCCAGGTACCAGGTACCTCATGCCCTGCAGCTACTTGAGGCAGGGTACCCACTTCCCCCATAAGTCCCCACCCAGTGCTCTCCCACACATCCTGGGTGTGGCAGACCCCACTCATCCTGGGCAAGACTTACCAGTAGTACAGTCCAGGCAGCCCAGAGCAGGGTGGATCCAGAGGTGGACAAAGAAGGGAGAAAAATATAAGAAAACCCTACAGCTCAAACCAATCCTTGAAGTCACAGCCATGTGGCTGTGAGATCAGGCTGGGCTAGCGCCAGGTCATCTTGGAAAACACATTCACACACACACACACACACACACACATGCACACGCATGCACATACACACGTACATGGTGCACACAGGCGCACTGCACGCACATGCACACACATGTACACATATGCACACACTCACAGGCTATCACAAGCCCTGACCAACTTCTTCAGATAAGCCAACTTCTTCAGATGAGCCAACTTCTTCAGATGAGCCCTTTTCTGCTATTCTCTATAAGGATTCCTTGAGATTCCTCCCTGTCACTCCTACATAGACTTTGTTATATGAGACAAGAGCGGCATGGCTGAGGCATGCCTTTGGTATATCAAGACCTCTTGAAGGTGACCAACGCCAAAAGACGTGAGCGAATAAGCAAGCGTAGGGTAAGTGACAGGCTCTGCTGGGCCCCGTGTGGCACCTCAGAACCTTCTTCCGGCCTCATCCAAGTCCCCTCTGATGCCAGCTGCATCCCTCCTACCAGATGCCCCTGGGTCCTACAGTCTCGTTCCCCAGGGAAATCTCAGGGATACGCAATAATGGTGCTTTCCCAGGAGTGGTAGTGGTCATCTCTCTGCCCAACATTGCCCTCCAACAGCATCCTTAGGACTCAATGCACCGTGTCCTTCCACAATTCATCAGGAAGCATTCACACCAGCACACGAATGGTGCTCTGCCCACTGGCTGACGGGCCTGAGGCCCAGAGCAGCCGGGAAGGAGGGGCCAGCAACTCTGAAGGAAGGGCAGCTCCAGGCTTGGCTGCAGCAGCCAGGAAGTCCTTTGCTGCCCCTCTCAGCGACCCCCGCCCAGGCCCACACCACATCCTACCTGACCCCCTTTCATGTCTTTCATGTTCATGGCGTTCTTCATGCCTTTGCCCTTCTCCTTCTTGTTCTTCTTCTTCTTGCAGCAGCATTTCTTGCAGATGCAGAAGCAGCAGGTGAGCAGCAGGAGGCCGGCGACCACGGCGATGGCGATGAGCGCCCAGGGAGGCACTGCCACACAGAGGGTCCCCACGGTCAGCACCCTGTGCCCGCAGGCCCCCACCCCACGGCCTGGGGAAAACTGGGTCAGGACTGAGCACCCTCCCAGCCCCGGCGCCACATTCCTTAACTGCTTATCTATGAGTATCCAAATCCGCAGTCATAGGATTCTGAGTCCGCACCACGCACCATGTAAGGTGTGGATGCTTTTCTTGAATACCCTGCTGTCTCCTTAGCCTACTAAGAGGTGCAAGCCAGGAGTTTGTATGGAAGAATACCTGTTTGGATCTATTAGACCCTGTGTGTGTGTGTGTGTGTGTATGTGTGCGCGCATGTGCACTCTCCTATTTTAGCTTTTTGGCTCAAGGCTACCACTTCAGCCACATCTCTCCTCTTGGCTTTTGGGTCTTTGATTGGCGATAAGAGTTTCATGGACTTTCCGGCCCAGGCTATCTTTGAACCCTGATCCTCGGATCTCAGCCTCCTAAGTAGCTAGGATTTCAGGTGTGAGTCACTGTGGACTAATTGGATCCTTGCAGATCCGTAAGATGGCATGGTCCGTCGCACATTTGTACATCCCCAAAGCCCCTTGCTCCTGATCCCCAGTCCTCCAGCCTGGTCTTGAGGCAAACCACACAGAGGCTTCTTCAGGTCTCATCCACCTGGAGGGCTGGGCTCTGAGTCATTCAAGTGCTCCCAGCCCCCTCCCCACCCACCCCCTCGCCTCCACCTCCGCCTGCTCCCCTCAGTGTGGCTGCCTTCCATCAGCCAGACCCCTGGGGTCTCCTCCACAGGCAGCCCTCTACCAGGAATTCCAAGCGCAGCAGGCTTTTGTTTTCTATATTCCAAGACAAATTAGGTTTGAAATGTAACTGTAAACTTGAACAATTATTTCTATTTCATAACCTTTTGTTTTCATCTTTTGGTAGTTTTTTTTGAAAGAACGACTCCCCCCACCCCACCCCAGGAGACTGAGGTACAAAAACACAACCCCATCCAGGCAGGTTCAATCCTCTAGACCTAGCTACTTGAGAGGTAGAGATTGGGAGATCACGGCTCAAGGATAGCCGAGGCAAAAAGAAGTTTGTGAAACTCCATCTCAACAAACGGCTGGGTAGAGTGGCACACACCTGTCATCCCCAGAATCACAGGGAAGCACAAACAGGCAGATCACAGCCCTGGCAAGTCTGTACAAAGAAAATAACCAAAGCAAAAAGGGACCAGAGGTATGACTCAAGTGGTAGAGCGCCTACCAAGCAAGCGCAAGGCCTTGCGTGCAACCCCTACAAATTACTTTGCCTCGTTTGTTCTCGCCCTGTTTGTCTACTCCTTCCCTAAAGGATCCAAACTAAGACACAAGCATTAGGGAAGAGCTCAGGCCAGTGTGTCTCCTCCCCCCCCCCCCCGGTCCCCCACCCAGGCTCTGCCCGTGCCCACTCCCTGCACCAAGGCCCCTCACAGGGGATCCTGTTGATCTCATTGAAGAGCTTCTCCTTCAGCTGGGCGAACACGTCCTCCTTGCTCTCCCCCGCACCCCCGCTCTCCGTGGAGTTGTCTGCAGGTCCCGGTGCGGGTGCGACTGGCATTGTGGCCGTGGTGGTGGCGGGAGCCACCATGGGCTCCTGGTTCCTCTTGAAGATGTTCCTCATGGTGGCAGAGGGGATGGCTGGAAAGGACAGGGGAAGGGGACCGGTGAGCACCCCAGAGGTCTCAACGCAAAAGGCCTTGCCCAAAGGACAGGGGCAACACTCTCTAAAGCTAAAGCTACCTAGGGGGATCCAGGTCTTGTCATCAGTAAGTTCCCAACCTGTCTGGCACCCACAAGGCCCTGGGTTCCATCCCCATCGCTGTAAAGAAAGAAAGAAAAAAGCTAGTGCATATCATTTCAGGGCTGTGAAGCATAATCTCCTTGCAGCATCTCATTTAATCCAAGCTTCCTGTCTGATGGCCTTTGGCTGACCGCAGGCCCTGTGGGCTGGTCATCTCCTTTACATCCCTTTAGACGTCACCTCGCGACAACTCAGAGGGAGCAGGACTTTCCCTGAGGCCTGCGTGTTTAGGCTCGCCCTCCACACTGTCTGCCAGTTCCCATGACCCCGGACTCTGGTCACCCCAGGCCTCTTCCTGCTGCTGCCCTCAAGGGCTCTTCCCCAGCTCCTTCTCTGTCTTCTGTGTCCCCCACGACGCTGGCTCAGGGTTACGTTAGCTCTTCCTTTCGGAGACAGTGCCCAGATCCACAGCTTCTCCCCCACCCCCACCCCCACGCAAGGACTACACCAACGGCCCGGGGGTCACCTGTGATAAAAGGAATCTACGATTATTGTAGACAGCTCTTGGAAGACAGAAGGAGAGAGACAACGGTGTCCAGAGATCTAAGGTCAGCGTCCGGCACAATTTTTGTCAAGATTTTTCTGTTTTACATGTTGAAATCATACCATGCCATATTTTTTGTTTGTTTGTTTTGTTTTGTGGTGGTGATGGTTTTGTGTGTGTGCGTGTGTGTGTATGTGTGTGTGTGTGTGTGTGTGTGTGTGTGTCAGGTGTGTGTTTGCCAGTACTGGGACTTGAACTCAGGGTCTCAAAGCTCTCCCATAGCTTTGTTGCTTAAGGCTGGCACTTTACTACCTGATCCATAGTCCACCTCCAGATTTTTGGTGGTTAATTGGGGACAAGGGGTCTCACAGACTTCTGTTTGGGCTGGTTTTGAACTGTGATCCTTAGATCTTAGCCTCCTGAGCACCTAGGATTACAGGTGTGAGCCACCAGTGCCTGGCCAAGTTATCCTTAATGACAATTTATAGAGCCGGGCACCTGTGGCTCATGCCTGTAAATCCTAGCTACTAAGGAGGCTAAGATCTGAGGATCACAGTTCAAAGCCAGCCTGGACAGGAAAGTCCACAAGACTCTTATCTCCAATAAACCACCAGAAAGCCAGAAGTGGCGCTGTGGCTCAAGTGGTAGAGCGCTCACCTTGAGCTGAAGAGCTGAGGGACAGCGCCCAAGCCCAAAGTTCAAGCCCCACAATTCACACACACACACACACACACACACACACAAATTCACACACACACACACACACACACACACACAGTGTGTACTTTTTAATTAAAATATCACAGAAATGGGACACAGCATAATACACACTGCACAAGAGTTTCAAAGAAAAGCACCAGCCTTTCCTCGTGGTTTGTGAGGATTAAGCTAAATCTACAGTGTACTCAGTGGGCCTCTGAAGGACAGTTCTAGAGACTCTGAAGTCCAGTCCTTCCTGTAAGAACCTGAGGGCCCCTCAGCCCCATGGAGATAGCCCAGCCTTAAGCACAATGCACTGAGCACCTGTGCGCTCACCGACGAGCCTTTAGTAAACTCTTCTGATGAGCCAGTGTAAAATAGTCTCCATCCCTAGCTTGTTTTAAAATAAAGAATGAGTGCGCCCTGCAACTCCTCTTCTTAAAAACACACTTTATTGAGATGCAATTCATCAACTGTGTCATTTACTCATTTAAAGCACACATTTCAGTGGCTTTTAGTGCATTCCTAGTTGTGCAATAGTACCACAATCTAATTTTAGGATCTTTTCACCATCCTAAATGGAAACCCTGAACCCATTAGCAATCCCTCCCCCTTCCCGCCTCCGCCCAGCTCGGCAGTCAGAATCTTCTTCTTGTCTCTGCAGAATTGCTTGTTGTAAACATTTCATCTACAGGCATTCATAAAACACTTCATATAAAGGCAGTCTTCATAATGGCCTCCTTCTATTCAGTGTGCTTCAAAGGTTTATCTTGGTCATGGCATATGTCGGCTTGCCCTTGGTTTTTATTGCCATAATAATATTCCATTGTAAACCAGGTACTGATAGCTCACGTCCGTAATCCTAGCTACTCAGAAGGCTGAGATCTGAGGATCACAGTTCAAAGCTAGCCTGAGCAGGAAATTCCATGAGACTCTTATCTCCAATTAACCACCAGAAAACTGGAAGTGGCGCTGTGGCTCAAGTGGTAGCATGCTACCCTTGAGCTGAAGAACTGGGCGACAGCACCCAGGCCCAGAGTTCAAGCCCCATGTACCGAATAGGGCACATTTTTGATTTGGCCACCTGCACAGGGGTGAATTTGGGCTTCTACCTGCAAGATAGGAAGTTTCAGTGCTCATGTCTCGGCCCCGGAAAGCTGTCCAGCCGCATCTCTTGCTGCTTCTGATCTGCATTTCCCTGCTGACTAATAAGACAAGCACCCTTTTATGTGCTTCTTAGCCACTTAAGACATACCAATTCAATTCCTCTGCCACACGTTTTTAATCAATTTTTAAATTATTGAGTTGTAAGAGTTCTTTATCTATTCTAGACACCAGTTCCTTGTTAGACCTGGGGCAGAGTGACAGCTGGACAGACTCCCATCCCCTGGACACACCAGCCCAGGGACGGCCACACACCAACCCCACAGGGACACAGAAGGTGTCAGACACATGATTTGCAAGAACATGCTTTAATTCCAGGCTTATCTTTCCAATATTGTTTGATGATGTCCTTTGAAACACCAAGGTTTTTCATTTAATGGCATCCACTTGGCCTATCGCTTTGGTTTTTGTTGATGCTTTTGGTGCAGTATGGAGGAAACCATTACAGCACCCAAGGTCATCAAGATTTGCTCCAATGTTGTCAGTTGTGAGGTTTATACTCTTAGCCCTTGAGGGAATGTCTATAGTCCAGTCCACTAGAAGTGGTTTTATCTGTGTGGTATAAGGAAGAGGTTCAAGTACACTGTGTGGATTTCTATCTAGCATAGCACCATTTACGCAGATCATTTTCTTCCTATTGAAATACAAGGTTCACCAGGGGACTCACAACTCCAGTGCACGGATTGATGTGTTTATCTGTGTGTGTACGCGCGTGTGCATGTGCACACATACTAGTACTGAAGCTGGCTCTCACTTGGCTTTTTTGCTCAAGGTGAGGGTTCTACCACTTGAGCCATACCTCCACTTCCCGCTTTTTGCTAGTTAGTTGCAGTTAAGACTCTCATGAGCTTTCCTGCCCAGGATAGCTTTGAACTCCAATTTTCAGATCTTAGCTGCCGGAGTAGCTAGGATTACAGGTGTGAGCCACCAGAGCCCGGCTCTACCTGCATATTCTTATGCCAATACCATCCCTTCATTTCAATTTACCACATAGCAAGTTCTGAGCTAAGGTAGAATGAATCTTGCAACTTTATTCTTTTGTTAAGATTGCTGGGTTAAGGTGATAGCTCCTTAATAAAGAGACCCTGAGTTCAATCACAGCATGGAGAAAGTCCATCGAAAAGGAGTCTCACAGACTTTCCTGCCCAGGCTAGCTTCGAACCACCATCCTCAGATCTCAACTTGCTGAGTAGCCAGGATAACAGGAGTGCGCCACCGGCACTCAGCTTCACCACAATCTAAGCTCAGAAGTGACGAGTGCATAGTAGGTGCTCAGCACATTAGGATGAGGCACGGGTGATGTCCACGCCCGTGTGCGCTGCTCAGACCTCACCCCCAAGAGCACTTATGTTATCCTCGGCCATTTCTACAGCTGCGACCCTGCAGAGAACTCAGCAGGGGAGGGGGCGCTCACCCACATGGACGCCCAGGGGAAAAAGACGCTGAAGACTTGGCTTATGTTCTCAACGCTTCTGTGAGAAAAGGAGGCTCAGAGAGGGGCAGCGGCTGGGGCCCCAGGTGACCCCGGCACTCCCGAACCCGCAGCATGGAGGCAGGATCTGTGTCTGCACCTCTAGGCCCACGTCCCTCCTCCAAGCCCAGGACCTCGGCCCCAGCCCAGATGCAGGGACCCCATGGCCCTGATTGCAGGGAGGAAGAGCAAATCCCTGGGGTGTAGAGCTTCTTAAGCCTCCCTGGGCCCCACAGCTCAATCCTGAGGTGGCAGCCATTTGGAGAAGTTGAGGATGATAAATAGACCAGGCTCCCGGGACTCCCAGGATGGAGCAAGCCTCTGTCTGATCAGAATCACCCGAGCAGGGAAGCATGAAATGGCACCATTAGGCCCAGAAGGTGGCTGCGGCTGCCCCAGAGGATCCAGGCCCGGGGTGGGGACTGCACCTGAGGCCAGGGTGAAGGGCTGAAGAGGGAGAGCTGTCCAGGCATGCCCAGGGAGCAGGAGTCCCTGAGGAGGGGTGAGGAGAGGTGGCCCAAGCCTGGCCCACATCCAGACCCTCCCAGGAGCATTGACATCGCTGTTTCTCTCTCCCCCTCCCCCCCCCCCACACAAGGCTTGACCTCTGAGCTGCAACGCGCCCGGCCATCTACATCCAAACCAGCGCCGCCGCCGCCGCCTCTGAAGCAGGCAGTCAGCAGGCCACACTTTGAAAAATGAGACCGTAAGTGGCTTGGAAAGCCATGCAGGAGAGGTGGAAGTTCAAGAGCAATTGCTGGAGGCTGATTAGCCTGCAAGGCTCCCTGACCCTTCGTGAGGCCCCACCTGCTCTTCTGCCACCCCAGGCTGCAGCAGCAGGTGGAGCAATCGCAGAGCCTGCAGTGAACATGAGGTACTGCAGGCTGCGTGGCTGGAGAAACAATCGTGAGAGGGGACGCTAATTACCATGGTACCGGAGATCAGGCAATTTCCCCCAGACAGGCAAGTGACCCACCCCGGGGCACACTGCTGGTCAGCAGAAAAACTGGAATGTACATCTGCCTGAGTCCCGTCTCCTGTCTCCCTCCTCCTTTCTCTGTCTGCCAGGGATGAGGTGGCTCACTCCTGCGATCCTAGCTACTCAGGAAGTTGAGACCTGAGGACGGAGGTTCAAGGCCAGCCAGTGTAGAAAAGTCCATGAGACCTTTATCTTCAATTAACCAACAAAAAAAGCCAGCAGTGGGGCTGGGAAGGTGGCTCAGTGGTAGAGCGCTTGCCTTGCATGCTCAAGGCCCTGGGTTCGATTCCTCAGCACCACATAAGCAAAAAGAAAAAAGCCGGAAGTGGCGCTGTGGCTCAAGTGATAGAGCGCTAGCCTTGAACTGAAGAGCTGAGGGACAGCGCCCAGGCCCAGAGTTCAGGCCCCACGACCGGACCAAAAAAAAAAAAGCCAGCAGTGGAGCCATGGCTCAAGTGGTAGAATGCCAACCTTGATTGCAAAGCTAAGGGGGAGTGCCCAGGTCCTAAGTACAAGCACCAGAATCAGTGGAAAGAAGGAAGGAAGGAAGGGAGGGAGAGAGGAAGGGAGGGAAGGAGGGAGGAAGGGGGGAGGAGGGAGGGAAGGAGGGAAGGAAGGAAGGGGGGAAGGGGGGAGGGGGGAGGAGGGAGGGAGGGAGGGACATTTCTCTGGAGGTTGCACACACCCAGGGGTTCACAGTGCTCCCTGCAATCCTGGGTTTAGACTAATCGGGGACTTAGTTGAACATAGAGTGGGAGGGAGGGGCAGTTAGGAAAGAAGCAGAGAGGGGCTGAAGCAACGGGGCTCTTGGCTCAGACACAGGTGCACCTGCATGCACTCCCAGCAGGTGGGCGTGGGTGTGGTGCTTGGAGGGTCCTCACTGGGCCAGTGTAGAAGCCTCAGTTCCGGGAGGCCTGAGCGGCGCTGTGTGAGCCAGCAGTGGAGCTTGCAGTCCCAATCAGTATGTGAGGAGTTAGCACCACGCCAGCGCGGTGATGGGGAGAAAGGCCTGGGCCGTCTATCAAATGCATCTCCCTGGAAGACAGGGGGGCTGGCGGGTGTCGGGATGAGCGGGTGGCAAATTCGGACTGAGCTGTGTGCCTCTCCATACATAGCCTTGCCATCTTGACTCCCACAGATGCATCTGCCCGTCCTTTCTCCCCACCCAGCACTTCAGGACCGGGGAGCTGGGTCTCCAGCCTTACAGAGAGAAAGCAAGGGAGGAGATGTCCCCCTCAGAGCCCTGGCTGTCCCCCCCCCAGCATGTATCCTTTCTAACGTGACTATCATCAGAATGGGATTCCACAGCAGAGTTAGCTCAGGCTCCACCCTCTCCAGAAGCATGTGTGTGCGTGCGCGCGTGCATGCGAGTGCGCACACATGTATACATGTACTCCATGGCCAACTGCCACCCCAAACCAATTAACTATGACTTGGGGCCTGCAGTTCTGTGGATTACCCCATTCAGCCCTGGCCTTGATTAAGACAGATAATGGAGAGCTGACTAGCTACAGCTTGTTTAATCTTTTCCGGCATTGTGTTTGCAGAAGGCTATGTAATGAGATGGAAATAGGTTAGCCAGCAAGATGCCCGTCACGGAAGCCAGCGGGCTAACACCCGATCAATACTTAAGGATAAATTTATGACTTTATTTTTTGCACCAAAGCTCTAGTCCAACATTTGGTCCTAGGAGGCAGAGGATAAAGTTTTAATGAGTTAATTTTCTAGCTCATTTCTAAAATAAATTACCCATTTCTTTATGTTCCTTGTGTGCAGAGGCCTGGCACAGCCCGCCTTGGTGGCTTCACACACACCTCTACCTGGGAGCCAGGTTGCTGCTGCTCACATAGACAAGCAGAGTCCCTTTTGGACTAGGATTGGGGATGCTGGCCATTCCAAGATTCCTAAGAACTGGAAAGCCCTTCCTGAGGTCTAACTTCAACCTGCTGTGGCAACACTTAATTTCTGCCTTTTGCGTGCAGGCTGAGATCAGTAAATCCCAGGTTACAGGGAAGAGACCGGAGGCAGAGGCCACAATGCGGAAGCTCAGTCTCTGATGGCTGAGGGTAAGCCTCCTGCAGCACTCAAGCAGCGGGTATAACCTCAGGATGGCCTCATCATCTCACTGGCCTCCTCAGCTCACATATCTGCATGTAAGGGTTAACAGCCCTGCTCTGCCCTCCTTCGGGCTTCAGGAAGGCTGTGGTGACCAGAGAGGGAGCTATGACACAGGCCCTGCAAACTGCAGCACCTCCCACCTGCCCTGCTTTGCTCTCAGTCGGGACCCCAGACATGTCACACTCAGTCTACAAGTGCTGAAGTCCTTACCCAACCTAGCCCAGAGTCCAGGCCTTAACTGGCCCGGTAAGTGGCTCAGGCCTGTAATCCTAGCTATTTGGGAGGCAGAGATTGGAGGATCAATGTTCAAGGCAAGCTGGAGCTTTATGTCCCAGTTCACAAGACTCCCTCGCAAACAACCGTTGGGCACAGTAACTAGCACACACCTGTCAACCCCAGCAACACAGGAACCACGATACGAGGATGCAGCCTGGGCCTGCTCAGCATAAAACAAGACACTATCTCAAAAATAACCAAGGGAAAAGGGAGCTAGAGGCATGGTTTAAGTGGAAGAGCATCTGTCTAGCAAGTGGAAGGTCCTAAGTTCAAGCCCCAAGACCACAGAAACAGAGGCCTTGAAGGGACAGATGAGCCCTCCTTCAGGAGATGTGAGTAGCACCGCACCCGCGTTGGGCTCCCTGGCTTCTCAGCACTGCTGCCCCCTGTCCAGCTGGCCAAGTCCTGCGGGTTCCACACGCACTGCAGCTAGCTGTGAAAAGCCCAGGCTAGGCCCATCGGTGCCCTCTCCTCTGCCCTCGCGGCCAGGGCCACTGGCCAGGCAGAAGTTCCCACTGTGGGGATGGGCCAGAGACATCCTGGTCAGGGGGAGAGGCTGAGAAGCCCACCCAGCCACGGAGCCCGGGCAGCCTCTGGGTTCCACAGAACCTCTAGTGGCCCCCACTTCGCAGCACCCCATAGCATCTCCCGTGCATCTCCTGGGGCAGAGAGCTAACTGGTGGGCATCAGCTGCTGGGAACAGAGGTGGGTGGCATCCCCAAATGTGCAACTGAGCCAGGATACATGGAGGCTTGGGCAGCGGGCTGGGGCTGCCTGGTGTGGGGAAGCACTGGAGAGCAGGAGTACTGACTGAGCCCCAGGAGGGATGACAGTAACCCATGGGGCTCTGCCCAGCAGACCCAGGAGGGCTGCTGTGCCCAGAGCATGCAGGATCACCGAGATGGGCACAGTCGGCGCAGCTCTGCCCTGAGAAACGCACAGAACCTCCCACCATCCACGGAAGGCTTCCTGCACCCGTGGCATGGCCACATACCTGGTCCTGCAGGCCACAGGCCTGTCTTCGTTTCCGCTGAAAACCTTCAGCCACTGATGTGTCGTCTCACTAACTAAACTACAAGCATGAGCGCAGCTAAGTACCGCCCTCCGCAGACGGGCAGAGCCAAGGGAGAGCAAACGCGGGTGTATGGTGAATGGGGGGTACATAGGATGCATGTGAGGTACATGTGGGGAGGGTGCTTGTGGGGTGCATGTAGGTGTACTTGTGGGCTTGTGTGGGTGGTGCTTGGCGGGGTGCAGGGGTGTGAGGGAAGAGTTGCGTGGTGGGGCGTGGGTATTGGGGTGGGGGAGTGTACTCCTCTATGGAGAGAGAGCGATGGGGCAGGGAGTTGGGCTGTGGCTAGGTGCCAGGCACCCTGGCTCACGGGAGAGAATCTTGAGACTCCCGCCCTCTGTCTGTCCTCTCTTGGGGCCTGGCTGCTGAGGCCTAAGAGCGCCCTCTGCTGTCTGAACAGAGCAACTGCCACCTCCAGCCAATTCACCAGCACCATGCCAGTGCCCACCGGGCACACAGCTGAGCACTCCCTGGCTGACTGACACTAGGTCCGAGTCAACACTCATGCCCTGGAAAGGAGGAAGGAGAAGGCTGGTGGGGGGGCTGGCGGGTAGAGGCTCCATTAGCCAAGTAATGGAGCAGAACGTGGACACCACAGTGCTCAGTCCGCGTGCCCTGCCTGGGGGCAGAGCTGTTCTCCATCTCTGTGGCCCAACGCAGATGAGCTATAACCGCCCATGAGAGGACACAACGGAGACCACAAGGCTGTGTGTGTGGAACACACGTAGGAGCACATGTGTGGCTGTGAACGTGTACGCAGAGTTACAGATGTGTGCAAACAAAGGTGCCGGTGTGGGGTGCAGCTATGTTGAGAGCAGGAGGGACGGCATCTCCGGTCATACGGCTTATACAGGAAGCCACAGTCACCGCTCAAGGCCCTGGGCTTGGATAATGAGGGGGACAGACTAGACGATAGTACGGTGGCCTGAGACAAGAAGCTGGGGTTTAGAGCTTTCTCCACAGCACCACTGATCCCTTACTAGTCCCTCAAGCGGTGGGCAGAGCTGGCATCTCCAGCTGTCATTTCCTCTGCCACAGACAGGGGTCTGGCCTGTCTCGAGAGATGTGATAGGGATCAAGCAAGCCTCCATGCTGGCACAAAGTAGACCTTGCAAATGCTCACTTCCTTTGTTTGGCTCTCCCCAGAGGAGGCGAGGTTAAGTCCATGCTGACCACCTGCACAAGATCACACCTGGGTGCCCAGGTGCCCGTCAGGCTGGGGTCTCTGACCCCTAGCCCAGGTCCTGTCCAGGGGCCCAGGAAGGCTGCTGTGCAGGGTGTGTGATTGGGGAGCTGGAGCCCCAAACTTTCCTGTTCTGCATGCTCCTCTCCGGAGGCTGAGTCCCTCCTGACTGGTGTCCAAGCTACTTGTATAAACCCGTGTCTTGTTTACCTCCTCATTTCCTGCCAGTGCCCTGAGGAGGAGCCAGGCTGCAGGTGACTGAGAAGGCGGCATGGGAGGGTCTCGCCAGGCCTGCGTGGCCTCCATCAATGGTGGGCAGGGCAAGATGCTCCGCCAGAACGGCAGAGGTGAGCAGCCTCTGGCAGGCAGAGCCTCAGAGGCACGGCCGTGAAGCCAGCTGTCTTCACTAATGTCTGTCCTTTCTGACCTTGAAAATAAACAACTCTTGTCACGTTTCACATCTATTCTTTTATCTGATTTTTTTTAAGACAGGTTCCCACTGTGTAGCCCAGGCTGGCCTGGAGTTGGTGATCCTCCTACTTCAGCCTCCTAAGTACTGGGATTACAGGTGTACCTCACCGTGCCCAGCTCCTGATCCTTACATTTACTTCGGATGCTATGCCAGGCTCTCCACTAAGCACTAATGCAACAAGATGAACAAAATCCAGCCCTACCCTTGCATATGTCACCAGGGAGATGACACACTCTGGCCTGTGTGACAGCTGATGTGATTCCTGTCACTTGACAGAGAAGACAACCAAGGCCCCTCTGTGAACTTGAACCCTGACTTCCTGGCAATAGCCAGCCAAGACCTCTTTCCTTCTCAACCATCAGTGCCCGTTTCTCAGCCCCTCTGGGATGAGGAGGTTCGTGTCCCTAGGAGGGAATGTACTGAGAGGGAGAGGGGACCCCACTGCCTCCACCCTGAGAGTTAGCTGCTACCATTCCCATACCATAAACGAGGAGGCAAGACAGTGGTGAAAGTGAACTATACAACTAGTAAGTGGGGGGGAGGGGAGGAAAACGGAGAGAGTGAGGGAAGGGGTAACATTGTTCAAAAAGACATATACTCAGTACCTGACTTATGTAACTGTAACCCCTCTGCACATCACCTTTCTAATAAAAGCAAGAAATTTAAGAGAGAGAGAGGGGAGGGGGAGGGAGAGAGAGAAAGGGAAAGAGAGAGAAAGAGAGAGAGAGAAGCACTAGCCAGGTGCCAATGGCTCACACCTGTAATCCTAGCTGCTCAGGAGGTTGAAATCTGAGGGTTACAGTTCAAAGCCAGCCTGGGCAGGAAAGGCCGAGACTCTTATCTTCAATAAACTACAAAAAAAAATGTGTAAGTGGAGCTGTAGCTCAAGTGTAGAGTGCTAGCCTTGAACAACAACAACAAAAAAAGAGCTCCCGGGACAATATCCAGGCCCCGAGTTCAAGCCCCAGGACTGGCACAAAAACAAAAATAAAAAAGAGGAGACCGAGGCTGGGTAGAATGTGAGGGAGGCCTTTCATTCACATTGTGGCAACCTCCCCTGTCCAAAGGACCCAGGCACCCACATGCAGAGCTTCCCATCTGTGGGCTTGGCTGGGGAGCTGCGAGCAGGCCGGAGATGTGTGGGGAGCCCACATCACTCTCAGTGGGGACAGATAGGACTTGCCTTCCCTTCCCTCCAGATACTGGAGCAGAAGGACCGCCATTATCGCCAACACCTCTGAAAGCCCATGGTCTCTGGAAACTGAAGTGTGAGTCATGTAAGTCCCTGGGGCTCAATCAGGTCCCCCAAAGAAGCCAACTTCCTCCTTCGGGGACCTGGGGGCTGGAAGAGCCACCGGCGGGAGGGAGGATGTGCAGTGCAGAGAGAGCTGCGGGCTGATCACAGTCAGGGCTCCAGCCCCGCATCCACACACCTTAGCTCACTGGATGTTGGGGGATCCCAGAGACGCATGCGCCATGCCCCGGGCACCTCCCTGGGACTATGCCAGTGCCCTGCTGGGGGCGATGGACACAGGCACACATAATCCTGAGCCCTCCTCTGAGCTTCCTTGAAGGAACAGCACTACACCGTGGTTTTAGAGGCGATGAACTGGGCTCGGGAGGGCCTGGCCAGATCGAAGCCAGCCGAAGATGTAGCAGGAAGGCTCTGAGAGTCTACTACACATCAATACGCCGCCACTCATGGCCACCACCTGGAAGGTGCAGGTGGCACCCTGGAAGATGAGAGTGCAGAAGGCCATCTCTGGCTCCAGGGACCCCACTTCTGGGAGCTGCTCCACAGTGCTGGGTCTAGGGAGAGCAAGAGAGCCCCTGGGCCCAGAACCCCAGGAATCCACTGAGGGAGCTGAAGCATCGGTCTGCCCCACTATTCCTCAGCTGTCAATCAAGAATGGCCCTGCCCTAGCTGAGAGCAACGGAGTCAGGGCAGGGAACAGGAAGTGGCAGAGGCCTGTCCCCTTCACATGGCTCCCGAGGGCCCTGCCCTACAATGCCAACTACATCCTCCCACTGCAGGGCACTGTGCAGCCAGTCCCGCCTTTTACATGTGTGTATGCTGTAAGGTCCGCTCCAGGATGGCGAGCAGACTCCACCCTCCTTGCAGCAAAGTCTCCACCCAGTACCTGCGTTACCTAGGCAACTGGCACACCTGGAAGAGGTCACATCTGCATCCACTGAGGTCACATCTGAATTTGATGTGGCCACACCTTTCTCCACCCATACCCTAGACAAGGCCTACCTCAGGCCCAGACGCCCTCTCTCTGCTCTTTTCTAGCTCTTTCTCAGCTCTCTCCTCCTCTTCTCTTTCCCAGCTCTCTTCTCTTTCCTAGCTCTCTCTTTCCCACCTTTCCCAGACGCTCTCTTTTCTAGCTCTTTTCTCTCTTTCCCAGGCCTTTCCCCACCGCGTGGAGGACCAAGATGGCCTGGTGCCAGCCGGAACGATGAATAAACCTACCCCTTACCTGAATATCACATGTGTGGTGTGGTTCTTACTCGGCTACCTCTTTTTAAAAATCTAACATATGCCAGTACCAGGGCTTGAACTCAGGGCCTCACACTCACTTGGCTCTTTTGCTGAAGGCTGGAGTTCTAATTGAGCCACACTTT
The DNA here is from genome assembly GCF_000151885.1 of Dipodomys ordii. Taxonomy (NCBI): domain Eukaryota; kingdom Metazoa; phylum Chordata; class Mammalia; order Rodentia; family Heteromyidae; genus Dipodomys; species Dipodomys ordii. Next base: position 8,613,585 of record NW_012267251.1, read on the forward strand.
CACTTCTGGATTATTACTGGTTACTTGGACATAAAAGTCCCACAGACTTTTCTGCCCAAGCTGGCTTCAAACTGTGATCCTCTGATATCCGCCTCCTGAGTAGCTAGGATTACAGGCATGAGCCACCATGCTTGGCTTTCATCAGACATTCTTGGAGACACCAAGGAAGGAGATACGTTGTTCAAGGATACAGCACTCATGGGGAAGAGCCTGGTTCCTAATCTAGCCTTCCCTGCTATCCAGATCCTCCAGCCTGAGCAGCTAGGGCTCACTGAAGCCTTAAGAGGCCACCCTGAGGCTTGACTCCTGGCTGATACTGTCAACCCTGGAGCTGGTAACGGAGCCAGTGACATCCCTAACGACAGGGTGGTCTGAGTCACTGTTTCTAATATGGAATCAGTCAAAGGCCCAAATCATTTCCCCATATGAAGCAGGAAGTTCCTCAAGGCTCTGCCCTCAATTCTGCCTAGCAGTGTCTCAGCACTTCCATCTTCCCCAAGCCAGGCCCGCTCGGAGCAAAGGCGCGCTCCCGACCTCCACAGCTCTGAGGCATCTCTGCCCCTCTGAGACGCAGAGTCATGGCTACCCAGCAAAGGACGCTGTGTTCCTCTGCCCCTCCAGCAGCTGTGGCGCGGCAGAGACAGATGAGCCCCCGGGGGAGTGTCCTGTCTTCCTGGTGTGGGAGAACAGAGTTAGTTGGCACCATGCAGTGATGGCTTCGTGGCTTCTGGGGGTTTTCAAGCTGAGATAAAGCCACCATTGAGAGGATGTCGTGTGTGGTGCTTAGCTAGGGGACACAGCATTGGCCCAGACAAACTTCACAGTTACCTTTCCAGCCCACAGAGTCTCTACGTCTCTGACGCTACCATCTCAACTCAACCCCCACCGCCAGGCCCTTGGCCCCACACACATTGGCCTTGTTCATCCAGGCCTAGCAGGTCCCAGTTTGTCCTGGGGACAGGGGGCTGCCAGTTACTCTTGGACAATGGGTTGAAGTGGGGTAAGGAGGGGGAGACATGAAGCACAAGAAGGAGTCCCTTCCGAGAACTGAAACACGCAAGACCATCACTGCCAGGTGAGTCGGTGACTCGCTACAAGGTAGGTTTCAGCCAGCCGCGTCTGGGTCCAGCTGGGTAACAGGCGGACCCTGGCTAGGAGCTCTGTGGGGGGCTGTCAGGTACGAAGGTGCCTAGCGAGCTCCCTGAGGTTGCTAGAGAAAGGTGACGTGAAGATGTGTCATGGCAGGCAGCTCATTAAACCCACGGAGCTTAAAAATAGTGAGACTTGCCGGCGGGGGAGGGGGCACTGGGGACTGCAACTGAGCCCTCAGCTGTCACAGCAGAGGCAAGATCAGCAACCCAGAGCCGGGATCCAAACCCAGCCGAGGAAGGCTCTCAGCCAGCGCCTCCATCCATGCGTACCCTGGCACCAGAGCTGCCACAGCCCATTCTGCCAATAGAGGGCTGCAGCCCAGAGAAGGGCGCTCACAGGTGTAACAGGAAGTAGAGACGCAACGCACAGATCCAGGTACACCCTGGAGGAGTTCAGGTCTGTCTACCTGGAAGCACTCACATATTTTTTTTTTATTATTTTAACAGTCCTGGGGTTTGAACTCAAGGCCTGGGCACTGTCCCTGAGCCTTTCTGCTCAAGGCTAGCGTTCTACCACTGTGAGCCACAGCACCACTTTTGATTTTCTGATAGTTAATTGGAAAGTCTCACAGGACCTGCCCGGGCTGGCTTTGAACTGTCATCAGATCTCAGCCTCCTGAGTAGCCAGGATCACAGGGGTGAGCTCTCACATCTTCTTTTCTATCAGTCTAGTGTCGCAGGCTGGGGGACCAGGTGGCCTTTGCTCAGACCTCCCGCTGCCTCCTTCCCACAGGGACATGGCCCTGTCCTAGGCTTGTAACAGAGACATCACACACTCCAGCACACAGGACAAAAGCCACCATTCCTGTGTCACGCATTCACTGCAGTACCTGGAACACAGGAGGGTTGACTGGAAGGTTCTGGGCAGGGAAGAAGTGTACAGGATGGGGATGTCCAGGTCACTGGACAGAATGGTTGTGGCTGTCTTGCCCAGCTTTAGAGAATGCACCTCACACTCACTGGAAAAGGGAACTCACTGGGAAAGTGAACCGGAGAATCGGAACCTAGGGCAACCACTCGCTCTGACACAGCCAGGGTCTAGTCCACAACTAGCCGGTGCCGATGTCCACTGGTGCTCACGCTTCCCCTCGAATGACAAGGCCACAGGAAGGAGGGCTGCAGAGATCCCAAGGGGAGGGCCCTGGGGTGGGGGGACATGGAGAAAGCACAGTAGTGAGCTCAGATGTTGGGGAAGCACGGAGCCTGGACAGAGCTGGAAGGAAGCTGAGGAGGGTCAAGTCTTCCAGCCCTTACAGAACATGGAGGAAACCAAAGCTTGGGAAAGGAAGTGACTTTCTGTCATGTTAAGTTACAGGGCAGTGAGTCACAGCCAGAGCTGGGAGTCAGAAGTCCTTCCATGAGATTTGAACCCTCCACCCCTGCCACGTTTATACCCCGAGTAAAGCAAACAGAGGCTCACACAGACACAACAAATCCCAAAACCCAGAGCAGGTCCTCAGCCATCTGTTCTGGGATTCAACCCACATTTACTAAGCAGCTAGTACGGGTCAGGCAGGAAGCTGGATAGAACAAGTGAGTCTCGCTACGAACTCATGGAAGGGACAAAAATGGTAGAGCTGAGAGCACGGCGCCAGCATCCAAATCCCCGCTGGGACAGCTGAGTGTACACACACACGTGATCCAGTGTTCTGCAATGGTGCCTCAGTTTCCTCACTTTGTAAAAAACAGAAATGATCCTTTCTACCTTGTAATGCACTGTGACAAATAAAGGAGAAAACTCAAGTTAAATATTTAGAACTGGGCCAAGTAATACAGATACGCCATTTAAAAATAAACAGCACACTTGTCATAGCAAGTCCAAGCCCAGGTTTATATCTAGGGGAAATGATGATACATGTCCTTTCAAAAACCCTTCTACAGATGAGTACGACAGCATTTCCCACAGCAGCAAAGCATCAACCCACTTGTCGGCCAGATGAGAAATAAGATGCAGTACAGCCCATAACCACGTTCTCGAGCCAGAAACAGAAATGAGGTGCTGATGCATGTGGCAGTGTGGATGAGCACCAGAAGCAACAGTCCTGGGTGACCATCGCACCCGTGGCAGCAGAGGCAAAACTGAGAACAGAAAGTGGGGTATTCGTTGGTGGGAACTAGGAAAATAGAGACTGCAGAGTGTGGGTTTTTTTAAGTGCTGAAATTAGACTGTGATGGTGTGGAATTGGAGGCATGGCTCAAGTGGTAGAGCACCTAGCCAGTGAGTAAAAGCATCAGATACTATACTCGAATCTGGGTCTTAGGGAGAGGGAGAGAGAGAGAGTGAGAGAGAGAGAGAGAGAGACACTATGGTGCTGAAGACATAATATAGACTCAGTTAAACATCATTGAGTCACATTTTTTGGGGGATCCGGTCGTGGGGCCTGAACTCTGGGCCTGGGCACTGTCCCTCAGCTCTCCAGCTCAAGGCTAGCGCTCTACCACTTGAGCCATAGCACCACTTCCGGCTTTTTTCTTTTTGCTTATGTGGTGCTGAGGAATTGAACCCAGGGCCTCAGGCATGCAAGGCAAGCGCCCTACCACTGAGCCACCTTCCCAGCCCCATTGAATCACATTTTAAGTGGGCAACTTACATGGTATGTGAGCTATATCTCAATGAAGTTTTTAAAAGTAAGTAGACATTTATAAATGTCTATAAATAAGATAATAAGCAGTGCCAATCTCCATTTAGAAGTGAGGCCCAGAGAGATCTAGCAACTTATGTGGCTGGGACTGGATTTTGGACTTTTTTTTTTAACGTGCAAGCCCAGAGCTCTAAGATCATGGAAGACAGGTTTGTCCTCAACTATTTTGGGAAAAGTCTCCATTCCCTGTTGCAATGAGGCCAGTGAGGAAGTTCTACCTATTATTGAGTCTAAAATATACAGGGGGATTTGAGGCCAAGACCAAGGTCACAGGAGGCATGCATTAATGCTGGAATCTTCTCTAGGGAAGTCTGGGGAAAAGGGAAGGATGGAATATAGCAGATGCCAGGCCACAAGCTTGTGGTTCACTTCAGTGACGACTTGGCCAAGTAGCCTGGTCTCTGGGTGAGGCACCATTTGGGAAGGGGTCTCAGAAGAGCTCCAAGGCCGCCCCTCCCAAGACCTCCCTCCTCTAAACCGGCCGTTCACTCAGGTGACCAGGTGGCAGGGGTGTGGCAGTGGTCATCTCTCATTGGACGAGTTGTCCATCTATGCCTGGTCACCCCTGTAGTTTCTGACAGTGTTGGGGACAATATGAAAAGTGCATGATTGTCAACCTAATACTGTCAGCAGTTCCTGTTTCCAGGAAAGGGACGGGTCCAAGAAAAGGATGGGTCCTAGCTGCGGGGTCCTGGACCTGCTGGCAGGACAGGTTTGGGAGAAGCATGGAGCCCATCCCTGCTTCTAGGCAGCCCCCTGTGCTATGAGTGGAAGGAAAGGGGGCTCCCATTTTGACATCCCTGGGCAGAAGGCACCAGCCAGCTGTGGTATCTGGCTTGAAGGAACCCCTTCTCCCCCTTCCCATTCTCTCCTCAGTCAACTGAAGACCATGTCACAAACATTCTTGCTCCGGCTAGGAGTGTTCTAGGACAAAACCACCATCTCTTTCTGGCCAAGTGAGGAAGAAGGGGAAATAAGAAGAGACAAACTTGGCCAAAGCCACCCAGAGTCCAAGTGGCCTCTCTGGGAGAACAGCCCACTGGGTTTGGTGCCATTTGTAGACAGTCCAATGTGCCAGGTCTTGGCCAGGAAGCCTGACTGAGCTCCAGGGCAGAGACAGGAAAAGACCAACCTGTGCATCCGCCAGGCCTGCTGGCCGTCCACCCTCCATCCACCTCAGCTGAACCCCAGGATGTCATGAAAGAGAGAGGAGGAAGACAGAATCCTCATTTTCTTTCTTCCTCCCCTCCCCATTTTTTTGTAGAATTTGGGTTGAACTCTGGGCCTCAAGCTTGTAACCACTGCCTAAGCCATGCCCCTAGCCTTTTTTTTGTTATTTTTCAAACAGTGTCTTGGTGGTGGTGATGGTGGTAGTCGTGGGGCCTGAATTTTGGGCCTGGGCGCTGTCCCTCAGCTCTTCAGCTCAAGGCTAGTGCTCTAGCACTTGAGCCACAGTGCCACTTCCAGCTTTTTTGGCTTATGTGGTGATGAGGAATTGAACCCAGGGTCTCATGCATGCAAGGCAAGCACTCTACCACTGAGCTACCTTTCAAGCCCCCAAACAGTGTCTTGTATTTATGTGTGGGCCAGCCTGGATTACTATCCTGCTATTTATGCTTCCTACATAGTTGGAGTGATGGACCCAGATGTTTATTAGTTGCTCCCTTTTTGCCCAGGCTGTCTTTGAACTATGATCCTCCTGCTCCCACCCAGAATTACATGCATAAACAACCATTTTCACATGAGTCCACATTTTCAAATGGATATAACTGAGGCCCACAAATAGAAAGAAACTGCTTGCCTGTGCCTGTGTGCATCCATCCAAGGATGGATTTGCTGGGTTCTAGATCATGTGTGTGTGTGTGTGTGTGCGCGCGCGCGCGCGTGCATACTGGTTCTGAGGCTTGAACTCAGGGCCTTGGCACTGTCCCTGAGATTTGTTGTTGTTGTTGTTCAAGGATAGCGCTTTTTCACTTTAGCCACAGCTCCACTCTTGGTTCTTTGGTGATTAATTGGAGATGAGGCTCATGGACTTTACTGCCTGGGTTGTTGAACTGCAGTACTCAGATCTCAGCCTTCTGAGTAGACAGGATTACAGGCATGATGAGCTCCTGCTGCTGAACTCTAGATCCTTCTAATCAATCCAGTCATATCCTGCCTCATACTCTTTAAGACACCTCCTTTAGTGTTTAAGAAACATCAAAATCACAGTTTGGTATCATTTTATAGCTGATTTTTTTTTGTCAGTTGTGGGGCTTGAACTCAGGGCCTGGGCACTGTGCCTGAGCCTCTTTGCACTGAAGGATAGCACTCTACCACTTGAGCCACAGTGCCATTTCCAATTTTTGAGTGGTTAATTGGATATGAGTCTCACAGGGACTTTTCTGGCTGGCTTTGAAGTGCAATACTCAGGTATCAGCCTCTTGAGAAGCTAGGATTACAGAAGTGAGTCACCAGGACCTAACTATTGCTGAATTCTTGTAGCACCTTGTCTCAGATACCGAGAATCATTAGGGCTCAGTATACTATTAACACTTTAAATCCTCAGATCAACCCTACAGCATTCAAGTTTTTTTTTTTTTTTTTTTTTTTTACAAATGAGGAAACTGAGGTCACAAGTATTAGGACAAGTTAGTCAAAGCTCTTCATCTAAACACTGCAGGAGATAGGATTTGAACACACCCCAGGCAGAGCATCAGTGCTGGTGCCCACAAAGTACAAGGTCCACTGTTCCCAGTTTCACAGGTCCTGGGGCCCAGGGGTCCAGCAGTCGCTCAGGAGGGACATGGATGCAGAGGCCCCTTTGTCTGGGAGCCAAGTTGCACTTGTGCCCAGGAGCCATGTGTTGGAACTCGGACCTGGGGGCCAGGCAGCAATCTGTCCCCAGGCCATCAGCTGCCCTGGACTCTGGCTACTGGCGGGGAGCAAGGTGAAGGCGGGCTTGGAACTGGCAGCCTCCCCGTGGTAAGCAGCAGCTTTGAGAGCATGTAGGTGCTGTAGGCGCTGCCCTGGCCGCCGGTCCACTGTCCCCTGCATCCCATCCACCCATCATCCCTGAGTCACTCTGCAGAGCTGCCCTGAGCCGACGGCAGGGACAGGACTGGTCACTCTGGCTGTCTAGGCTCTAAGCACGTGATGATGAAGTTGAAGGCCAAGGCACACACCAGGTGATGGCAGTGACCTCCAAAATGTCACTATGGCCCCTTTAGCAGCAGGTAACAGCCAAGACTGCTTCCTCTGGGAGTGCCTGGGGTCTGCAGAGCCTCTCCCACAGCTGCCCACGAGGCAAATGCATCAAGCACTGGTGACACTCACAGCTGGAAGTCCTCCCTCCATCTCACAGAAACCCTTCTTGCTGCAGTACAGCCCCGTGACCTCGTATTAGAAATGCTTCTGCGTCCAAATGCACCCTTTGTTAGACTGCTAAGATGAGAAGCCATGAGCAATTCGGCAATCACAAAAGCTATTAACTGGGCCGGCAGCTGCTATGGGTTCTAACATCCCATTTCAGTAGGAGAAAGTCAGCCGGCCTCTTCACCCCCCCACCCCCACTGCCCCCATCCAATCTTAGGGCAGAGAAAAGGGAGCAGGATGGAGATGGTGAGAAGAAAAACGGAAAGATAACAAGGCAAAGGCAGAAGGCGGGGGAGGGGGAGGGAGGGATGGGCGGGGGGGGGGGAATCTCAAAGCCTCTCTTGACCTGCCAAGGACTTTTTCCACGTCTCCCCCACTGCTTGGGGGTCTAGATGAGGAGACTAACCTTTCTCATGGCTCCTGCCTGAGACCTGCTCAATGGACCATCTGCTCTGAGGCCTTTCTGCCAACGCTTCAAAAGTCCCATTTCTCCAGGGAGCTGGAGGCCGGGGAGCCACGAGCTCCAAAGAAGAAGAAAATTTATTAGTGAAGCACTCAGGCTCTACTCTGAGACACAAAGGGTTATTTAATGCGGAAAAGCCAAACTGAAGGCCAGAGGCCCGCGCATGGCCTTCTTTCCTTCTCAGAACAACCCCCCATCCCAAGTCAGACTTACTCCTGTCCTTGGCCACTGGGCAAATATTGACGGTCTTTTGCTCTGCATTGCCCGTGGACAGGGGAGCGGCGTGCTGGCTACTGGCTCCTCCCTCTGGGAGGCAGGGTAGGCTGTGAGCACAGGGCCAAAGGAGGCAGGCCAAGAAAGCCAAGCAGGTCTTGGAAGTCACCGTTCTATCTTTTGGCTCTGTGTTTTGTCTCCCTGCGCTCCCTTCGTCTCCTTATTCTTGTGGGTTTATGTCTCACATTCTGGTAGCCCTGCTGCCGTGTGACAGGTCTCACCAAGAGTGCACAGGGCAAAGCAGGTTTCACTGCCCAAGCTGTGGCCAGTGCTGGGAGGGATTTTCATGCCTGACCTCAATGTTATCATCTGAAAACTGGGACTGCTGGGCTCAATAACCTCCACACCGGGAAGAGGAAGTTCCTGCCTATAAGGGACCCATGTCCGTCTATGGCAAGCAAGGAGTCACCTTGGACTGATTCTAGAAGGAAAATAACACTTGAGGAGTAGCAGGGTTTAGCATTAACTGGGGATCTGCACGTGTAGCCTGGCTTCCGTCGCTGGCGCCAACTTGCTGTGTTATACTGGGCAAGGCACAGAGGACTGGATGGGATGACCCCTTGGTCCCCTCTTGGTGTCCCTCTGAGCTTCCCTCAGCCAGTGCCCCCCAGTGGGCGGTGATGTCCTAACTCCTTCAGCCTTTCCTCCAAGACCTCCCCATGACAGCCCCGCCTCGGCTGTGTTCTCTCGTCACTAGGCATCTTCCTTGGCCTACATCCCCTGTGGCTGAGCATCCCCTCCTAAGTTTGCACACAAACTACAGGAGGGCGCGGCAGGAGGGGGACACATTGCCTGGGAAGTTCTGCCTAGTGACAGTGGCAGGACCCACCATCACATTAGGAATGACCCATATGTCCCAGGTGATCGCCAGAAGGACCCTGCACAGTGGGAAATGGTATCTTCCTTTCACGGATGAGAAAACAGGCGCAGAGAGGCCAAGTCATCTGTCTAAATCCACACAGCTATAATGGCGAGAATCAGATTAGTCACTGGATATGTCTGGACTGCAAAGCCTCGGATCAAATCAGTAGCACTGGAAAGGAGTTGTCATCGCCTGTCCCCAGGCTGAGTCCTGGGACAGGACAGAGGGACAGTGAGCATCAACTACCTTCATGAGCCCAGCAAACCTCCCGCCACACAAAGCCCAGGCAGAGTCTGAGCCAATGAGGCCCTGGCAACAGGGCCAGGACTCTGGCTTATCTCAGCCAACAAGAAACTAAGGCCCGGAGATGCCTAAGGTCAGATGGTGAGCCTGGGGTAAGCCCAGCCCTCAGCCATGCCATGATCCTCCCCATCTTACCCACACATCTAGTCTGGTCTGGTCCTGGAGTCCAGTGACTCCCCCCCCCCGCCCCCCCAGCCCTGGGCTGAGCCAGCCCTGGGTGGACAGCCAGCCTTATCCTCTCTGCGCATTGTCACATTCCTGGAAAGTTTGGGGAATGGAGTTCAAGACCCCTTTTTCCATGTCCACAGAAGGGACAGAGATGCTAGAACACAGGGACAAAAATTCTGCTGGGGCTTGAACTCAGGGCCTGGGCACTGTCTTTGTTGCTCAGGGTTGGTGCTCTACCATTTGAGCTCCACTTCAGCATTTTGGTGGTTAATGAGTCTTTCAGATTTATCTGCCTAGGCTGGCTTTGAACCGTGATCCTTAGTTCTCAGTCTCCTGAGTAGGATTACAGGCATGAGCTAGTGGCACCCAGTCAACAACGTCTTTCTTTTCCCCATGAATTTGCTGCTGCAAAATGACTAATGGTCAGAGGGATGGAGGGATGGAGAGAGAGAGAGAGAGAGAGTCCGCAGGAAGCCCAGCCACTGGAGGAAGAGTACATAGCTAGTCCACAAACTTGGCCCCTCCCCATGGCTGTTGCTCACAGCTACCCTGCTGCCTGCTTGCTGCCTGGTTTTATTGTTCGATTACAATTAAGGCCAGCTACCACTCCTGGAGCATCTCCAGGGCTGTGCGCTGCACTCAGCATTTTATGTGTGTTTCTTGTTTAATCTTCACAATCCCACAATACCACTATTATCAATGTGCTTTGACAGTGAAGTCACTGGAGCTCAAAGGCATAAAAGCACTGGCTCAAGGTCATGCAGTTTGTAACCAGGAGAGCCAGGGACTCCTGAAGTCCTCTTCCAGGGCTGTACAGGGCTTTAAAAACAGCCCTGCCTGTGTCTCAAAGTGTCTCTTTTTGGGGGAGATGAGGGCATTGCAGCTCCCACTAGGAGACCACTTGTTCCCCTGGAACCTTTTCCTGCTGCTCAGACACCAGCCCTGAACTTGAGTTCCACGTTGTGTCCTTCCACGGGTCCTGGGAAGTTACTTGATTCAATCATTTCAATGCACAAGTGAGGAACACAGAAAGGGGCTTGTCCAAGGTCACACAAGGTCATACCCATTGGAAGCTGATCCTGTAAACTCAATTCAACTCTCTTGACTAAAACCAGGGCCCTTCCCACAACATCCTAGGCCCAAGGAGAGGCTATCGATTCATCGCCACAGAAGACCCAGCCAGCATCCATGATGCCAAGAAGGAGTTAGCTGAGACTTACTTCCCCAGGGGAGGCTGTGGGAGCTGGAGGTGGAGATCTTCCTCAGCAGAGTGAATTCCTTCACATCACCCTTGTCTGCTGAGCACCCTGCCCTGCCTGGAGACGGGGGCAGGTGGTACAGCCTTGTGAGGTCCTGCTACCTGGGTCTCCTACCTGTCCCAGGAACCCACTTCCCTGGGAAGATGTTGCCCTGTGCCAGAGGCTGCTGGCTCCACTGCATTGGGGAGGGGGTGGAGCCTCCAGTCCCAGAGGCCAGGCCACCTGCCCACACCCCATCCCTTCCCTGGCTCTCACTTGCCTGCGGGAGTCAGCAGGTGTGTGTGGCTGGGAGAGGTTGTACAGGCTGTAGGTACCTCCACCCCCGCCCCCCCCATTTTCCAGGTGAAGGCATGGGGGCTCAGGGGGTCAAGTGGACGGCGCAAGGTCAAGGGCAGGTCAGAATGGAAGCTTTTGGACATTCCCTGGTGCCACGGATCCCCCATTCCACATGGCCACTTCCCTCCCTCGGAGAGGCCACAGAAGAAAAGCTGCAAATTCCAGGGAGCAGACGCTTCCCCGGGGCGCCCCCCACCCGTCCCCAGGCTGGTTCACCGAGCACCCTCCCCAGATCGCTCCCGTTCCCGTCTGAAAGGCCACGCGCCCGGGTCACTAGGGGATTCAGAGAGGGGCAGCGGTGTGTCCAAGGTCGCACAGCACGTCGAGTGGGGCGCCCAGGTTCCGCCAAGGCTCTCTCCAAGCGGCTTGCCAGAGGGAGCCCGGGGACCCCGCTTCCCCGTGGCACCAAGCGGCGGGACTGGTCGGAGTACCGAGAAAGTTCTGGGTCGGGGAAGGGGCAGAACGCAGGGCCGCAGATGCCAGCCCCGGGGCGCCCCGCCTGGCGCGGGCTGGGGGCGCTCG
>NW_012267251.1:8626126-8665831 GCF_000151885.1 Dipodomys ordii
GGATTCCGGTGCAGTGTTCCGGAGGGATGGAACAAAAGGCAGGCTCTGGAGAAGAAGGGTGTGGGGGCGCCCAGAGGCCCCCGCCCTGGGGGGGTCCGCACTGGTGGGGTCCCCGCGGGTGAGCTCCCTCGAAGGGCTCTGCAGTGGGGTCCCAGCCGCCCCGCCTGCGCCCAGCTCTGCCCGGGAGTCCCCTCCCCCTGAGCCTCTCAGCCCCCAACACTCACAGGCTCAGACCGGGACCCCAGTCCCGCGCCTCATCCCCTCTCTGACCTTCCCAGCGCACCCCCACTTCCTTGCCGCCGACCTCCCATCCTGCAAACTCAGAATTCAGAATCGTTTAGGGTTTGACCTAGGAAACGATCGAGGCGAACTTAGGGGATCTCTTAGGGGCTCCCCAGGGCGTCTCAGCCGGCGCAGGCTGGGAAAGCTAGGAAACAGTCCCGCTTCCTCCCCGGCCCCTGGACGGCCACGTGTCCCCGCAGTGCCGCAGCGGCGGCCTCCCCGCAGGGCGGGAGCTCCAGCTGCTCTCCAGAACCGCGGTGCTCTCGGTAAACCCCTGCAGAGCACGGACCGGATCTCCGGGCTGCCGGAGCGCCGGCGTGGGGGCTGGAAGAATGGGGTCGCCATTCTTCAGATGGAAGGGGGGACCTGAGAGTCAAGGGCTCAAGGTCAGTGTGCTCAGAGGAGGGCCCTAGGGCTCCTCACACCTATTCACACACAGACCCGTGCGCACCCGTGCACACACACACACACACCTCTGTAATCCCCGCTGGAGGTTCAGCAGGGCACACTCGAGTTAGACTGCAGAATTTCCTGATGGTCAGAGTCTTTGATACCATCCTGCCTGCTGGACACAGCTTGAAGGATGGGAAACCTGGGGGTACCTGGATGTCTGGGATGGGTAAAATGCTCCTCTGGTTCATTTTAAATATGATGAATCAGAAGATATCGGAGCTTTACTCAAAGCTGCCTCAGGGGAAATAGGGTCTAATGGTAGAAAACTCAGCATTTGTGTACAACCAGGTTTGCACCTTGTGGACAGGATCTGTGTTTAATGCATGCGTCCTGGCCTCCCCTGGCCAGCAGTGGAGTTCTGAGTGTCTTGGGCCACAGTGTATAAGGCTCTGGTGACATCTGCTGCATTTAGGTCAGAGCCCTCTCTGGCCGCAGAGGACCCCTTCCTCCCCTGACAGGGGCGGGCTACGTTGGGAAACCTAGATCTCGTCTGATCTGTATAAGCAATCCCAGGAGGCCGTAGGGCAAGGCGGGGGACAAGTCTTTGCTCCCTGAAGTCCACGTTCCTATGATGGGTTTGGCACAGGTAGACTGTGGGCTTGTCTTAAGGAATCTAGAGGCTGATCCCCTCCCTTGGGCCCAAACTGACAGCTCCTCCCTCTCAGGGGATCCTTCCAACAATCCAGTCGGTCCTCCTCTCCTCTTCTCTTTGCCACCACCAGCATCTCTTTACCACCACCGCCACCCCCTGCCAGTGCCACCAGCTCTGCCCACTCCTGCACTCATCACCTGACATGCCTCTCTAGTCTGGGCCATGCTCTTCTCTCAGTGGGGGGTGGGGGACACAGTCCTGGTCCTCCCACCTTCCCTTTTCACCCACCAGTCTGTTCCCTGCCCCCTTCCCATGGGCCCGGTGGCTTCTCTCTCCTCTGCACACTTTTCCCCTTGTCCTTTCTCATCCCTGCCTTTCCCTATGCCTCCCCTCAACCGCAAGCTCCACAAGGGGGTCCCCCTGCCCGTCCAGCCTCTGTGCTCAGCGCAGACCCTCTAAGCCTCTCCATGGCCCTGAGGCTCCTGGTGCTGCCGCCTGTGCACTGGATGACCTTGGGCAAGTTATGTAACCGCCTCTAAGCCTCATTTTTCTCACCTGCAACTTGGGGATTTTAATTATAAAACAGGATTAAAGGGATAATGGGTGTAAAGAGACTAACACAGTCCATTCTCTGCCCATCAGTGCTCTCTCCTGCTGGTAAAGCAATAAGAGATGAAGGAATAAAAGAATGAGCGTAGCCCTGCTGTGCTCAGCTTCTCCCTCCGCTGCCAGCCCTCTCTCCTCACATCTCTCTCACCTGTGACTCCAGGGAAGTGGATGGCGGCTGCTACCAGCTCCTCCTCTCCTCTGTGGCTTTGCCTCTCCAGGTGTTGCAGTCCAAGTGACCAATTCTCTGTGTTAGCCCTGAATTGGCCTCAAGTATCAGCTCAAACCAACCCAGGACTTAAAGCCATGGTACAGGTGATATCCTTCATGATCTGTCAGCACCCCTACCACCACACACACACACACACACACACACACACACGAGCACTGTTCAGGCCCAGGCCCCTGCTTTTGTGTTTCCAGGACACCCTGGCTGGAACAAAGGGTCATGCTAGGAAGAGTGGCCTGCAAAGGGCTCCACTTTGTTCACAGTAACTTGGCCTTAGCGCAAGCTGCAATGAGGAGGCTGACAGCCCCTGCCCCAGTCCCAGTCTATGGAGAGGAGAAGATAAAGTGGAGGGGGGGAGGGTGCTTGCCAAGCTGATAGCAATCATCATGATGGAGTTCCTTCCTCATTCCGCGTCTGTCCAGACAAAATAATGGCTCTCAGTGTCTCCCTTCCAGAAATGCAGCAATTAAGATTTCTGCAGAAAGCTTCTAAATCCTGCATGCAATCCTATGACCATGAATATGCTAAGGGAGACCCTTCCCTCCACTTCTCCCTCACCCCACCTCCAAGTCACTGAGGACAGAGCTTGTACTGGGCCAGACAACATAGGATTGTCCTGAGAAACAGCACAGGCACTGCAGTGGTTAAAATACAGGATGGAGACTATGGATGGGAATCAGGATTCTGCTACTTAACAAGTCTACGACCTTCTGGTGCCAGTAGCTCACTTCTGTAATCCTAGCTACTCAGGAGGCTGAGATCTGAGGAGGGAAAGTTCCAAGACAGACCCTAGCAGAACCGTTTATGAAATCTTATCTCCAATTAACCAGCATAAATCCGGAAGTGGAGCTGTGGCTCAAGTGGTAGAGCACCAGCCTTGAGTGAAAAAGCTAAGAGACGGTGCCCCCCCCATGAGTTCAAGCCCTAGTAGCAGCACATACACACAAATGTGACCGTAGGCAAGCTACTCAGCCTCAACCTGTCTGTGCTTCATCTACTGAATGAGAACAGAAATAGTGCCGATCTCAAAATCACTGTAAACAACGAGTTAATACATGTCAGAAAACTAAAAAACAGAGCACCTCAGAACACCCAGAGGTGTGGCACACGCCTGAGATCCTGCTATCAGGAGGCTGAGGCAGGAAGACTGTGAGTTTGAGGCCAGCCTAGACTACACAGTGAGACCCTGCCTCAAGCATATAGACCACAGAAAACAACTCAAAATGGGGCTGAAGAATGTGGTATAGGGCTTATTTGGAATGTACAAGGCCCTGGGTTTGAGTGCTAGCACTGTAACATCTGGATCTTAAGGGCTGAGTAAAGGTTAGCTGCTATTTTAATGTTGTTTCTACACTGCAGATGAGGAAACAGACAAGAATAACTGCTGCTTATTTAGTAGCTAGTACATGGCAAGCAGTTTGTATGGATATTTGGATGGAGGAGGGTCTCCAGGATATGTTTCCATTAAGTTGCATAAGCATTATTAAATTTAATGAGTCGGCTGACTGTCTTCTTCTTTTTTGTTTTTCTTCTGCCAGTCCTGGGGCTTGAACTCAGGGCACTGTCTCTGAACTCCTTTTGTTCAAGGCTAGCACTCTACTACTTGAACCATAGCGCCACTTCCAGCATTTTCTGTTTATGTGGTACTGTGGAATCGAACCCAGGACTTCATGCATGCTAGGCAAGCACTCTACTACTAAGCCATCTTCCCAGCCCTGACTGTCTTTTAGGTCTGTGTTTGCATCCACTGGCTTATATGGACTACAGAGAGGTGCTTTACAGAGAACTAGAACATGTCCACAGCTGGATTCCAGAGGTGCGGAGATGTATTTGGCAATCATTTCTCCTTGATACTGTCTCTCTCACACACACAAAGAATACAGCTTACCAAACAAGTCAGATTTCACAATAGCAACTGAGGGACCTGAAGGAAAGCCTCTGCAGGTTGGGTAGAGTGGCTGGCACTTGACTTGTCTGGCCCAGAGATCCTGGGAAAAAGAAAGGGTTTGGGTCAGAGGAAGAAGCATCTGAGAGCTCACTCACTGCAGGGCTCCAGAAGCCCCACTGAGACCCAGCCCCTCTGTGGTTATATCACCCCCAGAGGGATTGATCTCACAACCAGTTTCCCTGAACCAGCCTGCTGAGCTATTGAGGCTGCGTGAGATTGAAAGCTCTCAGCCCTGGTGGATGGTCAAGCCAGCACAAAGCCATTGGGGCAATGGTGGTTCCAGGAAGTTAGGACGCTGAAACCCACCCCGAGTGGCATTCCAGTCTGAGGAAAGGAGAGCAGTAAGTCAGCCTGAGGAACTCCCAGAACCTGTGCTGGGCTGAGGCAGCCTCAGGGGGACCCCTAGTCCCCCACAAGAGCAGGTGCACACTTGGAGCTAGTGAGACTAAGGTGTTGTAGTGATGGGTTAGAAAACCCATCAGGGGGGCTGGGAAGGTGGCTAAGTGGTAGAGCGCTTGCCTTGCATGCCTGAGGCCCTGGGTTCGATTCCTCAGCACCACATAAGCAAAAAGAAAAAAGCCGGAAGTGGTGCTGTGGCTCAAGTGGTAGAGTGCTAGCCTTGAGCTGAAGAGCTGAGGGACAGAGTTCAGGCCCCACGACCGGACCCCATCCCCCCCCCAAGAAAAGAAAAAAACCCATCATGCTTCCTATGTACAGGTACTGGTATAAGTATTCAACATGAATTTCTTTACTTCCTACTTTTAACAATCCTAGAAGAGAGAATTTATCTGTATCGTCATTTTACAGCTGGTAGAGCAGAGGAAGAGAGAGGCAAAAAAACTTGCCTATGGCTATACAACTAGAAAGTGCAAGATTCAAGATTTAAACAATTATTGTTATTATAAAGGTGATGTGCAGAGGGGTTACAGTTTACATAAGTCAGGTAATGAGTACACCTCTTTTTGGACAATATCATCCCTTCCCTTGCTCTCTCCCAGTTTTTCCTTTCCATCCCCACCCATAAATTATATAGTTCATTTTCAACATAGTGTCCAGTGAGCACCACTGCTGCATCTGTCCACCCTTTGTCCCTCCATTTTTTGTTTGTGTTTTTGCTTTTGCCAGTCCTGGGGCTTGAACTCAGGGTCCGGGCATTGTCCCTAAGCTTCTTTTTGTTCAAGGTTAGCACTCTACCATGTGAACCATAGTGCCACTTGTGGCTTTTTCTGTTTAAGTGATACTGAGGAATTAAACCCAGGGTTTCATGCATGCTAGGCAAGCACTTTACCACTAAGCCACATTCCCAGCCTGTCCCTCTATTTCCATGCCCCTTTACACTCCCAAAGGATTCAGAATTTGGACCGACTCCAAACCTCTCTATCATAGGCCAGACCAACCAGTGTCCAGTACCCTCACTTCTTAATTATAAACCTGACAGTTGAGTCCAAGTAGCTTAAGAAATTTGTGTGTACCCCATTTCACAGCTAAGAAAACCAAGGCTGAGAAAGCAAAGATCACTTCAGTCCCATAAGAGCCAAGCTTCAAGCCCAGCTCCATGGACCCTGAAAACTCATCTACCTGGGGGACCAGAGTGACCTGCCTAAGCCATGTAGCCAACTCCAGTCCACTCCAGTCTCCTGGACATAGGACATAAAGGACAGAGTATCTCCATCTCTCCAAGAAAGGCTTTCCCTGCACAAGAGAAGCAATTCCCAGTTCTCTCCAGATTGGAGCAGACACATAGGCCATCTTCAATGACCAGATATTGGCAAAGGAGCCCCCAACTCCCAGCCTGCCTTCCTATCCCTCTGCATGGATTCCACAGTCACTGGAAGCATCCTTAGTTCTCCCTTGGACTCACCCCCCTCCTCCTCCCCAGCTGTGAGGCATAGACTGGCTGTCAGTTCAGTTCCTCACACCTATTCCATGCCACGTTCTGGCTTTGCTGGTGCTACCATGAATGCAGGTCTTTGAAGTCACTTCCTCCAAGCACACCGCAAATGTGGCTCATAGTAGAGTCTTGACCACTGGCCTTGGATGGGAGTCAGAGAGACCAGGACCTGGGTAACCTCACAGTCCCAGAAACTGGGAAGAGAATAGGGGTATATTTAAGTCCACTTCAAGCAAACTCTGGCCTCATTTTCTGAGTGAGAAAACAGAAACTGGGTGCCAGAATTTCAGAATGGAGGCGAGGGTGCCTCAGTTCTGCCTGTGGCTCTGAGTCATGTGACCCTGTATCAACTCTCAGAACCTTAGTGATTCACCTGGTACTCACTACCCACGAACAGGTCCTGCTCTGGGATACTAGGAACCTGGGTTCTGGGTGTGTTCCTGGCAATATTTTGCTGGGTGACCTTGGCTAACTCATGTGTGATACATCTCAGGGCCCTGAAATCCTGTGTGTTTATCACAAGGCCCAATACTTAAAGGGACCCTTGGCACGTCAGTGCCCAAACAATCTGCTTGTAGCCAGCCTCCTTCTTAAGTCTCTCTGCTCCTCCCACTCCAGGCTCCAAATAGGGGAAATTAATTGGGTGTCCAAGTCTCTCCCTTTGCCCAGCCACAGTCAAACTTACTGGGGAAATTAGGGTGACACTGGTGCAAATAATTAAGTGCCTTTCCCCAAATAGTCTTCAGGCCCTGTTGCTTTAGCTGCTGCTTAAATGGATGAGCTAATTAACTTAACTAATTGCTCTCAAGGACTAATATTTTCAGTCACATGACCCAAGAAGGCACACTCTCCATAACCACTCCACAGCCCTACTCCTCCACTGACAGACCAGCCTCTGTGGAGCCTAGGGTAGCCCTCGTGCTCTGTGCTGGGACCAGTCCTGTGTCAGAAGAGCACCAGAATCCCACCTGCCTGCATCCACACACAAAACCTGTCAGCAGACTGCCCCTGCCTATTCATCCAGCCGTTCAGCAACCTTTTGTTCATGTGGCAAATGCTGTTCTCAGCACAGGGGACTCAAAGAAGAGCGAAAGCAAACAAGGTCATGTCTTCATGGGGTGTGCAGTCTACCTGGAGAAAGGACATTAATCACTACATATGCATGCACAGATACTCATGCACACACTCACATGTGTGTGCACACATGCACGCACACACACACACACACACACATACACCAGACAGTACTACATGCAGTTCTATGAAGGAGTGTGAAACAGTGCTCTATCATAGTGTGGTTCTGACTTCTTGGGGAGACTGGGGACAACTTCCCAGAGGAAGGGGTATTAAATTGGATTTGAAGGCTGGATAGAAAGTAGCTCTAGAAGTAGGGGAAGGAAGTCACCCCAAGTGAAGGCCAGCTTCTGCAGAATCGGGGTGGGATGCCAATGGCTGGAACAGGCTGCTGGGGATGGAGAGAAGTGGAAGGCTCAAGAGAGAAGAGCAGGGCTGGCGTGCAGCCTGCGGGACAGCACTTGCCTTGCGGACACAAAGTCCCAAGTTCCAGCCTCAGCACTACAAAGAGGAGAGGAAGAGAGAGACAGAGACAGACAGACAGGCACAGGGAGACACAGAGAGAGAACCAAAAAGTGACTGGATTGGATGTGAGGAGAGAGGAAAGGAGGCATTAAGAGGAATGCCCAAGCTAATACCTGGCCCATGGGACAGGGTTGTGTATCATTGTGCAGAAGTTCTCCAAACCTGAGGGCAAGGGGGGCTGCTTATATCCCTTCCCCCCACTCCACCACACAGTGCATACCAGGATCCGGGGCTGAAGGTCTGAGCATGGGGGTAGAGTCCATTTTACTGGGGCAGTGGAAGGCCAGGAAGAGGACTCAGCAAGAGGCTCCCTGCCGCATGCCCAGAAGGCAGAGGACAGGTGTTTACCAGCACAGCCACTGTCACTGTTGTCTGTGTTGCTACAATGAGGAGCGTGCAGCCCTGATGGGAATTGGGCTCAGGACACACACACACACACACACACACACACAATACATTGCACTCAAATGTGCATAGAGGCACACCTGCACATGCATGTGCACTTTCATGTACTTAGGTATCTGCACTTACATGCACACAGTGCATTCTCACAAACTACATTGTAAACACATGTGCACATGTGTATGCATGCAGTCACTCCTGTGTGAGCATGAATGCATGTGTGATCATATGCATGTGCCTGTGTGTTTGCATTTTCATGCAGCGCTTGCACGCTCACGTGTATGTGAATGGGCTTGCTCACACGTGGAGTATGGGTGCATGTTTGCATCCACACGTGCTCTCATGCACACTCACATGCATGTACACGGGTATCTGATCACATGCAAATTCACCTGCACATGTGCACTCACATAACACTTGCACACACATGTCAACTTGCATACATATTCACATAGATATATGCAGATATATGCACACTCATCATCCATATTCAGGATACCTATTTATTCACAGAACATCAACCTGGTTCCAGGTCGCTCAAAAGCTGCCAAATAGAAATTCCTTGGGATCTTCAGAGCCTCCGGGGCCTCAGCACCCTCCTCCTCAGTTTTGCTACTGTTTATTCTAGACCCACAGCAATGGAGGTGTGCTGCATGGGCATCTGACCCTTCCATCCTTCCCCAGGACCTTGTGACCTGAGCCTCAGGGCTGAGAGTGGCTAAGTGTAGAGATCAAGGGAAAGGAATCCAAGAGGTGTGGGGCCACAGCCCAGTGCTGCTTGCCGATTGGACGGCCTTGTCTGTAACCACAGGTTGTCATCTATGAAAGCAGGAACTGACCATATGCTAAGGGGGGTGGGGGTGGACGTGATGCTTCTATGAGAGTACCACGTGGCAAAAGTCAGGCCAACCATACACGTATGGAGGCCCAGTAGCACCACAGCCAGGACCCGCATGTACATTTCCTCGGCCTTTCCACTTAGCGATCCAATCATGGAGAAGTCCCCTGAGCATCCTCTTCTCAAATAGTCCAGAAATTGGCAACCCAAGAGCTCTTTCTTTGAACTAAAATCTGTGTCTTCCCCTCCCCAGCACCTCACTTTCACACAGAGTCCCGCCTCCCATGAGGCACGACCATCCTCTCTCCAGCTGTCTGGAAGCAGCAAGCCTGGCCTCCCTGGGGCCCTTTAACCTCAAGCACTCCTTCCCCCCTTACTCAGTGCTTCCATCACTCCGTCATCCTGGCCAAATTCTTCTGGACAAGACTCAGCCAGGCTGTATCCTTCTAAAAATGGGGTATTGTGAGAAGCACAGTTCATCCTCAGTCTGAGCCAACTGCCCAGCTTCCAGGGGCCAGACTGAAGCTGAGCCATTCTATTGGCAGTAGGCAGAGAGGCCTCAGGCATAGAAGTCAAGCTCACCACACAGGAGTCAAGTTCACCAGTCTTTAGGGCAGTCCAAAGAAGACCCCAAGGAGTTCACTTTGGGCTGGTGCTGGGGCTTGAACTCGGTGCCTCTCACTCTTGCTTTGCTTTTTCTGCTCAAGGATGGTGCTCTACCACTCGAGCCACAGCTCACTTCCCAAAGAGCAGCTTTTGGAAGAAGTGCCCAGGACTACCCATAATTCTGCCCTTGCAGATCAGAAGCCTACGTCCCAGGGAGGTTTGGTCAGGACCCTGGACAGCACCACTGCGGGCTTCTGGGGAGCCCAGGCTTTGGGGGTGGGAGATTGGGATGCAGGGCTCTAAGCAGGCCACAGCTCTGAGAACTGGGAGAGGGGGAGAAGCGTTGAGGTGCTCAGGTGATGTTCCCTGTCCTCTTCACCCGCTGTGCTGCTGAGCCTCTGGGGCTGTGGGTAGGAGATGCTTCCCTAGGAGAAGAGACTGGCAGCCTGGTCCAAGTTGGGGAGAGCCCCAGGCTGGTACAAGCAGCTGGGAAGGTGCTTATGGAAGATGAAGATAGAGGGCTCCCTAGGGCCAGGCCCCCAGGGAGCACCGCGGGTGGGTGTGGGATGGATTCCATGCTGTTCCCCTATCTCCTTGGCTACCTTCAACAGTGCCTCAACAACTCCATGAATCAATCGGGAGGCAGAGTCCAGGTGCCTCGTCAGAGCTCTCTGACTCCAGTGCTCATTTCTTCCAGACATACATTCTAGAATCAGCTTACTCCCAGCTCACGGAGTGACCTGGCTACATCATCTTGCCAGTGATGATTGAAAAGACCGAACGGGGTGGTCTCTCGGGGCCCTGTGGGTGCTAGCATTCCTCAGTGCGAGCCTGCCAGCCTGGAGACTGGAGGTGGGAAGATGGCAAAGGCTCATGTTGTTGTTGTTTTCCTGGAGAGAAAATGGAGAAAGTGGGGCAGCAAAGGGCACTGCAGGCACTGTAGGCATTCGGGTGACAGTATGGTGACAATGACAGAGAGGCGGCAGGCAGCCACCTTCTAACAGGACCCCCTGTCCGCTGCTCTCCCTGGTGCAGCACTGCAATCCCTGCCTCTTAGACTCTGCCCTGGGCTAGTCCAGAGCTGGGTGGCAGAAGAGCCGGTGTCCCCTGCCCCTGCCCCTGGCTTCAGGCTGTGATGGCAGCAGCCAGAGGGGGGCAAGGAGGCCGGGGTGTAGGCTGAGAGACTGTTCATGCTGTCTGTGTCTCAAACAGCAGCCGGGCAGCCTGTACCAATCTCAGAGGTACTGCAATGCAGTGGTCGGATTTTTTTTTTTGGTTAGTGTTTTTCCTAAAAGCCCTCATTTCCTAGGGAAATAGGCAGAGCCAAATGCTTTCAGGCTGTCTGGGGGGGACGTGGCAATCCCTTCCTATTCAGGATGACGACCTCTCCGTCCTGCCAGTGTGCAGACCCCGGCCCTGCTCTTGAACTAGGCATGTCTGAGGCACAGAACCACCAAGTGTCTGGGGTTTTCTTTTTCTGCTTTGTGAAAATGGGGTGCACAAATGATTGAACTTCAGTGATGGCTGAATTGGATCACTTCTCAACATCCTGCTTCCTCGGGGACAAGGGCAGGGCCGGGGGGAGGGCTCCAGATAAAGATCCCCCCCTCTCCCAAATGAGCTTTTGAAAAACAGCTGACAAGGCCCCTCCTTATTTGGATGATCAAATACCAAGTGTGCTGCAGGGTGTGGAGAAGGGCGTGAAGGTGACTGACCGGTCCCCCCCTGTCCCCAGATGGCAGGCCCTCCCTCCCCGTGCACAGCTCACTAATTTTGCATGTGCTCTACCTCTATCTGTGTTCTGCTGGTCTTGGGTTTCATTTTAAGGGAACTTTTCAGTCCTGCTCTGTCTTTCCCATTAAAAAGGCAATGAGTTCAGCCAGCCATGAAAGTAAACCCAGAGGAAGACCGAAAGGGAGCCAAAGCAGGACTTCCCTGGCCTCTCGCCCCTGCACCTTGCTCTCCTGAGGGTGGAGCGTTTCTGGGGACTCTGACTTCCATGGAGAGGCAAAGTAGCAGAAGACAGAGACCAAGAAGCATGTTTGGACCCCTGGCGTTTGGCCAGATATGATATTTCAGCTTCAGGAAGGACTTTGGAAGCCATCAGCAAAGGTAGATGAAAGTGCCGCCGCCCGCCAGCCCTCTGCTGGTCCCCGGGTGCCCAAATTGTGCCCTGCAGGGCCTATCATAAGATCCTAGGCTTTGTCTCCACCACCTAGAGGGTCGGGAAGGCCCTGTCTGGCCTTCTCCAGTGTTGGGTCT
The DNA here is from genome assembly GCF_000151885.1 of Dipodomys ordii. Lineage (NCBI taxonomy): Eukaryota > Metazoa > Chordata > Mammalia > Rodentia > Heteromyidae > Dipodomys > Dipodomys ordii. The sequence continues at coordinate 8,637,835 of NW_012267251.1, forward strand.
CTCAGGCACAGATGGCTAGAGCTCATGGGCAGCCAGGGCACAGACAAGCCAATCTGGTACAGCCCAGGGAGAGGTGCTGCCAGTCAGCCCATCTGCCAAGCAGGTGACAGCTGCTGATATGTAAGGTGGGGTGAGGGGCAGGGAGCGGGGATGGTGGGGGCAAGACTGCTGCCCTCAGAATCCCTGGGTCCCAGGCAGGTGCAGCCTCCAGGCCTTGCGCCTGCCATGTAGGTCTACACACACACACACACACACACACACACACACACACACACACAGAGACTGTGCCCAGGCGAGGCTGCCTCTCTGCTTCATGCCCTTCCATCAAAACCCAGGCTGCAGCCTACAATCACCACCCATGGGGGTGACCGCTCTGCTCCCTGCACCAAGGACAAGGGCCTGGGCTCTGAGGACAGTCAGAGAGACTAGAATTAGCCACAAAGGGACGACTCCACCAGGAGAGGTGTAAAGGAGCCCCAGGGCTCAGGAAGGACAACTGGCCCAAACCTGGACTCCGGTCCTGACCCTGCCTCCTCCTAGCTGTGGACTGGAGCCAGTCTGTGAAGTCATCAGAGCCTCAGTTTCCTCCTGTGTACATGGATAGGGACGCCTGCCTTACAGGGCTGTGGGCATCATGATGTGAGCGAATGCGTGCTACAGAGCGGTAAGAGAGAAAGTAACACATCTTCTTCCTGGCAGCCATAACCTACTGGCTCCCAGACTTTAATGTGTATTACAAATCTCCTGGAAGTTTCCACAACACACGGACTCACAGGCAAAGATTCTGAAGCAGTGCGGGGAGGTCAGGAGGCCAGGAGGCTCTGGGCTGGGGGTCCATGAATCACAATTTGAGAAGCCTTGCCCCACAGGAATGGAGGGATGGCCCAAAGACCACGAAGGCTCATACTGGCTGTGGGGCATCCTTTCCCTGTTCCCCTCCCCAGCCCTGGCCTTCCTGTTATCCAGTGTTTTGTGTTTTCCTGCCACAATCTCATACTTTGCATCTACTTTCCTTAAGTCATTTAGAAACTCAGCAAATGCTTACTGTCTATCTACTCCATTTCACTCACCAATCTTGCCCTTATCCAGTGTGGTGGTACATGCCTGTAATCCCAGCAAATCAGGAGGCAAAGGCAGGATGTTCATTCATAAGGCAGTTCATTCATAGCCAGTACTACATAGCAAGACTTGGTCACAAAACAAAATAGTCAGGTGCTGCTGCTCATCCCTCTAATCCTAGCTCCTCAGGAGGTGGACATCTGAAGATCACAGTTCAAAGCCAGCATAGGCAGAAAGCCTATGAGACTCTTACCTCCCATTAACCAGCAAAAAGCCAAAAGTGGAGCTGTGGTTTAAGTGGTAGAGTGCCAGACTTGAGGGAAAAAGCTAAGGGACAGCACCAAAGCCCTGAGTTCAAGCCCCAGTACTGTCTCTCTCTCTCTCTCTCTCTCTCTCTCTCTCTCTCACACACACACACACACACACACAAATAAAGTGTCTTTGCTCCAATGGGCCATATATTTATCAGCATTCATTCATTCTTTAAATTTTATTTTTATTGCAAAGGCGATGCGCAGCGGGGTTACAGTGACATGGGTCAGATACTGCGTCCACAGTCATTCCTTTAATAACGACTTCTCTGTACCAGCCACTGTGCTGGAAGGTAAGGCAGAGGGCAAAGGTCTCTTGGTCAGCAAAAGACCAAGACCAAGACAGCCCTTCAGGCCCAACCAGCCTAGGGAAGCACAGCTGCCAGGGTGGAGGGCAGTGGCAAGTTAGAGGCCACTTGCAGCCATACCCACTGCACAGCAGAAGTTCCAGGAAAAGATGGATGGCGTGTGCTGCCTCCCCAGACCATCCATCATCGCTGGGTACAAAGTGTTTCTTTTATGCCTCCAATCCCACCCTGCCCCTTGCATAATTCTACACCTCATAATTACGCGTGAGGATAGGATAATTCCCCCCAAACACGGTGTCGGGCCATCCATAACGCTCCCCCGAGGCCGCTCTGCGCCACTCTGCGGGCCTCACGCGCCTCGCAGACCATGGCCTCAATTTTTCATGCCAGTCCTGCATCCATCACCGGCCTGCCAGCAGCTCGGTCTCTGCTCCAAGGGGGCAGGTGTGCCCAGAGAACACTCTGCGGGTGCTGGCCCGCTCTCCCCACCCCTGCTGGTAGCTTTCTTTTTCTTTCTTTTTTTTCCCAGTACTGGGGACCAAGCCCAGGCCCTCGCATTTGCTAGGCCAGCGATCTACCACTGAACTAAATCCCCAACCCCTAGAGTACTTACCCAGCACAAAGGGCCCTCAGAATTCACTGGACCCCATCCCTAGATATTGTAAATGGGGCAACTGAGGCTCAGAAAGGCCCTAATTTGCTCAAGACTGGCCACAAAACTTGTTGCTGAAGTCATTCATTGATTCACTCATTCATTAGTTCAGTTTGCACACACCTTGAGACATGGTCAAGACCGCAGCACAGCTGCACTGGTTTCTGCACACACAAGGAGAGCAACACATGGTCCCAGGCTACTCCTGTCAGGAGACTCGAGTGGGAGCCAGTCCATGTTACAAACAGGGGTCTCCAGCAGAAGCCACCTAATGGGCCAAGACCTCCCAGTGTTGGGCTGAGACTACGGTGCATGAGAGCTAGGTAGCAGAATGGGGACCATGCCCAGATTTTCAGATGTAGTATCTCACTGTCTCTGGAGGCTTCTGTGCCCCGAGCCTCCTGAGTGGATCTGGGCCTACCTGTGGGGAGAGCCGTGTAGACTCAGTCAAGGTGAAATTCTCCAATTAGCAGCCATGACCAGGGAAGACTCCAAAAGACTGCACATGAACCATTAAAAGCCATAGGGGCCCTGGGCACAGACACTAACAGGGTCAAACGTGACCCTGTGTCCTGCTCTGGTGAGTCAGGTGATCAGCAGGCCACCTGGGGCCTCATCCTCTCGGGGCTGAGTGCACCTGCCCCCACCTTCCCCAGGAACACACAGCCTTGTCAGGAACGCCCTGGACTGTGGCATGACCCAAAGCATGGTTTCAGCTGGAGCTCAGGCTTCCGCTCTGAGTAGCCCTGGGCAAGTCAGGTAAGCTCTCTGAGCCTCTGGATCATCATAATCGTAAAAGAGGATTGCTACTATTCATCTAATGAGACTGTTGAGGATTACAAAGAAATACACAGAATGATCAGCGAAGTGCCTGATGAACAAGTTTTCTATAATAATTGCCATGGGCCTGCGCCTGAGGAGGAGAGGCAGGCCTGCTCTGCCTTGGTGGAAAGAGGCAGCTGCAGGACACACAGTAGGTCCACAGACACGCTAGCTGTGGGCCTTCCTGAGTTCCTTAACTTCTCTTGGCCTCATCAAGGAATCTCCCTCTTTCTTTCTTTTTCTTTTTTTCAAGCTAGTCTTGGGCCTTGAACTTAGGGCATGGGTGTTGTCGTCAAAGCTAGAACTCTACCACTTAAGCCACATCTCCACTTCCAGGTTTTTGGGGTGATTAACTGGAGCTAAGAATCACACAGACTGAGGCTGGGAAGGTGGCTCAGTGGTAGAGCGCTTGCCTTGCATGCATGAGGCCCTGGGTTCGATTCCTCAGCACCACATAAGCAAAAAGAAAAAGCCGGAAGTGGTGCTGTGGCTCAAGTGGTAGCACTAGCCTTGAGCTTAAGAGTTGAGGGGCAGCGCCCAACCCCAGAATTCAGGCCCCACGACCGGACCCAAAGGAAAAAAAAAGAGAGAATCACACAGACTTTCTTGCCCAGGCTGGCTTCAGACCTCAGCCTCCTGAGTAGCTAGGATTATAGGCATGAACCACCTGTGCACAACTCCTTTTTTTGGTGTGTGGAGGAGGGGGGGAGGATGAATGGTACTGGTGTTTGAACTGAGGAGCTTGCCCTTACCTGGCTTGATTACTCAAGGCTGGTGCTCTACCACTTGAACCATTTCTCCAGCCCACCTTTTGCAGTTATTTTGGAAATGATGTCTCACAGACTTTTCTGTCCCTGCTAGCTTCAAACCTCAATCCCCTGGATCTCAGCCTTCTGCACAGCTAGGAATACAGACATAAGCCACCAGCACCTGGCTGAACTCACATTTACGAGCATTTTATACTCTTACTTTACCTATTACCCCTCATACTTTTTGTTTTCTCATTTAAACTAAATTGTAAAGCAAAGCCAGATGACACGTTATTTCTCCCACAGCACTTCAGTAGGGCTCTCTACCTGAAAGACATTTACAAATCCACCTGCCCATAACCACCAGCTGCATCGTGGATCCTTGTATACTTCAACTCTACTAATGGAGAATTCCCATGGTGTCCCACATTCTGCTTCGCTGGCTGCTTTTTCCTGGTGGCATTCGCATCTTCTATGGAGTCTGTCAACTGAACTGGAAGCAGGTGTGTCATTCACCCCCGCTCACTCCTCTCTTCACTCTTCTGTCATGTGCAGTGTCAGACTCCATCAACAGACCATTCAGAATCTCCCAACGCAGGTGCTTCCTCTCACTGCTAGGCCTTTGCACCGGATGGTTCTTCCAACAGACCAAGAGCTCACGAGGGCAAGGCCAGCCTTTGGTCCTCTGACTCTCATGCCTAGCATGGTGTTTAGGATCCACTAAGCATTTCATTATTTATGGAGACTAGCTGCTGACACTGGATACCAGGGCTACAGAGTCCTACAAGTGGGGCAGTAGGGACACTGGAACCATGGGAGCAAGGAAAGTCAGCCTCTTGCAGGGGTGGGAGTTAGAACATAGTTGCACACAGCTCTTCTCAAGCTAGCCCCTCTTCTGCGTGCTTTCCAGCAGCCCAGCTGCCCACCGCCTTCCCCTCCTCCTACTCCCCAGGGCACCTGTTGTCTGGCCACAGACCAGTGGGACACAGGGCGGGAAATCCATCAGACAGTAGCTTGGGGACCTGGCAGGGCACGGATGTCAGTTACTTGACATGTGCTCTGCCGTCTTTGAAGGTCTCCTCTTCCTGCAGTATGGGTTATTACAGGTGTGAGCCACCAGCACCTGCTTGTTGTTGTTGTTTCTTCTCCAACTATTTCTTGATTGAGATTAAGTAACTACATATGTTTCACAATACTATGCATAGTTATACTTAGCTAGGGTCACAAACACATTTTAACCTTCACAATCATCATCTTAATCTACAAAAATTATGAACTCTACGAACTTTAACAATCAGACTATTTCTTCCAAATCAGGTGTTATGTACTTTTCTTTCCTTTTGCTTAGTATCAGCTGTTCCCTTTTTCTCTCATTCCCTCCCTCCCATCACCGCCCTTGAGTTGCTTAGTTTTGTCGTTGTTTTGAGACAGAGTTTTGCTATATTTTTCAGGCTGGACTCAAACACAAAATATTTCTTAGTATCCCAAGTGCTGGGAATACAGCCCTTAATGTTAAAATGTTTAATTTCAGTTTACAATATTTTTTTGAGATAGGGTCTTGCTTAGTTGCCCAGGCTGGCCTCAAACTCACAATTCTCCTGCCTCAATCTCCTGAGAACTGGAATTACAGGCATGAGCCATCATGCCCAGTTTCAATTTAAAACAATCTGAAAATTCATAACCTCCCCTACTTAAGGAATAGAAAATGGACACAAATGTATTGCTTTAAAGAGCTAACTAAAATAAGCTAATTTTATCTGCAGTTCTTTCTAGGAAAGTAATTATCGAGTTACTGGTCCTCATGATGCCAAACCAATAATTGATCTGAAATATTCTCCAGGATCTGACAGTTGTCTTGCTGCTTCAGCAGAATCGAGAGCCAGTCTGCTTGTTGAAATGGTACAATTCTCTGCACCCAGAGATGTTTCCCCTCCAAGAACTGGGACATGCTGGTTCCCCAGACAGCAACCCTGCCTGCCACAAGGAGACTTCGGTTCTGCATCCTCCTGGCAGGCAATGTCGAGGGGAGGGCTGCAAGGCCAGACCCAGGATGCCTGGCTGGGGGAGGAGACAGCATGCTCTCTGACATGTTCTGTGATCTTAGGGGTTTGGCAAACTAAGCCACTTCCTGGTCTGCAGGCTTTCTAGGAGCAGAGTACCCATGTGTGGAAATTCTGATCTTCTATAGCCAGCCTCCACTAGTGACCTACAATGAACAACATGGAGTGTTTACCATGGTGAGTGTGTGTATGCATGCGCATGTGTGTGCATACATGGTGATGGGGGGAGGGAATCTAGCTGAGAAGACAAAATACGCTCCAAGTATAAGAGATAGATTGGTTAATAGGTGAAAGAGAATGAGGCCAAAGGTGAGGAGGGGAATCAACCCAAAGAATAACAATAGCAAAAAACCACTGCCACTCCTAGAAATGGAAGGGAAACAGAAGGTGGGCACAAGATGGGCCTGGAATCCAGGTCCATGTGTTAGGGGAGACACAGTAGTCACAACCAGGGAGGCCATCTGAACAATGAGAGGAGGGATTCGTCCTTGACACTTCTACAACCCGAGCTACTTGGGAGGTGAAGGGTGAAGATGAAGTTCAAGGGCAGCCTGTGAAAGTTCATGAGGTCAGTCATCAGGGGCTCACACCTGTAATCCTAATTACTCAGGAGGCTGAGATCTGAGAATCCCAGTTTGAAGCCAGACTGAGCAGAAAAGTCTGAGACTCTTATTTCCAATTTACCCGCAAAGAGCCAGAAGTAAAGGTATGGATGAACAACAGCCTTGAGTGAAAATGCTAAGAGAGATCTGAGGCACTGCGTTTAAGCCTAGTACTAGCAACAAAAAAAAGTTCATAAGACTCCATCTCAACCAATGGGTGTGGTGGTATGCACCTGTCATCCAGGGTCAAAGGGGAGTACAAATAGGAAGATTGTAGTCCAGGCTGGCCCAGGTATAAAATGAAACCCTATTTCAAAAATAATAAATGCAGTGGTAGCCATTGCATTGAAAATGAACTATACAACTTGTGGGTGGGGACAGGAAGGAAAAACTGGGAGAGAATGAGGGACAGGGTGACAGTGTCCAAAAGAAAAGTACTCTTGGGCTGGGAAGGTGGCTCAGTGGTAGAGCGCTTGCCTTGTATGCATGAGGCCCTGGGTTCGATTCCTCAGCACCACATAAGCAGAAAAAGCTGGAAATGGCACTGTGGCTCAAATGGTAGAGCGCTAGTCTTGAGCTGAAGAGCTGAGGGACAGTGCCCAGGCCCAGAGTTCAGGCCCCACAACTGACAAAAAAAAAAAGAAAGAAAGAAAAAGAAAAGTACTCTCTACCAGACTTATGTAACTGTAACCCCTCTATACATCATCTTTATAATAACAATAACAAATGTAAAACAGAAAAAGAAAAAGAATTCATGGCTTCACTAGGCATCAGTGGCTCATGCCTACAATCCTAGCTATTCAGGAGGCTGAGATCTAAGGATCCTGGTTTGAAGCCAGCTCAGGCAGGAAAGTCTGTAAGACTTACCTCCAATTAACCACCAAAAGCTGAAAGTGGAGGTGTGGCTCAAGTGGTAAAACACCAGCCTTGAGCAAAAAAGCTAACAGACAAAACTCAGGCCCTGAGTTCAAGCCTCATTTCCAGTACGTACGTATGTACGTACATACATACATACATACATACCTACATACATACATGAAAAAGGAAAGCAAAGAATTCACTGCTGCCCCAGGGCTGGGAGGTCTGCATAATCTGATGGTTGTTGTTTTGTGTTTTTTTTTAGGCTACCTGTGGTTTTTGTTTGTTTTTGTTTTGGCAGTACTGAGGTTTGAACTTCAGGCCAAGTCTTTGCTGCACAAGTATTCTATCACGTCAGCCACACTTCCAGCCCTCTTTTTCCACTGGTTCTTTTCAAAACAGGATCTCACTTTCTATCTGGGCTGGCTTGGCCCTGGCAATCCTCCTACTGGTCTTTCCCATGTTGCTCCCTCTTTGCTGGAATTACAGGCTTGAGCTACTACACCCAGTTCACTTGCACTTCTTGAAGTTGAAGCACGAAGAGCCTTCTTAAATCACGTACGTGGTATTTCAGTATATACATCTCACTTTTGTCAAGGCTTCAGGAATTTGGTAACCTGTTGTTGCTTCTGAAAGTCTGGGTGTAATGAATTCAGTGTGCACTGTTTCTGCAGAGGTCATGACAATATCCCAGCTAAGCGGCTACTTTTACAGAATAATAGCATGTAGCACTGGCTTTAAACAGTTTAAACATTTTGACAGACTTAGGCCAATGCCAAAGTCTTGGTATCTCTTTCCATTTCATATCAAATTGTGCAGCAAAGCACATTTAGCAATACAAATGGCTATTTAATTCTTATCTTTTTTTGTTTCTTTGCCAATTCTGAAGCTTGAACTCGGGGTTTGGGTGCTGTCCCAGAACTTTCGTGTTCATGGCTAGCGCTCTACCACTTAAACAACAGCTCTACTTTCAGCTATTGGTGGTTAATTGGAAAAAAAGAGTCTCATGGACCTACCCAAGCTGTCTTTGAACAGGCCTCAGCTCCTAAGCAGCTAGGATCACAGGCTTGAGCCCTTGGCACCTGGCTAATTCTTACCTTTAGTTGGCTTCAGGACCATGGTTGAATAGGCAGACACAGTATAGGCCTCTCTTAGTCTGCCCACCCAGGAACCCCAGAAACTGAGCACTGCCATCTGCTTAGTGACAGCCTCGCACAGCTGATGTGGCAGAAGGACCAGCCCCACCAAATGGTAGCGTCACGTGTCATGCATCCCCCAACTACGCAGCAGCACCTGCTGCCTCCCAGACCTACACACCAGCCCTCATGGGGAAGAAGGGCCCATGGCCACCCAGTGCTGGGAGAGAGGCCCAAGAACACCTCCAGTGTTCTGAGCCAAGGGCCCCAAGTGGGAGGGCTCCAGTGTTTAGGTTGCTGGACCCCCTGCATCTGACGAGCCCCTGAGGGACTCCACCCCACAGGAGCTCTGGGAGCAGACGGACAGAACTAGACCCTGTCACCACTCCTGAAGCTCAGGACCTGGAGCAGGGAAATGGAAAAGCAGGACCAGACACTTAGCCCTTCAACCCTATGGCGATACACTTCCATTGGTGCCCAGAGAGCTATGGGCTGAATACCAGTGAGGCTCCAAATCAAGAGAGAACCACAGAGTCCCGAATTCCCCAGCCAGTTATCGCCAAGAATGAACACTCTTCCTTCAGTTACTGATGTGGAGAAAATGAAGGGGAAGGGGGAAAGGAGACATGACTCCACTGGGCACTAAATCAAGATTAATGAAGTTCCCGCCAGGATTCATGACTGCACTCTGTGGGAACTGGGAGCCAGATGCAGTCATGGCCATCTATAACGGCCAGTCCTTGTTTTGAATGGCAGGGGTGGGACGTGGCGGTGCCTCGACCCCCTCCACACCGGATGTGTGAAGGCAGCTGAGCAGCGGAACGGCAGGCACCTCCCACAACCCTGGGTCACCGATCTGCATTAGCTCTGTGTTAAAATCCATCCTTTATTTGTCCCAGGCTACTTTGATCAATTCAGGCTCTGACTAATTACACATAGACACAGGCACTGTGGACAAAACAGAGAACCTGTGGATCATGGCTGGGCCCACACCTGGCTCTTCCCTCAAGACCCTCTTCCTCCTCTTTCTGGATCCTAACTCAGTGCCATTCTGAGGTTCCCCATCATCTGAGGGCCAGCTGGGCTGTGTCTGTCATGTGGTCAGTGCCAAGACAAGCAAGGCCTAGGACCTGATCCCAGTCCAGAGCAGCTAGCTACGTTCCTTGGCTTCAACAGTAAAACACAACGGCACCACTTACCTATCTGCTGCAGAGGCAACTGTCCCCACTGATTCCAGCCAGTGCAGAGTACAGACCCCGCCCCTTTTGGGGATCAGCTCCTCCCACCTTTGAAAACAAATCAGTGGGAGTTTGGGAGAGGAATGAGAAGCAGAGCCAGTCCTGAGACCCATGGTAGCCTAAGTCAAAGCCAGGGAGAAATGAGCTCCACTGCTTGCCTGCTCCTGGTTGCCTGTCCTCATCTGGATAGGGGGCTGCGGGTGCCCATTTATACACAGACTAAGACAGAGACTCACTTTTAATGAAAGGAAATTAGGTCATCAGAATTGATCCTGCCATGAATGGCAACTGAAATGCATGATGAAATATAAAAACCATTTTAGTAGCATCAAACCACACTGGGCCACAATCTAGAGGACAAGAAAGACTCAGAGACCTAAGTGCAGAAGGAAAGCCACTTCCACCCTGAAGACCTTGTCTCCCATCCAAGTAGTAATCAGTCCCAATCCTGCTTAGCTTCCAAGATTAGGTGTGTTCAAGGCAGTATGACCATAGACATGAGGCTCTTGGTCTACCATAAAGAAACCTTAAGAAATTCAGCTGCAGCCCCTCTGTCCTTCTGGCTGCCGCAGGAGCTAGGAAATACAAGTCAGTGTTTAGAGCCCACCAAGGTGGGGACTTTAATAACTATCTACTGTCCTAGACTCAGACGGGCCTCAAGCTGTACACGTGTTTCAGAATGGCAGCAGACTTGTTTCTAGGCTGATTATTCATTCGCTGCTTATGGAAACTTAAATCTTGAACTTAAGACCTCAGAAACCCTGGAGATACAGACCAACCTCATTTTACAAATCAAAATTAAAACAAGACAAAAAGGTTGTGCGTGTAGCTCAGTGGTAGAGCACTCACCTACAATGTGCACAGCCTTAGCAAGCCTCAGCACCTGACAGAGAGGGGATAGATGGGCAGACGTGACTGTCCATCTCTACCCCATCCCCATAGCAAGAAGAGAGACATCTGCAAGGGAGGAAGCAATCTTTGCTCAGAACTACATGTTATCACCTTAACCTTGGACTTCCAGGCTCCAAGATCATGGGATATAAATTACCTATTGTTTAAGCCATCCATTGGTAACATTTTAACTTGGCAGCTGAAAGCACGCTAAGACATACATGGACAAATAGATCCACAGGTCTGACACAGCTGAAGAGGAAATTAATGAACGGAAGATAGATCAGAAGAAAGCATCCAGAACACAATAGTAGGTATAGGGATAGTTCAGTGGTACAGAACATTTTGGTGTGCTTAAAGCTCTGTGTTCTTATCCTCAGCACTGAGGGGAGAAAAAAGTTCCAGACTACAATGATAAAACTGGGCAGATAGAATCCTAGCTACTCAGGAGGCTGAGACCTGATGATCATGGTTCAAAGCCCTCATCCCATTAACCACCAAGAAAGCCGGAAGTGGACCTGTGGCTCAAGTGGCTTTGAGCAAAAAAGCCTAGGCCTTGAGTTCAAGCCTCAGAACTAGAATAACAACAGCAAACAACAAAATGCCAATCCATGATTCAAGAAACTAAGCAGCAAAAATAAATAAATAAGAACCTCATAGCTAGATGTATCATATAAGAGTTACAGAAATTTAAAGAAAAAAAAGTCTTATCAATATAAAGCCAAGGACTAGCAAGGTAGTTCAGTGGTAGAACGTTTGCCTAGCATCTACAAGGTCCTGGGTTTGATCTCAGCACTACACAAAAACACAGAAGCAAAATACCCAGCCAATGGTCAGGCAGAGGTCCCAGAAGCCAGGTGTCTTGCTATTCAAATGTTAGCTAGCGTAAACTGGGAGGAGACTTTCTTCAATCCTAACCTGGACACTATGGGGAATTAAAAGAGACTCCTAGAGATGAAGAAGCAAGAGGAAACAACAAATGAGGTGCAGATGGTGAGCTTGCATTTATTAGACACTCCAATAAGTCATCGGTGAAGGGGGAAGCAAGTGAGCTGTAAGTACCCGTCAGACTTGTTTAGCAACTGGAATGTCTTCCAGACTAAATAGGCTGATTTCACAGGAGTGGGCATGGCAGGTCAGCTTCAGGATGGGAACATATAAGTTAAAAAGTAATCGAAACTGATCCAGGCATCGTGGGGCATGCTTGTAATCCCAGCACTCAGCAGACAGAGGCAGGAAGATGTTGGGTTTGAGATCAGCTTGGATTATAATGAGACTGCTTCAAGCAAAGAAAAAAAACAAGCAAAATAAAATGAACAAAAATAATATAATAACTTCATGGGCCTGGAAAGAATCAGCAATTTGTATCTAACTTCTGCCCCAACAAGCAAACAAACAAATCTGTGGGTACTTCGTCTCTATGCTCCAGATACAGTCTGGGTTTCCACTCAGTGGTGCTTTTCTTCCCACAATGCACCGGTGCCCGCTATGTTCTCACGAAGGGTACAGACAGCTCCGGCTGAGAGGACTCCGTCCTCAGGAAGGAGGTCACGATTACCTTGGGATGACCTCCAGGCAGGGTCCACACCCAACACTACCACCTCCCTCCCTGCTTTGTACAAGTGGGGGCCCCAGATGCTTCCTGCTGCCCCTTGCAGGATTTACTGCTCCGTTCCCACCACCGTCTCCAGCCACCTCTAGTTTTTCAGCCTTTAATGCATTTTCTACATCTGTACAAGATTTATTCGAGGCAGGAAGATTTATTTAGCACATTCATGCTCAACAGAGAGGACAATTCCTCATAGAGTTCTGATCTCATTTGCCGTTAGAAGGCTGGATGCGATTGCTTGGGTGATGGGCAGCCAGAGTTGGCTGGCTGTGAGCAGGAGTGAGTGTGTGCGTACGTGCCCCTCACAGGAGGGCATGCACACGTGTGTCACACAGGACGGTATATGCAAAGGTGAGCATGCACCGTGTGTGGGTATGTGTGTGTTTCTGAAAAAAATCTGAACACCTGGGTGTTATTTCATTTTCTCCATGCCCAAGTGTCATGCTGGGCACACTGGCATGTGTGAACAATGTGTGTAGAAGGGTGTGAGTCCGTGTAACAATCTGTGAAGTGTACATGTACGTGAATCTAGGGATGTGAGCTCTAGTAAATGGCTGTGTGGGCACACCTGGATTATGCAGTGTTCAGTCACTCATCCACATCTGCCCAAGTCATGTGAGTCCTATCCCTTTCGGCCCAAGAATCTTTGAAAGCAGTAAACCAAACCATTTCTCCTCAGCTGGAAACCCACCACAGTGCCCTTGTACTGAGAATAAAATCCTCCTCAGCCTCACTTCTGAGGCCGTGAACCATCAGGGCCTTGCTGCCCTCAGCCCTGGTTCACTTGACCTCTGTCCCCCCTGCTGGCTTCTACCAGGACCAGGACCTGTTGGTCTGGCCTGCTCTACCTCTGTCCGCTCTCTACCTCCTGGTCTCTGCTCAGGTGTGACTCTGGAGGGGTTGCCGCTCACACCTGCACTCCCACCACCATCCAAATCCATTTTGATTGGGTCCTCACCTTGACTTTGTTGTTGTCTCCTTCTTTGAGACAGAGTCTCACGATGATTCTCCTGCCTCTGGCTTCCTGAGTGCTGGGATTACAGGTGGGAAACACCATGCCCAACTTTACCTTTGTTATTGTCTGCTAATATCTCTTAAGAAAATGCTGCCATTCCCTTCCTATTCTCACTGTGTTCCCAGAGCAGTGCTTGGCACGTGGGAGGGCCTGTTGGATGAGGGCAGTATATGTGCAGGAAAAATAAGGTGAGTCCTTACGACAATATACATAACACACAGGCATTCGTTTAACAAGCAAATGCTTCTTACCTACCGTGTGTGTCCATACAGACTAACAGACCCTGTTCTCATTGAGCCAACAGACTAGCGAGACATCCTGAACACAACCAGTTGCGTTCAAAGTATGTTTGATGAGGAAAATGGCAAAGTTGGGGACTTAGTGCAGGCTCTCTGGAAGAGAGGCTGGAGTCGTGACTGAGAGCAGAAGCGACACTGGAGAAGCCTTGGGCATCTCCATCATGGACAGGAATGTATTCACTTGAAGATGTTGAGATCCTGAGCTCTAGGCAGGAACCCTTCACAGGATCTCCCCCCCCCCTCTCTCTCTCACACACACACACAGGCATGCACCCACCTCCCTTTCTCCCACCCCTCCAGGCAAAAAGGGTAAGAAGCCAGAAGAAACACCTAGAGGCCAAATTCTAGCTCTCTGGCTGAGGATTCCCTGTCCCTCCACTTGACTCATCATTTCTAACTTCTTTCTAACTAAACCCTTAGCTTCTCTCCTTTCAGTCTTCATTGCCAGCTCTGGCAGGTGTTACTATGCTTATTTCACAGAGAGATTTCAAATTATACCCTGGTCATCTCCCAGGAAGTGGCAAACTCAGTCCTGGCTCAAGTCTCTCCAAGGACACTGTCTTTGCCACTGAGAGCAATGTCACTGCAGGCCATGGCCCAGGTCATGGAATACACCCCTCCTTCTTTCCCCAGTTGACTGGTGTCCCACTTCCTTCAACACCCATTTAGGGGAGGTGGAGACAGACAGAAGGCCAGCAGAGATCTTTGAGGCTTGGGGAGAGACAGTCCAGCACAGCATCCTTCCCAAAGCCGGCTCTTTGCTCTCAGTGAGTCAAGTCCCTGCTTCTCTAAGGGTGACTCACAAACCTTCCTGCCTTCCACAGGTGTTCATCTTCTCTGACAGACTACGGGTTTCTCAAGGACGAGAACCTGCCCTCTATTTCTTTCATGTACCCCAACACACAGAGATCACAGCCTTTCCTCTTGATCCAAACTGACTGATTGCATTCTTCTTGCCTTTCTGAACAAGTGACATGACATCAGTCAACAGGATCAAATTTGTGGGTGTTAACAGCTCTGATCATGAAAGAAGCCTTTTCCCAGCTTAGTCTTCACTAAGACGAAGCCGAATTCAAACGTATGATGTTGCTAACAGCTCTCACTCTGTACCCAGACCTGAACACCAGCCAACCCTTGAAAGTTCGCCTCTAAATTTTGTAAGTGTAATGCTAAGTGAGAAAAGGCAAGCTAAAAACTGGCCGGGTGCCAGTGGCTCACACCTATAATCCCAGCTATTCAGGAGACTGAGATCTGGGGATCACAGTTCAAGACCAGATCAGGCAGACAAATCTATGAGCTCTTATCTACAATTGACTAGCAAAAAGCTGGAAGTGGAGGTAACGTGTCAGTCTTGAGCAAAAAGGTTAAAGGACAACCTTAACTGTTCTGTGGCCCTGAAGTAAAAGAATATGGACTAAAACTGCTGTTCATGTAAAACTTTTAAATATACTTATGGAAGATTGCTACTTTCCATCTCATATGTTCTCTTACAATATGACTTGAACATTAAAAGACAAGTTCTAGCTTCCTGTCCCTTGAAACCGGGTGAATTTTGGTAGAAGGGATGAGATGTGACTAGCCCATGAAAATGAGATGTTCCATTTGTTCCTTTGGGACACTTAATCTTGGGGCCCAGCCACCATGAAATAAGGAAGCTCAAGAACCCACTGGGAGGCCCACATGAAGAGGACTAGAGAGTCCCAAGTCAGTTCCTGACCCACAGCCAGCACCGGCTCACTAGCCATGAGAATTAGCAACCTTAAAGTGGATTCCCCCAGGTCTCATTGCAGCCAACACCACCACCACAAAGCCAGCCATGTGGAGCACAAATGAACGCCTGCTGAGGACTCTCAAATTGCAGACTTCTGAGCAAAGCTAATGATTGGTATTGTTTTGAGCCACTCATTTGAGGCAGTTTGTTATCAAGTACTTATATCAAACTACTTATATCAAAGCCAATTATATCTGGCTTATGAACTACAAATAGTCAAATCAAGGTGTGGTGTGTGTGTGTGTGTGTGTGTGTGTGTGTGTGTGCTGGTCCTAGGGCTTGAACTCAGGGCCTGGGCGCTGTCCCTGAGCTTTTCTGCTCAAGGCTAGCACTCTACCACTTGAGTCACAACTCCACATTCAGCTTTTAGGTAGTTTATTGGAGATAAGAATCTTATGTGCTTTTTCTGCCAGGGATGGCTTCAAATTAAAATCCTAAGATCTCAGCCTCCTGAGTAGCCAGGATTATAGGCATGATCCATTGGAAACTGGCCTTCTCTTTTTCTCTTTATTCTAAGGCTCACTCCAATACTCCCACCACCTCTGAGACCCTACCTCCTTCCAGCAACCCTGATGATATTCTCTGGATGAATTCTCCTGATGAATTCTCTGGAATTGTTTCTCAGTCTCTTTTTCCAAGGCTCCTGCCCTTGCCCAAAGCCTTGTGCTACCTGGCCCTTCTGTACTCCTCTAGGACTCTGTTCCCAGCTATCCTTTATCTCTATCTGCTCAATCTTCTTCTATCCACAGATAAGCTCAAGTTTATTCCATTCATAATGAAAATATACACACAGGATCTCCAGCTACCCTCAATATCTCTTCCTGTAGACATAAACCCTTCACTGCTCCCTGCTGCCATACCCAGGGTCCACTACTGACCTGTGGCTCTGCCATCTGACAGTCTGCCTCTGGCCCTCATCAGCCAATAAGACAGTGCTTTCTGGGGTCCTCAGTGGTCTCTGGAGTGTCAAGGACATTTTCTGACTTGGCCTACTGGGCCATACAGACACTTGACAAGGGTCGCACCTCTTCTGGCCTCTCCTGTCTCCTGATGTTGCTCCCCTTCCTCCCGCTCAGCCTCCTTCTTGCTGTCCTTTTATTACCAGGGCTGCTGCCTGTTAGCCCTCAGGACTCCATGCCTTCTCTCCCTTCCCTCTTCCCACAACTCCCCAGTCGGGCAGACTCATCTTCTCCCTGAGCATCTGTCCCACACCTGCAGATGCTTCCTAGTTAATTTCCATACAGACACTGCAAAGGTTTTATCCTCCAACATGTCTGGGTTGGAAGCAATCCCCACTGCAGAAGGGCTTAGCTCCCAAGGACTCTGCCTTCATGAGTGGACTGACGTGGCTGCCGCGGGGTTGGGTCAGCCATGGTGGGCGTGGGTTGTTCACCCCCTTGGGCTCTCTTGCACTCACCCCTCCTCCCATCTTCCACCACAGGAAGCTGCAGCGCAAAGGCCCTCACCAGATGCCTTGCTAGCTCCACAACTGTGCGCCAAATTAATTTCCATCCATTATAAATAACCCAGTCTCAGGTATTCTGTTATAGGAGCAGAAGCCGTCTGAAACAGCTGTCCCAGAGGCCCCTGGCCCTCACCACACCCAGACTATACTCCTTCTCATTACTCAGACTTACCCCCTCTTCCTCTTCCCTCTCTCGCTGACTGTGTCTGGCTCAGAGGCTTCCTGCTCCCCAGCCTCCCACTCATAATTGGTTACCAAGTTTGGTGTGTGGTTCTTCCTAATTATCTCTCAAATGCAGACTCCATCCCCCCAGGGGTCCAGGCCCTCATCATTTCTCACCTAGATTCCACAATTATCTCCTGACTGTTTCCCCACTGTCTGCAGCACTGCCTTCTCCTCCACCTCCCAACCAGGAGTGGCATCGCAGCTGGAGAAACTTCTAAAATGCACATCTGGTCATATTACAGCCCCACTTCATAACCTGGATCCCCTAGCCCAACATTTGAGGTAGAGCCTCCAATGGCTTCCCTTTCCTGAGCTAGACCAGCCCAGCCCCTCCCAGAGGAGCCACGCACACCCACGCTCTGTAGACGCAAAGCTGCATCATGCCATTTATCCCTGGAGTTTCCCAGGTCTCAAGTAACCGCCAGTCCCCCGCAGGTCATCACACCAGCTGCCTCCTCCCGAGCCCAGCAGCCCTGGCCCTGCCCCCACAGCTTCCTCTCACCGTGTAGAATTAACTTTCCCCAGCATGCCCACTTTGAGACACTTTTTTTTGGGGGGTCCAGTCATAGGGCCTGAACTCTGGGCCTGGGTGCTGTCCCTCAGCTCTTCAGCTCAAGGCTAGCGCTCTACCACTTGAGCCACAGCACCACTTCCGGCTTTTTTTTCTTTTTGCTTATGTGGTGCTGAGGAATCGAACCCAGGGCCTCTGGCATGCAAGGCATGCACTCTACCACTGAGCCACCTTCCCAGCCCCTAGCATGCCCACTTTGAGAGCAGGGGCCATGGCTATTTGACTCTGCATCCCCTGCACCTGGCCTGCACTGGGTTTGGGCTCCACACATGGAGTGGCTGATACACTCCTCAAACCAAACCTGGATGTGCAGAGGATCCATATTCATCTAGGCCATTATGTAATTGCCCGTCGGAGCAGGCATGTCCATGAGACTCATTTCTAGTGAACTAGCAAAAAGTCAGAAGTGACTCAGGTGGTAGGACACCAGCCTTAAGCAAAAAAAGCTAAGAAACAGCACCCAGACCCTGGGTGCAAGCCCTACAACTAGCTACAAAGAGAGAAAATAGCTATCAGAGTTGAAGCCTCAGTCTTACTCAGACACAGGTATCTAGCAGCAGTCCTGAGAGTGCATGAGGGGAGCCCAGGTCCCAGCTTGCCTGAGCCAGGGGATAATGCCCATACCCCCCATTGCCTGCTTTGGGCACTGCACTAAGCTGGAAGATGTCCTTAACAAAAACAGTGGTCTCTCTGCCACTCCTGGTACCTGAGACCCAGCGGCTGCCTGCCTCCAGCAGGGGAAACGGAAGTCCTTGCTCACGTGTCACCTAGCCTCCATCTCAGGGAAGTGCTAGACCCTGATCATTCAGCCTGCCTTTCATCCACACACCCCTCTCTCCTGTTCCAGCCAAGACCACCTTCCACACGGCTACACCACTCAACCCTGCTCTAAGACAGCCCAGGGATCCCCCCTCAGCCCCATGTAAGGGGAGACTGAGTAGAGAGGTAAGGGAGGAGTCCCCAGAGTGAAGGCCTGGGAAGTGGCAGTGTGGAACATCCCCAAGACCCGCTGGTGTCTCGTCTTATTTAACTGGAGAATCCCCAGGGTCGGGTCCTTAACTCCTCCAGCCACGGCCAGCAGACAGCGAGCACTCAGGAAATGCTAAATGGAATCTCTAAGAGGCTCCCACAGAAAGCCCTTCATTCCCAGGGCTGAGAAAAGGCTTTAAACCAAGCTCTAGATCTGCAGCCAGGAGGGGCAGAGGCTTGGGTTAGGCCCAGGCTTGAACGGGAGGAGGAGACGCACAGGAAGGGGATGCCTCCAGGGTACTGGGTGAAACCGAGTGTGGCTAAGAGTATGGGACACCAAAGGGATGTCCACGTACATTCACAGCAGCGCAATTCATAATAGTGTCAGTGTCACAGAATGGACAGATAGAGTACGGTACACTGACTTCCATGAGAATAATTAATACAACTACAAGAAACGGCGAGGTGTAGGCTGGAAATGTGGCTTAGCAGTAGGGTGCTTGCCTAGCATGCATGAAGCCCTGGCTTCAGTTCCTCAGTACCACATAAACAGAAAAGGCCGAAAGTGGCGCTGTGGCTCAAGCGCTAGAGTGCTAGCCTTGCGCGCAGAAAAGGCTTAAGGACAGCGCCCAGGCTTTGAGTCCAAGCTCCAGGACCAGCAAGAAAAAAAAAAAAAAAGAAAGAAAGAAATGGCAAGGTGAATGTTGCAAACACACTCCTCAGCTGGACAAGAAGTCAGCCACAGAAGGGTATCCATTGCATGACTCCAGTTCACAAACAGGCAAAAGCAATGCCAGAGCTATCTGCCTGGCTGGAGGGAGTTGAGCCATTGTCCCTTCTTCACCCAAGAACACTCTCTCCTTGTGGGGTGCTGGCAATCACACTCTAGTTCCTGGTCTGGCTGCGGGTGACACAAGTGTGTTCAGTTCATGACCATCCATTCATCCATTGCTTAGGGTTTGTGTGCTTTTCTCTATATTTTGTCGACTTTTAAAAACCTATCCTCACTGTATATATTTAGGATGTACAACATGGTGGTTTAATAAACACCACGAATTGGTTACTCCAGTAAAACAAACTACTGTATTCATCACCCTCGACAGTTAGCGCCTTAGGTGTGCAGTGGGAACCCAAACTACCCTCCTTACAAAACATCAGTCTACAACAGGATGTCCTGAATGATAGTCGTCATGCTGGGCATTCAACATCTAGACTTACTCCTTTCCACACCACCATTTTGGAGCTTTGACCTATACCGCCCATTCCCTTCCTCCTTCATCCCTCATAACCACTGGCCTGCTGTCTGTTTCTAAGCCTTCAGCTTGTTTTCTGGGGGGATAGGGGGATGAGATCATACTGTACAGAATTGGTCCCTCTGTATCTGGATCATCTCACTTAGCATAATGGCCTCCACACTTAACACAGTTGCAAATGGCAGTGTCCCCTTATTTTATAAGGCTGAATAATATCCCACTGCATATATAGGTATGTATACGTATATCACATATATATATCACAGTTTCTAAATCAATTCACTAGTGAGCACTTAGGTTGATTCCACATCTTTATTATTGTAAATAGTGCTTCTATTTATATGGAAGAGCAGACATCTCTATTCATCAAAGATGGAATGTTGCCAGGCATTAGTGGCTCATGCTTGTAATCCTAGCTACTCAGGAGGTCTAGATCTAAGGATCACAGTTTGAAGCCAGTCTAGGCAGAAAAGTCTGTGAGTTTTTTTTTCTTCAACTAACCACCAAAAAAAAAAAAAAAACAGCCAGAAGTCTTGAGCAAAAAAAAAAAAAAAAAAGCTAAGGGACAGTGCCCAGACCCTGAGTTCAAGCCCCAGAACCAGCAAACAAACAAAAGAAGACAATACAACTTTACCCACAGAAATGTGTGCCCTGCTCCATCTGCCTTTCTCCCTGACATTTCATCTCAGCTAGTGAGTGACTGCCTTTGGCCCCTCTGTTCCAACTTTAACTTCAAGTTTTTGCCATGTTGCTAAGGTTTACCTTCTGCCCCTAAGCCACAATGGCCTAAAAACTTCCCATCTTAATACGCTACGTCTAATTTATGCTCTGGCTCCTCTTTGGGATTTTTAAAAATTTGTTTGCCTGTTTTTATGCAGGTTCTAGGGTTTTAATTCAAGGCCTGGGTTTTGTGTTCAAGGCTAGCACACTACCAGTTGAGCCACAGCTCCACTTTTGGCTTTTTGCTGGTTAACTGGAGATAAGAGTCTCAAGGACTTTCCTGTCTAGGTTGGCTTTGAACTGTGATCCTCAGATCTCAGCTTCTTGAGTAGCTAGGATTATAGGCATGAGATACCAATGCCCAGTGGCTTGTCTGTTTTTGTCCCCCAAATCCTCTCCCTGACACCTCTAGGGCATGGTATTGGGTGAGGGAAGATGTGTTGCTCAGAAAAATCTGTGTAGGAATACTAACAGAGCCATGGGCTGTGGTGGATGGGGAAAGCCAGTGCTCACTAGAACAAAAGCTGCTAGGAAGGGAGAGGAGAGAGCCCAGAGCCACCCTACAAGAGGTGAGCCCCCTCGGGACAGGAACAGAGTCTTTGTCAGAGTCAGGCTCTGGGAATTCAGTTCCATCCTGGCAAATCAGCCTGGTGAGGAAATGCTGCCTAAACAACGGTGCTTTTCCCAACTAAAGAGAAAAATAAATGAAAACAGAGTCATTTCCCATTCACCTGGCTAGCACTAAGCATTCTCTGGGGCAAAGTTTGTAGACAGATAATAGAACTCAACAGGGGACGGGTTGGAGAAACCAGATCAGCTCCTTTCACTCCAGGTTCCCATCCTATGCCAGCCCTGCACGCCTCACCTGAATTCCATTAGCAGGATAGAGAATCAATGGGGTTTAATGATTCAAGTCAAGCATCAGGGGCTTTAAATACACCCACACTTCCCTCCACATTCCTAAACTCTCCCTTGTTCTACAAACAGAAGGTCTGGGGTCTCCCGGAGTCTCTGGTCAGTGCCACACTGGCTCCATGGCTCCCTTGAACACCCCCCCCAACCCACTTCTTACCCAGTATTTCCCTGCATTTTTTTTCATCTCAGCCCAGGAAGGGGCACTTGGGTGGGGGAGGGAAGAAAGTTTTGGGGGTTAGCATGCTCCCTCAAAAGCTGGGGTCTGGGTGAGAGGTTCACACTATTTCTCTTTGCTGTTCTGTTGCAAAATACACCGCATGTTTTATTTCGATCCATACTGAAGCATATTTCAGAGCAAATTTCCTATTGCCTGTCACAGCTCAGGGGAGAAATGAACGCACACTTCCCCGGCTCCATTAACTAGGGAAACAGGCTCACATTGCTAGCAGGCATGTTCCCTGCAAGCAAGATGAGGGATGAGGTCATCAGCAAACACCACGTAGGGTCCTGGGCACGTGGCCAGCAGGAGCAGAGAGATCTCACCTGCTCCCCTCCTGCGGGTGAGTGCAGGGGGCCGGGCTCACATCAGAGAGCATCGGCTCAGGACACAGCGCTGCTGCCCTTGGTGCTTTGGTCCCCAGGTCCTCCCCAACTTCCTGCTTCATCCTGCCTTCTTCCTGTCACCCCACACTCCCATCCTAACCTTGGACAGCCGGGAAGCTCTCAGATAAACATTGAGCCCTCAGCTGCCCTCCATTGGTGAGTTCCTGAGTTGGTGTCCTGACTCCCAGTGACTCCACTTACCTGGCAAACAATGTCTGTGTTAGGGCGGTGGCTCCCCACCCCAGGTCTCCCAAAGGGCAAAGACAAGTCCTCTCCAAACTCATGCCCTACCCTCAGCTTGGTGTGGACAGAGAACTAACTCCGTCCTGCCCAGTTCCATCTCCCATCATCGCCCTTCCAGATCCTTCCATCCTTCAAGCCATTCTCTGTGCCCTGACAATACATCTCCTCTCACTCCTTTTCCTCTGCTCCTTTCCAGTGAGGAAGATACTCACAGGGCCTGTTCCTGCCCCCTCCCTGCCCCTCTGCCGCCCTCTAGCCCTCCCCAGCAAAGCCCACCTGGCACCACATACCTCAGTCTTCCTTCTCATGAATGCCTCTGCCAGACACAGTTCTCTTCTCCTGGTCCATCTGGTAGGCACCTGCTCCTTCTCTGAGCAGCAGTGTGTGTGTGTGTGTGTGTGTGTGTGTGCGCGCGTGCGTGCGTGCGTGCGTGCGCGCGCGCGCGTGCCCGAGCACATGCACACAGGCGCACGTGCGCTGGCCCTGGGGCTTAAACTTAGAGGCTGAGCACTGTTCATTTGCTCAGGGCTGGCACCCTACCACTTGAGCCACAACTCCACTTCTGGCCTTTTGTTGGCCAACTAGAGATGAGTCTAATGGACTTTGCTGCTTGAAACAGCAATCCTCAGATCTCAGCCTCCTGAGTAGCTAGGATTGCAGGTGTGAGCCATCAGAGCCCAACTTCGTGCATCTGTCTTGGTAAGTACTCTACACTGAAATCACCTGCTGGTGCTTGCCAGTGAGCTGATAGAAAGAGGAGCAAGTGCTGCACCTCTCCCTCACCGCTCCCTGCTGTGCACTTGATACAATGCTTGCTATAATTAGAAGATGGAGGACTCTCAAAGACCCAGGGAGGACAGTGCTCAGGATAAATGTGCTCCTCTCTGAAGCTCCCTCAGTCCAGTCCTTGGTTTCCTTGCTCTTCCCTGTGGCAGGATTGTGGCCATCTCCTATCACTCCCCCTTCTCCATGTGAATTATTCCAAATCACACTCACTGTCCAGGGGCAGAGAGGAGCCTTGTGCTCATGGCGCAGCTCTCCTTCCCCCAGCGCCCAACACGGGCTGGGTGTGCACCTGTCTCTCTGATGAGCTTAGTGGCTGAGTGGCTGATAGAGAAGAGAGCTCTGTGGGAGAGGAGCTCTCGACCAGATGCACAGCCTTGTGTGTGGCTGGCTATAAGAAGGATCTGAGCTCACACCTATAATCCTAGCTACTCAGTGGCTGAAATCTGAGGATTGCAGTTTGAAGCCAGCCCAGGCAGAAAAGTTCATGAGACTCTTCTCTGCAATTAATTATCAAATAGCCAGAAATGGAGCTGTGGCTCAAGTGATAGAGCGTTGAACACAAAAGCTTAGAGACAGTGCCCAGGCCATATGTTCAAACCCCAGGAGAGGCACCAAAAAAAAAGAAAGAAAAGAAGGAAGGAAGGAAGGAAGGAAGAGAGAGAGAGAAAAGAAAGAAAGAAAGAAAGAAAGAAAGAAAGAAAGAAAGAAAGAAAGAAAGAAAGAAAGAAAGAAAGAAAGAAAAAAGAACGGGTCTGGGCAGATATGTGTAGTTTGGCATGGACTGTCCTCCAGAGTCTGGTGACACAGCCTGGTTCTTCAGGAAGTGGCATGGAGCGTTAGGCAGTGAGTCCTCGTTGGACGAAGGAAATCGCTGGGAATGCACCCTAAAAAGGTATGTCAGGACCCCAGCCCCTTCCTCTTGTTCCTCCATGAGGAAACCAGTTTCCTCTGCCATGTGCTCCCACCATGACGAAGCTGCCTCACTAAGCAGCCATGGATGGAAATGTCTGAAACTGTGAGCAAAACAAACCTTTCCTCCTTAGGAGTTGATTGCTTCAGGTATTTTGTCACAGCAACAGAAAACTAACACACAAGCCATTTTTTTTCCTTTCTTGAGACATAAAAAGCCACCCTTTACTAACCTGTCTCTTCCTACCTGGACCTAACTGAACTACCACTGAAATGAGTAAGAATTAAAGATCTTCTCAATCACAATTCGGAGGACGGGCTGAGGGCAGCGCTGCCCTCAGATGGCAGCATGGGCCCGGTGGACCCTGCAGCCTACCTCAGTCAGAGCGCCTCCAGATGAAAAGCCTGAACGCATCAGATCCCCATTGGGCCAAAGACTGGTTTTCTGGCCACAGCCGGTCCTCAGGCAGAACCCGAATAAGCATTCATACACCATCCTGCGATGTGAAATGTGACTCAAAGTCTTGGCTTCCCCATCTATCAAATGGGCTGACTTACAAGTGGAAGGTTAGAAGCAGAGGATGCGGGGAAAGTTCCCTATGGTTTTACACACTGCTCAGCAAGGAGAACCCATCACTGAAGGCCCAGTCTGCCCCAGTGGGCAGGCGCAGTCCAGAGAGTGGCACGGGTTGGGCTGTCCGTGGCCAGCAGGTCCTTCTTGTTTGTCCCGCCGGCTGTCCTGATTCAGCACTCTGGACAGGGCCTGGGTATGGGATGGAGGAATGTGTCAAGTTGGAGATGAGAGATAGCTACAGAGGGATTTGGCTCTAAACCCAAAATCCTGAATTGCATTTTCCTCTCCGTTAAGCTAGCATTACTCATCTGTCTCCCACACCCGCCATGTTACAGGAGACCTTGGAGGGAGAGATCTGTGGCTCAAGAAACAAAATGAAAGAATATGACTGCAGCAGAAGAGCCTCCTATTAGACACCTGACAGTGGAAGGAACTTGAGAAGCTCAGAAACTAGTTGGACGAGGAGTGGAAGAATCGGGCCTTCCTGGTGTCTTTCAGAGCTGGTGAGAGTCGGCTGGGTGACAGTGTTCGGGCCTCCGGGAGGGCTGTCCGCAGGCGGTGCCCTCGTCCACCCCCAGCCTTGGTGGAGTACTGCAGAGGGGAGAGAGCCTGGACTCACAGGTTCTCCCTGTGGCCTGGAGCTCAGGCAAGCAGCCACCCAGGCCACGCCCAGCAGGGGTGGCCCCTCCCCTCCCTGATCCCCACCAGGAAGCCAGTCCCCCCCCACCCCCCCACCCCGTGGGATCCGGCCAGGTCCCCTTGCCAGCAAGGCTGGCTCTAATCTCTCGCTGCCCCACGATCAGCAGGAACAAGTGTGCTGGCACACTAGGAGTCTAGCTTTCACCCCCGGGCACACCCAGGTGCAAGGTGCACACATTCCTGCTCCCCAACACATGTGCACACAGGTGCCCATGTCCCCCTCACCCCATCCCCCACCCCAGGCCCACCAGCCCTCCCAAGCACAAGTCTGCTGTAGCTGTAATTCTATCCTGGGATCCCAGTGACATCATCCCCATGGAGGAGGAGAGATGGGGGGAGAGACGAGACAAAGGGACTGTCCTTACACACACCACACACAGAGGGTAGAGCGACACCGCGGGAGGAGCTCAATTCAATGCCAAGGCTCACTAGCTATGTGACCTCTCTGGGAACCCCTTCCTCGAGTGCATTGGCTGATCCACAGGGTCTGACATGCCCAAGGGGCAGTTCAGCCTCCTCTGAGACTTGGGGGAAAGTGCCACCCCCTGTTACCAGCAGCTCCTGATGGCCGTTCCTCAGCTCCTCAATCCTCTGGATGTTGAGCAGTATACACCCCCCCCCCAAAAGTAGGCAAGTCCGGTGCCCAGAAGCCTGGGGCTGGAGCCTGTGCCCTTCCCACTCCCGTGCACACTGAGAAAGCTGCCACACACACCCAGCCCTGCTCACATCTAGAGACATGCCCCCTCCGCCTCGTGGTCCTGAGAGTCAGGGAAATCCAAGAGCGTGCCTGCCAGGAGGGCAGTGTGAAACATCTGATTACACAGACCCGCCACGGTCCCTGCTGAATATTTCATACAGGAGCAACCTCCATTAGTCACTATCAATTATTCATCCCTGCCAGGGACAGAGCCAGGACGCGGGAGGAGGGTAGCAGGAGCTGGGACCCAGCTCCACTCTGCCCCACAGCAACCCACCAGGGTCCTCCCAAGGGCCCACCACTGGAAAGGACACACAGAACCACACAGCTATAGCCCTGATGAACAGATTGCCAGCCAGGCACAGGCCAGGAGGAGACTGGGACACAGAGCCTCATGACAAGGATTTCCAAGAAAGGAGAAAGACACAAGTGTGACCAGCATCAGCCTTGGTGATAGATTGACACAGCAGAGGGACCGGGACAGGAGTAGCTAGAATACTCTTGCCCCTCTGCTCCCTAGAGAAGAAGATATGTCCAACAGCAAAAGGTCCAGGGTTGTATGGTCCTCCAGAAAGAAGCCTCTGGGGCAATTAACCACCATAAAGCCAGAAGTGGAGCTGTGGCTCAAGTGGTAGGGTCCTAGCCTTGAGCACAAAGGCTCAAGAACAGAGCCCAGGCCCTGATCAAGCCCCCGAATTAACAAAAAGAAAAGACGAGAAAGAAAGCACAATGAAAGCTGTTGAGACGGTTTAGAGAAGTCAGGGAGTGGGAGGGGGACTCAAGAGGGGTGGATTGACATACAGGGTTTGCAGGCATGGAGGCATCACAGGGAAATCCCCCTTGTAAAACTAACATGTGCTCATAACAAAATAGAAACTAGAAAAGCAAAAGCAAGTTCGTGCTCTGTCAGAATGTCTCCGCAAGAAGACTGTCACCATCTCCTGGTAGTTTGTGCTTCTCGGGTCTGGTAGAGGATCAGCTCTCCCATGCACGCACTAACCAGGCCTGGCCCTGCTTCACTGCTGAGACTGGGCATGCTCAGGGCTGCATGGCTGTAGATGCGTTGAGAAATCAATCCTCTTCATGACCCCAAACCTTGGGCCCACTGTAGTGAGACTGTGGATCCTGGCTTGATCCTCTCAGATGGGCCTTGCCCCCTTGAATGACTTCCAGAGCTGGACGTGAGCAGTGGGTCACCTCCTTCTCAAGGACACTATACCCTCGCTTCCCACTGTACCCATGCTGCCAGGCGTGGGTCTGCCTCCGCTTTCAGCCCCCACTCTGCCCCCAACACCCACTTTGGAATGAGGTTGGCAATGCGCTACCTGGTGCTGTGGGTGACTTGGGGAAGCCCTGACAGCCCCTACTGCTTCCCCTCCCCCACACACCATCAGACCCTTTGGAGGTGGCCTTACTGTCAGCTCCTTGTAGGACATCTTTTCCTTAGGAGGGGCAGAGGGGCAGCCTGAATCCGTAGAATAAGACACACCAGACTATTCTCAGGCCTGGCCGAGGCAGAGGAGGGGCGAAGTGCAGCGACAGCAGGTGTATTCACATCTCTGAGAGGAGCTCCAGGGCAGGAGTGGCGACAGGGAAGGAGAGAGGGGCCCTGAGAGATGCCTGGGATTTCCTTCTGAGGGGCTGCCTTGCTCAGGCTAACAAGAGCAGGGGGCTTAGACACTCAGCCTAGTGAGTTGTGGATGGAGGAGGGGATGAGAAAGTCCTAGAGGATGGAAGAGAACCCCCACCATGGCATCCTGGGAGCAGAGTGAATCAAGAGCCCAGAAACCTGCAGCCCTGCTCCAGGTGCATGAAAAAGCTACCCATCTGGTGCTCGATCCTCTCCACACCACCTCCAAGGCCTAGAGCTCGGTGGCACTGCCAGTCTCTGCCCAGCGCAGCCCTCACATCTGGCCCCATGCTACCATGTCAGCCGCTTTCTCTTCCTCCTCCTCTTCCTCCTCCTCCCCCTCCTCCTTCTCCTCCTC
>NW_012267251.1:8666166-8687426 GCF_000151885.1 Dipodomys ordii
CTCTCCTCCTCCTCCTCTTCTCCTCCTCCTCTTCCTCTTCCTTCTCCTCTTCCTTCTCCTCCTCCTCCTTCCCCTCCTCCCTCCACAGCAGGTGGCCCCTCTGCACCCAGCTCTCGCCAGGCCAGCAAGGTGGGAAGGGCCCCTCCCTCTCTGCCAGCAAGGTGGGAAGGGCCCCTCTCTGCCAGCATTAAGACCCGGGTTCTCCCTTCTAATGCCCATGCCTCCCCCTCCCCTCAGGGTACCCACTCAGAGCCCATCTCATTTAAAGCTCACCACACAACTCACCCCCTCACACAAGCCAAAGCTAGGTTTTGTCTAGTGATAAAGCAGGTGACAAAGTATCTGGTGTATTTTCATAGGGGAAATGCCCTGCTCCAAAAACAGGAAAGAAGCATATCACTGGCTTTGGGGAAACACGGGCCTGAGGTCCTGTCATGTCTAGGTCACCTCCAAAATTGGAAGTAAGGACTTGTCTTTGTGTGAGAAGGTGGAGCCAAACCTCCCACCTGCAGCAGAGCAGAGCACTGGGCAAAACCCGATGACACAACTGAAGGGCCTTTTCTAAGAGCACCATCAGGGAGGTGGCAAGATGGCAAGGAAGGGCAGGGTGCGGCCACTCACTGCTGGTCGGCTGGATGATCTCTGTCCATGGTGCTGAACCTCCAGGACCCAGCTACTTCAAAGAAAGGCACAGCACCCACCCCTCACTTCCACAAGGCCCTGAACAGGGCCATGCATGGCCATATGGCCCTGAGATACTGAGACCCAGGCCCTGCGTAGCCAAATGGGACACTTTCTTCAAAGGAAGCCACTAAGAGGGAAGACCAAGAGAAGTTTAGAGAACATGTATGTGACAGGATGTGAGCTGGAGGTTTGGTATGAGGATGGTTCAAGCTCTCACCTCCAAAGTCCAGGATCTACCTGAGGCCCTTCTGTGGGTACTTGGTGTCAAGTTGGAAAGATCACCAAAAGAAATTTTTAAATGAAAACTGAAAATGCACTATCCACCCCTCCTCTGTTGGCAGCAAGTGAACCTCAGATGAGATTTTTTTGGGGGGGTCCGGTCGTGGGGCCTGAACTCTGGGCCTGGGCGCTGTCCCTCAGCTCTTCAGCTCAAGGCTAGCGCTCTACCACTTGAGCCACAGCGCCACTTCCGGCTTTTTTTTCTGCTTATGTGGTGCTGAGGAATCGAACCCAGGGCCTCAGGCATGCAAGGCAAGCGCTCTACCACTGAGCCACCTTCCCAGCCTACAGATGAGACTTTTATGCCTCTTCTCCCATCAACCCCGAGAGTGCCCTGGAAGCATCTGGAATGACAGCAGAGTTGTGTTAGAAAGGTCAAGATGCTGAGTCTGTCCTGAGCCCCAGACGAGTTGCAGCTGAATAAATTCAGGAGTTCTGTTCTTCAGCTGGCCTGGGCTCTGCACTCTCCCAACTGGGGCATGTTTGTCCAGCCCATGCAGAGGAGCGGAGGATGTGGTGTGCTGAATTTAGATGGACACCCTGCCCACAGGGGTAGGGGACCCCGGCATGTCTTGTTGTGGACTTATTCTCATAGCTGAAGTCTCCTGATGCCTAATGCACATGCTCACCGCACACCAGCCTGACCCCAGAGATGACATCATGACACAGACACAAAGCCCTGTTATGGCCAGAATCTTCCTCTCCCCTCTCTCCTGTCTCCCCTTCCCCTTTGCACTCCTCCTCCCCATTTTTCCCCTCTTCCTCTTCTCTCCCTTCCCCCATATTCTCCAGTCACTGGATACCAGCACAGACATTCAATGCTTCCTCCTATAAACTCTTGTGTGGGAGAAATCTAAGGTCAGTTACCCTCCCCCGGTGCAGACCCCCTTCCCCCTGCTTCACCTTGATACAGTGTCTAGGTTTCTGTGTGTCAATTCCTCGACCCCATTGCCTTTCAGACAAGATGAATTTTTTATTTTTATTTTTTGGATGTAGGGTCTCACTATGTAGTCCAAGCTGAGCTTGAATTACTGATCCTCCTGCCTTACCCTCTCCAGGGCTGAGATTATACATGTACCACCCTAAATAGCTATTATGATTTACTCTTAAAGATTCACAGAGTGCTCATCGATGGAAATAGGGATCCTTCATCACAAAAAAAGACATGCACAGTCCACGGCCCCACCTGCACACACACAAAGGCCTGGAAACACAAGTAACAATAATAGTCCAAGCCTGGCACCAGTGGCTAGATTACATCCCAGTTAGTGAGGAGGCTGAGGTCTGAGGATCATGGTTCGAAGCCAGTCCAGGCAGGAAAAGTCTATGAGACTTTTATCACCAATCAATTACCAAAAAGCCAGATGTAGAGGTGTGGTTCAAGTGGTAAAGCCTTAGCCTTGAGCAAAAATTGCTCAGGGACAAGTACCCAAGCACTAAATCCAAGCCCCAGGACAAGTACACACTCACAAACACACACACACACACACACACACACACATACACACACACACACACACACACACACACACACACACATACACACACACACACACACACACACACACCTCAGGAGAGCATCTGCTCCTCCCTGGTACAGAGATGTAACAGACCCTGGGGCAGAAGCCTGCATATGTCCCCCAAAGAGCCCAGCGGCTACCTTGTTTCTGGGTCTAAAACATGAAGCCCACTGGTGCAGTGTCACCCCAAACCTGGCCTCCCTAGGTCCCATGTTGCCAGCAACTAATACACATCTCCAAAGCCATATTTATATTCCAGCAGGACAAGGGAGCAAAGGAGTAACCAGACTCGCTTTGATTGAGTGGGCCACGTGTCACCGCGAGATGTGAACTTGACATGGTTTATGCTCAAAAGGCTCATTTCCAGGAGGACCTGACATCTTCCTCTCACAGGCCCAGACTGCGCTGACATCAGCAGCAACTCCAGGAGAGATTCATGGGCTGGTGTGAGGAAGGAACCTTGTGGGGTCATTCGTCACCCTGCCTCCATGCAATCGTCTCCCTCAGAAAACCTTTCCCTGCTTTTCTGGAACGTCTCTATAGATATGACACCCACCCTCACACCCTTTGATACCTGCCAGATGTCTGAATGCTATGAGAAAGTACTGCCTCATATCTAACCTCAACTCAGCTTGCTTTCAGTCATTGCTCTAGTACTTCCCCTGATCCGAGTTGCTCTGGGGTGCACTTGCCCTGGCCACTCCCTGTGCTGTCAAAGGACGAGGAGCCTTGCTCTGGTCTCTCCTCTCCTCCCTCTCCCCTGCACCCTGGGTGTCTGTGGCGGGGGACACTGTTCCAGAACCCTTTCTCAGGCCCTGGGAACCCTTTGATGTTTATCTGGAGCTCTGAAAAGCTCTGTCAGGGGTTTTCCAGCCAGGCCTCCTTCATCTTACAGAGGAAGGAACAGACCCAACGACAAGCGACAACTCAAGGTCACCTGGGGAACTGACAGCCGAGCCAGAAATCCCAGCTCTCCCTCCAGCCCATATCCTGTTGCCAAGCTTGGAACTCTTCTCTCTCTCTCTCCTCCCCTCCCCTCTCCTCTCCCCCCCCCTCACACACACACAGACCAGGAGAGTGTTTGGCCTGTGTGTTGTCTTATGTGTGGTGTGTCTCAGGTCACACACCCTGGCTGTCAGGAAGAGGTCAGGCTCCCGCACAGAGCCTTGGGGATGCCAGTGTCGCCACCTCCTCCTGATAAGGGAGAGGAGTGGGTGCCCCTCACTCTTTTTTTTTTGGGTCTGGTTGTGGGGCCTGAACTCTGGGCCTGGGCACTGTCCCTCAGCTCTTCAGCTCAAGGCTAGAGCTCTACCACTTGAGCCACAGCGCCACTTCTGGCTTTTTTCATTTTGCTTATGTGGTGCTGGGGAATCGAACCCAGGGCCTCAGGCATGCAAGGCAAGCACTCTACCACTGAGCCATCTTCCCAGCCTGTGCCCCTCACTCTTAGTTCCAGCTGCAATTCTAGCTCTGCCCTGAATTATTGTCTCTAGAGAACTTTGGGTAAGAGAATCAGAGCACTATGGATGGAGCAGAGGTTGGATGAGACAGAATTCAGAGGCTATGCACATTCTCACATGCCGTTCTGCCCATCTTCTCCGCCTGACTGCCACGCTCTCACGATGGGACACTGGCCAGGCCTCCCACACCTCAGGGCTGCCCTCCAGAGGCTCCACTCTCTCACTGATTCATTCACTCATTCACTGATTCACTCATTGCTCTATTCCTTCACGCCTTTCAACACTCGATGCAAGCTCCAGTCCTGATGAGGACACATAGATGGCCCCTGTCCTCCGAGGACAGCGCGGCCTCGGCCGCTGCTGGCTCACTCAGGAGGCTGAAATCTTAGGATAGAGGTTTGAAACCGGTCTGGACAGAAAAGTCTGCAAAACTCTATCTCCAGTGACCCAGCAAAAAAGCTTGGCTGGAGGTGTGGCTCGGTGATAGAGTGCCAGCCATGTATGGAAAAAGTCTAGACATTGAGCCAAGCTCTGGTGAAAGAAAGAAGAGAGGGGGAAAAGAGGGAAAGAGACAGAGACAGACAGACAGAGACAAATAGGGAGAAAGGGAAGGAGGGGAGAGGAAGAGAGAAATGGAGGGAAGAAAAGGAAGGAAGGATGGAGAGAAGGAAGGAAGAAGGGAGGGAGGAAGGGAAAGACAGAGGGAGGGAGGGAGGGAGGGAGGGAGGGAGGGAGGAAGGGAAGGAAACACTAGAGCCCAGGCTTGGTTCCCAAATGCAGTCTTTCACCTCCCCCTCCAGCCCCCTGCTTCTGAGCACCACAGCTCAGATCAATTCTGCTTCCAGAAAATGTAGCTAAGCAAGCTTCACTGAAAGACTTAGGTCCTGATGGCTGGGAGGTGGGGGGAGGGGGTTGTCGGGACAACAATGATATGTGGGAATCACAAGTCCAGAGTCTATCACACACCTGTCACATACACAAACCCAAGCTGGACCCCAGCCTAGGACCCCATGGGAGCTGTGCTGAGCAGAGATGGAGTGGACAAGGACAGAGGCCTGTATCATCATAAGAGGCTCCTGTCCATTGCAGAGAAGGCTTCAGGCCCAACTCATCCTGCCCATGCACCCCGTGTGTGTGTGTGTGTGTGTGTGTGTGTGTGTGTGTGTGTGTGTGAAGTTGTGAATCTTTTCCACTCTGAGCCAAACACTTCCACATCCACATGCCATGGAAACCCAAACAAGCAGGAAATGCTTTCTGAGAGCCAAGCATGGCTACAGTGGTTCGCTGGTCATTTGGACCATGGTGCGCACTATACAATGTGTACTGTACCTATGCCAAGTCCTATGCAGCTTGATACATATGGTTTTTATTTCTCAATTATACCTGATACAGATGGAAACTTTCTGGACATTGTGACACGTACCTATCACCTCAGTGTTTGGGAAGAGGCAAGAGGATCATGAGTCAAGATCAGCTTAGGCTACATAGTAAGACAAACACACAATATATCAAACAGAGAAGTTTATTAGCTCATTTATTTTGTGCCAATATTGGGACTTGAACTCAGGATCTCACTCACACTCTTAATTAGCTTTTTTGCTCAAGGCTGGTACTCTACCACTTGATACACACTTCCACTTACTGCTTTTGGATGGTTAAGTGGAAATGAGAGTGTCACAGACTTTCCTGCCTGGGCTGGTTTCAATCCTCAATCCTCAGTCCTCTGCTCTCAGCCTCTGAGTGGCCAGGCCTCCCGGTGTGAGCCACTGGAGCCTGGCACCAGATCTCACTTTACGCCTGGGTTGACCTGGACTGCCATTCTCCTATTTGTACTTCCCTGTGCTGCTGTACCCAGCCATTGGTTGAGATTGAGTGGTGAATTTTATGCCCCAACTGGCCTTGAACCTCAATCTTCTGCTCTGCCCCCCAAGTAGCCAAGATTATAGGCATTAGCCACCATACCCAATTTAGGAGGCTCAAAGGCAGACATCCACATAGACATAGCCCTTAATTTTTCATCCAGCTCTTGGCATTTCTCACTGCTAGGTACACTGACCCTCATACTCCCTGGGTAGGATAGGAAGGGTATACAGGAAGAAGAAATGAGCACTTAGTTACGCAGAAGACTAGACACAAGGAAGAACTTCCTCAGCATACTGAGTGACCAGTAATAAGGACTGATTTTGCTTCTATGCAGCTTTAGGCCTCCCATTAGACAGGCTGAAGGACGTGTGTGTGTCCCCCATTTGTGAAGGCTTCCTCCTGAGAGGGGCTGGCATTCTCATGTTTCCTCAGCACCCACAGAGCCGTGTCCCCAACAGAACCAGTCCCCAAACTGGGCCAACACGACCAGCGCCAGAGGGGGTCCGGTGACCCCGGTGCAGGGGGGTGGTCTGCCCAATCTCCCCACCCTGCAGTGTGGAGCTGAGCGGGAGAGTGGGGGGTGAACTCGCTTCTGAATGTCATTCTGCCACCTGCTAGCAGGATGACCTTGAGCTGGCAGCATGACCTTGAGGACATCTACTTTGGCTGCCTGCATCCCTCTATTTCCCTCCACAAGAGGGGGTAACATATCATATGCTTTAAAACTGCACTGGAGTAATGGCTGTTCCGTGCTGTAAATTTCCTAACCACCACTGAATTGGACACTTTGAGTAGGTGATCTTACCACCTATAAATTCACCTCGCTAGAGCTCAGAGAAGTCAGAAGAAGTGAGGAGAAAGTCAGGGGAGCAGTTGCGTCTGTTGAGATGCAGGCTGGGTCCCATTGCAGCAGCCCTGGGTTCTGTGGGCTGAGTCTTCTCACCACACCCACATCGCCTGGGTGCTTTGTCCCCATCTCTGTTAAGCTCGCTGCTTAACAGGGAATCTCTGAGAGATCATCTTCTCTATCTGGGGTTTGCTCTTCTTTATTGTTTGTTTGATTGGTTGGTTGGTTTGTAGGGACTGAGGTTTGAACTCAGGACCTCTTACTTTCTAGGCAAATGTTCTATGCCTGGCACCATGCAGCAAGCCTTCAAGCTGTTATTTTATATTTTTTCAGATAGAGACACCTGTTTTTGGTCCAGGCCAGATGTGATTCTCCTATCTTTGCCTCCTAAATAGCTCAGATTAATTACAGGTGTGAGCCACTACACCCAGACTTCGGCTTTGTCTAGAAAAAACAGAGGCTTGAACAACAAAGTTTTTAAATTTTTTAAAAACTTCAAACTTTATTCTTCCAATAGAAGATTAAGTAAACCCCAATATTTAGAATCTCAATTTGCTAGACAGATAAAATCAACTCTGATGAAAGCAGAGTTGCTTACCCACTAGCAGATTAAAGTTGGGGTGGCTAAGAAAGTATTCCCTTGGATACCCTTCCCTCCCAGCCCCACGAAAAGCCTAATGTGATGGCTTATGCCTGTAATCTTAGCTACTCAGGAGGCTGAGGATGAGAGGATCACAACTGGAGGCCAGCCAGCCAGCCAGGGCATATAATTGGAGAGACTGCATCTCAGACACTAAAATGCTGAGCACAATAGTACATTCCTACCGATCTGGATACATGAGAAGCATGCATAAGCGGATCACAGTCCAGGCTAGCCCAAGCAAAAAGCAAAACCTTATTTGAAAAATAATTAAAACTAAAGAGACTACAGGTGTGGCTTAAGTAGTAGAGCACCTGTTTAGTGAGTACAAGGCCCTGAGTACAAACCCAAGTCCTGTGAAGAAAAAAATAGCATTTCTAGAAAGAGCCTCAGGCTCAGAGGCCACGTGAAGCCGGTGGGTAAGGCACCACGGCACGTCTGGCCCTGGCTCCCATCCCTGAGCCCAGGCTCTACTCAGACTGCCCAGCAGGCAGCCAGGTGACCGTGGGCATGCGCAACACAGAGAATGCCCGCAGGTTCTGCCCTGGAGTACACAAATGCCGGGGTGCGTGGGGCTCTGAGACAACACTGCCCCCAGAACAGTCTTAGTATGCTCGCAGCTGAGCTGGATCTCAGCCAGGATGGTGGTTCTCAAATCTTCTGCCCTGACAGCTGGTTATTCAGGAAAATTCCAGACGCATGTGCTTATTATGTATGTTATAGTTACCATATTTACCATATTAGAAAATGAAGCTGAAAAAGCCAAATTATTAGTTTAAAATTGATTCATTATATATTAACATAGTTCAATATTTCAAAGGAACCATATGCCCCAAGAAGACAGAGAAAACTAGCAGGCGCATTTGCAGTGAGAAATAAGGCTGGCCATGCACCCATGGCTCATACCTGTAATCCTGGCTACACAGGAGACTGAGACTTGAGGATCACCATTCAAAGCCAGCACAGGCAACACCAACAACAACAACAATAACAACAAAGTCTATGAAATTCTTATCTCCAATTAACTACCAAAAAAACTGGAAGTAGAGCTGTGACTCAAGTGGTAGAGCACTAGCCTTGAGTAAAAAAAGCTCAGGAACAATGCCTAAGCCCTGAGTTCAAGTCCCAGAACCATTACCAAAAAGAAATAAAGGAAAAAGAAAAGAAATTTTTTAAAAGCCCTTATTTCCTTTTCTGTCGTTATTGGTCCTGGTGGTGGTGGTCTTGGGGCTTGAACTCGGGGCCTGGCTCTGTCACTAAGCAATTTTTCTCAAGGCTAGCACTTTACTACTTTAAGCCACAGCGCCACTTCTGGTTTTCTGGTGGTTGGTTGGAGATAAGAGTCTCATGGACTTTTCTGCCCAGGCTGGATTCAAGCTGCAATCCTCAGATCTCAGCCTCCTGCATAGCTAGGATTACAGGCATGAGCCATCAGCACCCAGCTTTTATTTCTTTCATCTTATCTTTGCAAATCTCCCCAGGGTCTGGCTTACTAGACAGGAGCTGCAGCCGCAGACGGCAGCTCCCATGTTCAGTCTGTAACAGTAAGTTACTGCATGTGAAGAAATATAATTGGAAGAATAAGGAATATTTAATAAAAAAAAACTTCTCAGATCACTGAATATTCTTCGATATGACAACCTGTGTTAGTTTATTTTCTTTCTTTTTTCTATTACCATGGCTTGCACATGGGGCCTCATGCTTGCTCGGCCTATTTCTTCATGGTTAGTGCTCTACCACTTGACTCATGCCTCCAATCCAGCATTTTGCAGGGTTACTGGAGACTGAGTCTCTCAGACTTTCCTGCCTAGGCTGGCTTTGAACTACAGTCCTCCAGGTCTCAGCCTTCTGAATAGCTAGAATTGCAGGTGTGAGTCACTGGGACCCAGCTACATTTCTTAAAGACTAACAACAGTATTGAATCTGGAATGCTGAGCTTGGAATGAATCTTTAAGTCTGAGCATGATTTTATAATATCACACATTTATCATTTTGAAAACATTGCTTTGCTCAGTTGTGCAGATCTTTCATAAATATTGACAAATTTCACGAATATTAACAAGTCTGCATCCATTCATATTCCCACTGATAGGATCAGAAAATAAAAATTCTAAGTTTTGCTTACAAACTTAGATGTTACCATTGGCAACAAATAACAGTTGTTTGTCTTTTCTCCAGGTGACAGCTGAGTTGGTTCATTCATTCTGGCAGCAAGCTGTGCCCGACATCCAAGTCCTATTAACAGTGCTCGGTCAGCCGTCCTCCCAGGTGGACACGGCTTGGCATGGGAATGTGGCCAGTTCAGCTGGTAACTCAGAGAGGTGCGAGAGGCCTGTGCCGCTGGTGTTTATAT
Organism: Dipodomys ordii; assembly: GCF_000151885.1. NCBI lineage: Eukaryota > Metazoa > Chordata > Mammalia > Rodentia > Heteromyidae > Dipodomys > Dipodomys ordii. Next base: position 8,675,813 of record NW_012267251.1, read on the forward strand.
AATTTTTAGTTTTGACAGATGCCATTTTAGAACACAACAGAAGCGCTTTGTGTGTGCTTCTGGCTTCATCCAAGTGAACATTAAAGGCATGTGCCCTCCATAATCGTCTGTTTTTGTTTAGCTGAGACAGCTTGGCCTGGAGCTCACTTTGAATCTCTGTAGCCTCAGTCAGCCTCGAACTCATGATCCTCCTGCCTCCACCTGCCAGGTGCTCAGCATATAGTGGGTATGGGTGTGGGTGTGCGTTAATGCCAATGCTGGGGCTTGAACTCAGGGCCTCTCATTCTTGCTTAGTTTCTTTTTTTTCACTCACAGCTAGCACTCTACCACTTGAGTCACAGCTCCATGTCCAGCTTTTTGGTAGTTAGTTGGAGATAAGAGTTTCACAAATTTCCCCGCTCTGACTGGCTTTGAACCAGGATCCTCAGCTTCCTGCATAGCTAGGATTACAGATGTGAGCCTCCAGCATCTAGCTCAAAGATAATCTTTAAAAAGTTGGCATATCACATGCAGAAGACTAAAAGTGGACCCCAGCCTATCACCATGCACCAACATCAACTCAAAATGGATTGAAGACCTTAACATTAAACCTGAATCTCTGAAACTATTGCAGGACAGAGTAGGAGAGACACTTGAACTTATAGGCACAGGAAGGAACTTCCTGAACAGAGTCCAGGGTCACAACAAATTGGAGAGAGACTCGACAAATAGGACTACCTTAAAATAAAAAGCTTCTGCACAACTAAAGCTATAGCAACCAAGCTAGAAAGACAACCAACTAATTGGAAAAAAATATTTACCAGCAATATATCAGACAAGGGGTTAATATCCAGTATATACAGGGAACTCAAGAAACTAATCCCTCTCAAACCTAACAAATTACTAAAGAGAGACTTCTCAGATGAAGAGATAAAATGGCAAAGAAACACATGAGGAAATGTTCACCATCCCTGGTTGTGAAGGAAATGCAAATAAAGACAACCCTGAGATACCCCCTTACCCCAGACAGAATGTCCCACATCCTCAAGTCAGCCAATGACAAATCTGGAGGGGATGCGGAGAAAGAGGAACCCTATTACACTGCTGGTGGGAATGTACACTTACACAACCACTTTGGAAAGCAGTCTGGAGTGTCCTCAGAAAGCTAAATATTGACCTCCCTTATGACCCATCATACCACTTCTAGACATCTATCCTGAACAGGAACCAATATACAAGGACATATGCAGCTCCATGTTTATTGCAGCACTGTTCACAATAGCCAGGATATGAAAACAACCCAGATGTCCCACCACAGATGAATGAATCTAAAAATTGTGATATCTATACACAATGGAATATTATGCAGCCATTAGAAATCACAAAATAATGGCATTTGCAGGGAAATGGATGGAGCTAGAAGAAATCATATTGAGCGAGGTAAGCCAAGAGCAAAGAGACAAATGGTACATGGTCTCCCTAATAAGTGGATGTTAAATCCAAAATGTTAGGTGATATGACAAAATTAACAGGACTTAAGAAACAAAGGACTTCCACTCATCCGGTCGAATCACTACTAAATAACCCCATGCTGCTGATCACATATATGGTATATATGTGCACACTGGAGGGAAACCAGGAGGATGACACAGAACTAGAGGGAATCAGGAAAAACATACAACAGTGGGACCCATCAGCTGCACTGGACATTGACCAAAATGAACTAAGCAACTCAATGGCAGCGATGGGAGGGAGGGAACAAGTAGGAAAGAGGGAACAACTGATGCTATGCAAAACAAAAGAAATGTACATACCACCCAATGCGGAAGAAATAACTGTATCGCAAAGCTCATAGAACTCATAAATGTTATAGACCGTGATAGACAATTCGTTCCAGGAAAGATAGAATGTGTTTGTGACTTTAACTGAGCATCACTATCCCACAATACTGTGAAATTTGGGGAATTATATAACCACTTAATCACAATAAAAAATTTGAAAAATAAAATAAATTAGAAAACCAAAAAAAAAAAAAGTTGGCACATCTGGTTTGGCAGGTGTGACCGGGGAAGGGTACAATGACAGTTCGGTGCCACGGGCTCGGCCTGCACTGAGGGACCAGCACTCTCATCCAGCATCAGCCAAGTGTAGAAATGGCAATGACCACTCTGTTATGAAATCAGTTTTGACCTTAGGGTCCCAATGAAAAGGTCTTGGGGACTCCCAGGGTCCAGTGAACATACCATACAAACTGCTATTAAAAGACATCTCCTCTAATCTTCATGGAGGCTCCCGTTTCCTGCCGGTTACAGGTCTGTCTTCAGAGGAGGACCCAATGCTCAGAAAGTTTAAGTCACTTGCTCTCTAACACACAGAAGGTGGTGGCCTTGGTTTATACCCAGGCCACCTGACTCCCAGCTTCACACGCCCCTCAAAACTTGCCACTGTGTGGTGCAGACCCTGTGACAGGTAGCTCTCCCCTTCCCCACTGCCTTACCTCCTGGGGCCTCTGGGGGTCACTGTCCTCACCACGAGAAGGCTGGGGCCACCTGCCCACCTCGCACTGATAAGAGGCCTCCAGCACCAGGAGACCAGATGGGGAGGGGGCCTCCCAGTCTCCCTAAAGTCAGATTGGTTCCCAGCACCAAAGAGCTAATGGGATTTCTCAGCTGTGCTTCCCCCTTGTCTCCTGCAATGCCAGGATTGATTTGGATCCAGGGTCCGCTCATTAGTCTTATTAATGCAATGCTTTGTCCTCCTCTGGGAGACTCACATGGGGAGAGAGGACAACCCCCTCCCCTGCCACCAATTAACTCCTTCTGAGCCAGTGGCAGGCTGTCCTTGAGCTCCTTGGGATTTACCTCTAACTTTTCTTGGCTCCCAACAGAAATGCTAGCTTTCTGTCCCAGATCTGCTTCCCTGAAGGACCAGAACACATAACCATAGGTTCTCATTTTTTTAATGTGTGTGTGTGTGCGCGCGCGCACATACGTGCATGTGTGCATGCATGCATGCGTGTGTTGGTACTGGGACTTGAACTCAGGGCCTGGGCGCTGTCCCTGAGCCTTTTCATTCAAGACTGACACCCTACCAATTGAGCCACACCTCTACTTCCAGCTTTTGTTTTTCTGGTTAACTGAAGATAAGCGTCCCATGAATTTGTCTGCCCTGGCTGGCTTTGAGTCTCAATCCTCAGGTCTCAGCCTCTCAAGTAGATAGGATTACAGTTGTGAGCTGCCAGCATCCAGAATTTTTTTTTTTTAAACTGGTCTATGTGCTTCAGATTCACCTTGAACTCAAGATCTTCCTGTTTCTGGGATTCTTGGTAGGTGCACCATTCCTGGCTTACCAACACATTCTTCTTTTTCTTTTTTCTTTTCTTTTCTTTTTTTTTTTTTTTTTGTTGGTTCTGGGGCCTGAACTCTGGGCCTGGGCACTGTCCCTCAGCTCTTCAGCTCAAGGCGATTGCTCTACCACTTGACCCACAGCACCACTTCCAGCTTTTTCTGTTTATGTGGTGCTGAGGAATCGAACCCAGGGCCTCATGCATGCAAGGCAAGCACTCTACCACTGAGCCACCTTCCCAGCCCCACCAATACATTCTTGTTTCCCTCCCTGCCTCCATCCCTCCTAGCATCGTCTCAGCCCTTATCACCGGACTGTGACTTTTGTCCACTGTGGTTGGCTCCCTGAGGGACCCATGGTTGGCCGTGGACCCCCAGGAGGACAGAGGGAGGCAGGTGCTGGTGGCTCACGCCTGTAATCTTAGCTACCCAGGAGGCTGAAGATCATGGTTCAAAGCCAGCCCAGGCATAACAGTCCATGAGAATCTTATCTCCAATTAACCACCAGAAAACCAGAAATGGAGCTATGGCTCAAAGTGGTAGAGCATTAGCCTTGAGCAGAAAAGTTCAGAGACAGCTTCCAGGCCCTGAGTTCAAGCCCCATGACTGACACATACACAAAAAAAAGAAGGATGGAAGGAAAGAGCAGTGTGCTGGTGGCCACGTGTAGTAGCTTATATCTATAATCCTAGGCTCTTAGGAAGTGGGGATTGGGAGAGTCAAAGTTTAGGATTCGAGGCCTCATCTCAACTAATAAGCTGGATGTAGTAGCATGTACCTGTCTTCCTAATAAGAAGACTGAGACCTGGGCCAGCCAGGGTAAAAGCTTGAGACCCTATCTAAAAAAATAAAGCAAAAGAAAAGATGGCTCAAATGGTAGAGTATCTGTCTAGCAAGCATGAGGCCCTGCATTCAAGCCTCATGTCACCTCAAAAGCTCTCTCCATCTCTAGGAAGCTAAGGTGTGGCTGGAGGAGGTCAGACCACAATCAGAAAGGACAGCCACAAGCCTGTAAGCCTAGCTACTCAGGAGGCTAACACTTGAGGACTGCATTTCAAAGCCAGCACAGGCAGGAAAGGCCAGTGAGATTCTTATCTCCAATTAACCAACACACACACACACACACAAAACTGGAGCTGTGGCTCAAGTGATAAGAACACTAGCCTTGAGCAAAAAGCTCAAGGACAATGCCAAGGCTCTAAGTTCAAGCCCTAGATTGGCACCCCCCCCCAAAAAAAAAGAACATGCATAAAAGCTCTTTCCCCAGTCACCCTTCAAAGTACAGGAAATACAGGCCCAAGACATCCGGCCCCTCACTCCAGACTAGAGTGGACGATGAAGAAAAGACACAGCTCCGCCCGTCCAGTCCTCAGTGGCAGGGATGCTCCAGGGAGCCTCGCTGCCTGGGAACCTACATCTGCTCTGACCAGGGACAGACTGGCCCCATCCCTGGACTCTGACTTCACCTGTGCCCCTCAGGGGCTTGATCTTGTACTACCCCATCCTGCCTCCATTTACTTCAGAAGAAATCAGACTTGGATTGGGAGTGAGATGGGAGAAGGAAAAGGTGGGAGAGAAAGGAACAGAGGAAGGGGAGAGATGAGGCACAGAAAGGTATGCATTCTCTCTCACACTTACACACTCACAAGAGCACACACCCACATACCTGCACATCCATACATGCACTACAGTTGGTTATAACTCCTGTCTCTGTCGCAGGCAGCCTTTCTTCCCACAGCCTCTCCCTCTTGACCATCGTTCCCACCCTCTTAATCTCTGACAAGCAGTTTTGCTGAGGAAGGTATAGAAGGCCTGGGGTACAGAGAGGTAAATATCTGATAAGCCCATTCCCACAATCTGATCACTACATACGCTCTCTCTCCATACACACACACACACACACCACGTCCATACACACACACACACACACACACACACACACACACACACACACACACACACCACGTCAGCCCATAAATATATGCAGCTGTTCTCTTTCAATTTTTTTTTTGTGCCAGCCCTGGGGATTAAACTCAGGGCCTGAGTGCTGTCCTTGAGCGTTTGTACTCAAGACTCTAGCCCTTCTGGCTTTTTAGTGGTTAACTGGACATAGGAGTCTCATGGATTCTCCTGCCTGGGCTGGCAATCCTCAGATCTCAGCCTCCCGAGTCACCAGCACCCAGATTCCATTCAAATTTTAAAATATATAAGGCCCAGAGCTTGGCATGATGACACATGCCTGTAATCCCAGCACTCAGGAGGAGGCCAAAGGAGCAGGATCTCACATGCAAACCAGCCTTGACTACATAGTAAGACCTTGTCTCAACATACACACACACACACACACACAAAGAAGAGGAAGAAGAAGAGGAAGAGGAGGCAGCACAGGGTGAGTATGGCCTCACTGCAGCTTCAGATCATTCCTCAGACTGAGTGTGGAAGGGGTTAAGCTTGTCTCCCTCATCTGGGGTTGGAACCCCTCACTTCACTCTGTTCCTTCCTTCATTCCTGCGCTGCCATCTCCCCAGTGCCGTGCTCAAAGCTACAACCACTTACCCTGGATATTAAGATGCGTGCAGCAGTAATGGGTACGTTCCACCACTAATTGCAATATTCCCTAATTGCTAAATCCTACAGCCACCACATCAGCCCAATTATGGGAAGCCCTGCTGGCTCTCCATGGCCCGGGACTCCCTGCGCACACGGGGGCACCTGTCTTCATCCCTGCCCACGAAGAGCACTGTCCTGTGAATGCTGCACAGGAGACTCCCACACTCCGCCCAGACCACCAGCAGAGGCCCTCGGGCCCTCAGCCTCTGCACAGTGCAAAGGGAAGAAAGCAAGCAGCCCCACGGACTACAGAAAGCAGGTCCTGGATGGCTCGGGGAAATGCTGGGAGCCCGGCCACCTCACATTGGCCGTAACAAATGTTTCCTTGAGCCCTGAGGATCCCCAGTGGAAGACACCCCCATGCCCTGCCCTAGGGGGACCCCCACATGTTTGAGGAACCAGGGTGATTTGAGCCCCCTCCACAGCCCTGTTCCTCTCAGTGAGCATGTCTTGGTCATCTGAATGGAAAGCAGAGGAAAAAGAGAAGGGCAGGGGAGTCAGGAAGGGCCAGGCCACTGCCCGTGGGCTCTGGCTGTCCCCAAGGGTGAGGGCCAGCTTTGGGGCTGGCTGGATGCTAGAAAAGCAGAGCCTACAAACTCTCATTCTCTCTGCCTTCGCAAAAAACCTCTCCCCAGACCACTCTCTGTTTCCTCACACATGCATGCATATGTGCATGTGCACACACACACACACACAGAGTTACAAACTCAGCACACACACACACACACACACACACACACACATACACACAGTTACAAACTCAGCACACACACACATTCTGTGATGGAGCTGTCCAGGAATCATTTCATCGCCCACTTGGGAACTTACACACATATTCTGGGCACTGATGGTGTCCATTACAGATAAGGCTGCCAGCAGCAGGGGGGGAGGCTCAGATGCCCAGATACCCCCTCGTTTCTCTAGTCTTCTCACCGTACCCCCCACTCCTCCTTCAGGGCTGATGCCCCTGAAGAAGATGATGCAGAAACCTTATGGAAAAGCCTGAGGAAACCTGACACCCCCGAGGGGAGCTCAACCAATTTCTCCAAGGAATCCGTACCTAAGATATACTTTAAAAAAATCTGCTGCTTGATTTTAATCACCCAGTCTCCTTTCCATGCTTAAAGCATTAGTGACCTCGTCCTCAAGAGTACCCCAGAACCCCCAATTAGATTCTCTATGTCTACGGCACGGACAAAGCTGGGGGAGGAATAGGGAGAGAGGGGAGGGGAGGAAAAGTTCACACACACACACACACACACACACACACACGTGCATCTGATCTGGAGATCTGGAACAAGTCCTGTCCCTCCTCTGGTCTTCCCTCTTTTTTTCTTTCAGTGCTGTGCTTTGAACTCCAGGTCTCATGCACACTGGGCGGCATGCTACCACCTGAACCATACTTCTGGCCCTTTTTGCCTTGGTTCTTTTGGGGCTAGGTCTTTCATTTATGCCCAGACTCGAGGAGACTGTGGATTTTCTATCTCATATTTATGCTTCCCACGTAGCTGGGGTGACAGGCGTGAACCTAGCTAGCTATGGGTCAGGATGAGGTCTCTCTAGCTTTTTGCCTAGGTTAACCTCAAACTGTGATTTTTTTCCCCTCCCTCACTCTCTACCTCCCAAGTAGCTGGGATGGCAGGCATCACGCACCGTGTGGCCTTGGCTTTATTGTAAAGATGGGGCCAGGACTGGTTGCTCTGAGGTCCCGTGGAGTACGGAGGGCTGCGGCGGCTGCTGCCTGCATCATAACCTACCCTGGCTGCGCCTTCCTAGGCCTCCCTCCCTCCCTCCTTCCCTCCCTCCCTCTCCCTCCCTCCCTCCCTCCTTCCCTCCCTCCCTCCTTTCCTTCCTTCCTTCCTTCTCTCCCTCCCTCCTTCTCTCATTCTTGGCTCTGACCTCCCCAGATCTGGGGGCTGCGTGGAGGATCAAATGTCCTGGGGTTCCAAGCTCCATTTTAATGGGGTCTGCAATCCACATCCTACTTTCCTAAGTGTAAGGTCAAGAAGCGCTCCAGCTTCCAGACTCCTCATCCAGACACCAGATTCCGGTGGGAAGGACTCTGTCCTCCTTAGGAAACCAGCCAGAGAGGAAACTTCCACCGCAGCAGCTCCGGCTCACCCTGGATTTTGGGAAGCGCACCTCAGTGTTTAACCTTAGGACCTGCCTCTAAGGCAGGTAATCCGGTGCCTTTGCAGTCCCCACTGGCGAGACTGCTCAGGTCCGTCTGGGCCAGGATCCAGACTTCCTCCATCACTCTGGCTACTTCTTTGAACTGTCTGTTCTTGGGATGAAGATGAAAGATGGCTGGGACAAAGCCTTCCCAGAAATTAAGCCTTGGCAGGAAATGGCTCATTAGGCATCAAGAAGCACCTGAAAGTTGGAGGAATGAAACACTGAAATGGTGGCCACCAGTGGTTAGGAAAGCTCCTTCCTTTGGATTTTTAAGACTCACAGAGGTGGAACACATTCCTTCCAGCTGGAGCCCCAGCAGGAGCTCTGCCTGCGGGCAGGCAGGGTGTGCGAGGGCCGCAGACAGCGCAAAGATGGAGCTTCTGCCACTATGTCAGGCACCAGTATGGCTTTACAGAAATCCATTCACTCAGAATTATAGCTCCATTCTACATAGGGGAAGACTAAGAATCAAGAGTCTGATTAAGTTGCCAAAAGTCATACCAAGTGGTAGAACCAGGAGGAACTCAACCTCTTAGGACAAATGTGTGTGTGTGTGTGTGTGTGTGTGTGTGTGTGTGTGTGTGTGTATGTACAGTATTTCTCCCAATGGAACAATGGAATTATGTCACTGTTCCAGGCTTGCTGGCCTAGCATCTGAGCAACCAGGACCAGTCAGCTGTGTGCCTGTATACAAGGCTCTTCACAAGGAGAATTTAGAGTAGCATCTTTGCAGTGAGCTGTGGGCTATTTTAATGAGCGCATTAGTAGTTGTTAGTATATTACCTTATGAAATAAGAATTGTTGCTTCTTTTTGATAGAGGAAACTCTTCAGGCCTGGTCAGGGCAGGAACCCAACCAGATTTGTTCTTCCCAGAATCTCTATCACCTCGTGTGGCTTTGGCACAGAGCACACTGTCAAAATGGTTGAATAATAGTGGAACCAGGCACTGGTGGCTCACACCTGTTATCCTAGCTACTCAGGAGGCTGAGATCTAAGGATTGCAGTTTGAAGGCAGCCCAGGCAGGAAAGTCTGGGAGACTCTTTTCACAATTACACACACACGTGTGCACACACACACACACTTGCACAGATGCCAAAAATGGAACTGAGCTATGGCTTAAGTGGTAGAGCACTAACTAACCTTGAGCAAAAAGCTAAGGTACAGCATGTAGGCCCTGACTTCAAACCCCAGCACAGGCACTCATACAAAAAAGAGATAAATAATTATGAAGGTGAGAGAGGGCAAGCATGGGGTGTGATTGCAGGGCCTCATACACATGTATAAAAACAGAACGACGACGAGACCCATTACAAGGGGAGTAAGAAACAGAGGGGATGAGAATACATTATATGCATATTAGGAAACATCACAATGAAACCCTTTTGTACAATTAATATATGTATGCTAATAAAAATGGGAAGAAAAGCATGATTGGGGAAGCCAACAGTCAGTCAACGTGGTTAAGCAAGGAACCCTGGCCCCTTGGGCAGGCAAATGCAGATCATCAGAGGCTGCATTTGTGGGGTTCTCTTCAGCGTCCACAGAGCCTACAACAGTGGTTCCCAGGAAGTGCTTGATAATAATTAATAGTAATTAATAGTGTCACTCTTGGTAATTAGCAGCCCTGGGATTAGAACCCATGCTTGGCTGCCCTCGGCCTTTATGATTTGCTGTTTCTTGTCCTGACCCCTGGCCGTGCAAAGGCCCTGCCCTTCCTGTCCCTAAAGAGGATCCTCCAGACCCTGGGCCATCTGTGGTGTCTGGCTCAAGACAAGCAAACCTGGCTCTGGCCAGAGCCTGCCCAGATCAAATCCCAGACAGCAAATCCCAGAGCCACGTGAGACAGCGTTTCTACTCAGCCTCGGCTTTCCACCATCCATGAAGAGGGAGATCTCGGTGCAGGGAAGGGAATGCCTCTCTACCCTCCCACAGGCCTTCCTCATCCCCCCACTGCCAGCCCACCTGCTGCCTCTCCCGTCCACCCTCCCCATAAAGGTTGCATGGGCTTTACAAGGAAGAAAAAGGAGACCCAGGTAGGAGAGGACACGAATCAAGCAGAGGCCACTCAAGGTCAGGCATGCCCAGGTCTAGGGGGAAGGCCTGGGAAGGTCTGATGGGGAAAAGGCTCCTCCAGACAGCTCAGAGCCCTCCCACCCCAGCTCTGCAGTCCAGGGCAGCCTTGACCTCACCTGCTGGAAGCTGGGAGGCCCAGGCAACGCTCTAGCTCTGGAAAGGGCCTGTGGCCCTGCTGATCTTGAACAAGTGCATGCTTTGCCCAGGGATGAGAGCAACGCCAGTCACAGATGCCTGTGCAGGCAAGAACCACATCCGCAACGGCCAGCACCTTTCTCTCACGCTAATGCCTGGTTATCAGGCTCCAACCGCTACAAGAAATGTGTTTGCATAACCCCCACCTCAGAAAAATGGTTTAAAGGACCCCAGTCTGTTTGTGGATGGCTGGACAGAGCTGTCTCACCACAAAGCAGTCTGGTCTCTGGCTCCTCCTGGGGAGAGACAACCAGGTCTGCAATTGGACTGCTTACCCCTGCCTCCCCTCCCACCCTCACCCCTGCCCCTGGCTCCCCTGTAGGCCAGGTGCAGAGGGGACAGACTAAGGGGTCCCCAGAGAACTGTCAGGCTCCTGGGGAATCCTAAGAGAAGAGGCCAGGAGCTGAGCAGGACAGAGGAGACCACACTACACAAGGAGAAGTCTGGAGTTCATGGGACCCAGGCCGTGGCTCAGGGGCCCAGTGACAGAGGCCAGCACCTTGGCCTCTGGGATGACTCAGGCGGGGCTGACACAGCTGCAGCTGCGGGGCTGCTGGCCACTGTTTACCAACCGGGAGGCTGGGCACGTCCTGCTGCATCAGAGCCGCCTGCCCCCCCTGCCCCCGTGGCTCAGCCTTGGGGCATCAGGCATGGCTCTGTTTTCCAGCACCTCTCATGACCAGCAGGCTGGACTTAGACGAAACTGAGGCGATGCTAAACTGGGGGAGATGGCTGTCAGGATCAAGGGTCACCCTGCTTCTCATTGTCACCCCCTCCCCCCCAAAGAAGAGCTGGGGTTACCAAGATCTAGAGGGGGCTGGACTGCACCCAGGAGGGCAGCAGCAGGGGAGCTGGAGGGCCCCCACATCAGACCCCAGCCATCTCCCTGGGGCCCCCACATGCTAGGGATTTCCTTCTCTTCGCAGTGCACCCCATTCCCACCTGGGCCTCCCACCCCAGCCGGCCTCTGCCCTCTCCACGCTGCAGTGGCCTCCCCTGCCCTTGGGCTGGCTGCCTCCTCTCCTCTCCCTCCACAGGGAAGGGGAGAGACCCCCCACGTGATGTGTGGGGGTCCGGGGCACCTGTGGTGGAAGGAAGGGCAGCAGGAGGGGCACCCGCTCCCAGGGCTGGGGAAGGGATGGAAAACCTGCGCGGCCCCTACCCCGCCCCAGAGTTGGGTAGGAAAGCGGAATGGAAGAGTCCAGAGACTTCCAGGGGACGGGGTGGGGGGGGGGG
>NW_012267251.1:8687476-8688232 GCF_000151885.1 Dipodomys ordii
GGGGGGGGGGGTGTAGGGCTGAGGAGGGACGAGGCGTCCTCGCTTGTGCTGAGTCATGAGATTTGGAGGGAGGCGAGGGGCGGCCCACCCCCGTCTCCATCGCGGGACCCCCGTCCAGGCAGTCCCTGAGGTCTGCGCCCCACCCTCTCCCCAGGGAGGGGTCTGGGAATCCCAGCGCCCAAGGACCCTCCCCTCTGCTCCCACGACGGCGGCCCTGGGGTCCCCCAGCTTGGACGGGAGGGGGGACGAGACGCGAGAGGAGGGGCCCGGGAACCAGAAAGCGGGGCGCAGGGCAGGGGCGCCGGGCCGCAGCGGCCTCTGCGCGGAGCCCTCCCGCGGAGACGGGGCGGGGGCGCCCGCCCGCGGCCCCCGAAAGAACCTTCCTCCGCGCGCGGCAAACTCCACCCGAGGAACCCCGCGCCCCAAACTTCCCGGACCCCACGCGCGTCTCGAGCCCGAGGCCCCGCGGACCCGGGCCGGGAAGGAGAAACTTTGGAGGGGGCGATGCGTGCGCCCGCCCGGGCGGGGGTGCGGACTCACCCGGAGCGAGCCGGCGCGGCGGGCGGGAGAGCCGGGGTCCCGGGTGACGGGGCGCCGCGCTGCAGGGGTGCGGCACCGGCCACGGATCCGGGGGCGCGGAGTCCCCGCTCCGCCCCGGCCCCAACTCGGCTCCGAAGTGCGGTGCCGCAAGACTTGCTGAGCTTAGCAGTCTGCGGCGCGGCGGAGGGAGGGGAGGACGGAGGGGAGGAGGGAGGG
>NW_012267251.1:8688682-8724977 GCF_000151885.1 Dipodomys ordii
AGGGATGTCTTAGGGTAGTTTGCTGGGTGTGCAGACGTCAGTTTTAGGGTGGGGTGGTGGTCGGTTTGCAGATGTGGGGACAGTCCCTCGCCTGGGCGGGGGGGGGGCAGAGCCACGCACAGCAGTTGCGGGGTGAAGAGGATGGGGAGGGGGGGCTGGGCCCAGGCCGGCGGGGCGCCCCCTCCGCCCCGGGCACCGGGCACCCAACTCTCATCCCAGGACGGAAGCCTCCTGCCTCTCCCAGCCTGCGAAAGTCGAGAAAGGAAGAAGATAAAGCGAGCGGATGCAAAACACGAGTGGGATCCCAGGGCTGGGGAGAGAAGGGGCGGAGGGGGAGGGTGGTCTGGGGGGGGAGAGGCCTGGGGAGAGGGAGGGGGGTTTTCAGGTCCTTTGCCAGTGAAACCAGTAAACTGAAGACCATCCCCAGCATGCTTGCTTCGCAGCAAGGGCAGTGGCTTCCATGAAAGTGGCCATGAACCCTCTGTGTATGCACACGTGCACACACACACACATACAAGCATACACACACGTGTGCCAATCCTGGGGTTTGAACTCAGGGCCTGGGCACTGTGCCTGAGCTTTTGGCACAAGACTAGCATTCTGCCTGGAGAGCTCCACTACTGGCTTTTTCATGGTTAAGAGTCTTGTAGACTTCACTTCCCCAGGCTGGCTTTGAACCTCAATCTTCAGATTTCAGTCTCCTGAGAAGCTGGGGTTACAGGTGTGAGCCACCAGCGCCCCGTCCCCTTGGGGGTCTTAAAGTATACTGAAGTACAGTCTCCCCACCAACCCCCAACCCCAGTTCTCCCTCCCGCCCCACACCTCCCCAGCAGCGACCACAGAGGACCAGACACCTAGCTAGGAGGAGGTGGGAGTCAAGTCTGATAGTCACCCCACTGCCCCACACCCCCAAAGGGGCCACCCAGCCCCACCCTCAGCCCGAGAGGTGTTTGAGGACTTGGTGTCTCACCCAAGGGGCAGCTCTACACCCTCCGCTCCTTCCCTCCACATGCAGACAGCTGGACCTACAGGACACAGCAAAGCCCTGTAGGAACGGCCTGGCCCAATGGACTCCACCGCGCCTGCAGGAGCCCGCCCACAGGCAATCTCGGCCTGTGTCCCTGTGACACAGTGCGCTTCTCCTCAGCGCATCTGGGAACCTAAGGTTAGAAGACCTCCCAGACTGTCAGGACAGTCAATGCTGCCATCAATTTGGTTAAATGAGAAATGTGGTGTCTGGGTTGTAAACCTAATCAGGAGTTCAGCATCCCTCCTGTTTATTGTCCCAGCTTTCAGGACCTGAAATAGACATTCACCTCTCCACTCAGCCTAGTCTGTGTGTGCACACGCATGCACATGCCTACACCCACGTACGCCAGTGTTGGGGCTTGAACTCAGGGCCTGGGCTATATCCCTGAGCCTCGGCTACACTTTCAGCTTTTTGGGGTGGTTAATTGGAGATGAATCTCACAGACTTTCCTACCCAGGCTGGCTTTGAATCTCAGTCCTCAGATCTCAGCCTCCTGAGTAATGAGGATTACAGGTGTGATCCACCAACACCTGGCTGGTTAGCCAGTCTTGGAAAGTGAGTGCCTTGCTGCTCATAGCCATCCCACGAAATGCCGTGCATGGCTAGGGACCCTCAGGGTGCCCTCTGCCTCCCTGTGAGATTACTTGGAATCCAGGAAGCCTGCTTCACAGTGGGATCCAGGGAGAGTCTCTCAATCCCCACAATGACTTAGCCCTCATCACCACTTTCTTCTGGCGGCTGCCCTCTGGGTTTTCCTAGGTAGCGGGGAGAAGACAGCAGGGAACTGCAGTGCTTTCCCCTCTGCATAGCTCACCCTAAGGATCCAAGAGCCCTGTGCTGCTCTCCTGTGGGCTACATAAAGCAAGCTTCCTTGCTCATGTAAGCACTGGCACGTGCGTACGTGCGCGCGCGCGCACACACACACACACACACATACACACACACACACACACTCTTGGACCGCTTTCCCCTCCGTTCTGCTTTTCAAAGCCCAAAGAAGTTGGCTCCCCCAGCCCCCCATGCAGGCCAGGCCAGCTCAAGTTTCCTGCCTTCTCTCCTCACCTTCAGGAACACAAACACTTAACAAGAAAACTGCAGCCCGGCCCTGCCGCACCTGCACACACGTTCCTGACAAATCAGCTCCAGCGAGGTGTCCTCCGAAACACACCTGCCCGGCCATGGCAGTCTACAGCTGACACGCAAATCCTAATTGTGCTGATGTTCTCCTTCTGATCTGACATTTTTTTAGACATTCCAAGTTTAGATGTATTTTATGTTTTCTTTAATACATTCATCTGATAAACTCATCAGATGCAGGAGGGCAGTCATGGAAAAGATTATGTTCAACATTATGCAATCCACATGGAATCTTAAGGTTTTTTTAGTTATTTATTCTTAGTCGGTTGTGAGGCTTGAACTCAGGGCCTGGGTGCTGTCCCTGAATTTTTTTGCTAGTGCTCTACCACTTTGAGCTACAGCACCACTTCTGGTTTTCTGGTGGCTAATTGGAGGTAAGAGTCTCACAGACTTTTTTCCTGCCCAGTCTGGCTTTGAATCACGATCCTCAGATCTTAGCCTCCTGAGTAGCTAGAATTATAAGCATGAGCCACAAGCATCGGCTTTATTTTTTCTTTAGATTTTAATTTAAAAATAAAAATTCTGGTCTCCTAACAGGTGGTAAAGGCTCTTCCAGGAGGCTGATTAAGTAGACTATAATTATTTATTCTCTGTAATGAATAAACAAGGAAATCAACAACACCAAGCTCAAATAAAACTTAAATGTAACCAGATGGGGAGGGAGAGCTGTGTATCTGTCACTTTAGGAGTCTTAAGGTGTTCAGAGCTAAGCCAGGTGCTGGTGGCTCATGCCTATAATCCTAGCTGCACTGGAGGCAGAACTGAGGATTAAGGCTTGAAACCAGCCAAGGTAAGAAAGGCCACGAGACTCTTATCTCCAACTAGCCTCCAAAAAGCTAGAAATGGAGCTGTGGCTCAAGTGGTAGAGCACCAGCCTTGACCAAAAAAGCTAAAGTACAGGAGCCAGGCCCAAAGCTCAAACCCCAGGGCCAGCACACATGTACATGGGCACGCGGGCACACACACAGCTTTCAGAACTATGTCTTGCACATAAAAGAGAATTCACTAAGTACAAATAATAGGGAAAATGTTCATCCAATCCCAGGAAATAGAGATTATCACAAGGTTTTGGCATTCCATATTTTTCAGCCCCCGACAGCTTGTGTCATAGTAAAAAATGATGTTTCCCTTCTCAGAGTCAAGAGAAATATTGTAGAATGACAGAGCACACTCCTTCCTCCATGAAGCGCTGTCTCCGACCCCGATGCCCCCATTGCGTCCACGCCATGGCTTTCACTGCCCGCAAGGCTCTGGATGATTCCACCCCATGTCAAACATGCCTCCTTATCAGGTGCTGCTGGCTCATGCCTGTAATCCTAGTTACTCAGGAGGCTGAGATCTGAGACTTGAGGCTCAATGCCAGCCTGTGCAAACAAATCCATGAGAGTCTAATCTCCAATTAACCAGCAAAAAGCCAGAAGTGGAGCTGTGGCTCAAGCAGGAGAGCACTAGCTTTGAACAAAAAAAAGCTCAGGAATGGCGTCCAGGCCTGAGTTCAATCCCCAATACACACACACACACACACACACACACACACACACACACACACCGCCTCCTTACCCAGACACTCTCCTTAGCACTCATGAAGGAAGAGGAAGAGATACCACACACAGGGAGATGTGCGTCTTCTGGAACATGAAGAACAGCAGCTCAGGACTCGCCATCGTGGATGGATGGATGTCTTTCGTTTGCAGAGGGGAACGTGGGCTTTGAAGCTACCCATCGCAGAGAGGTGAAAAGCCAATCAGCTGAGACGTGGTATAATTAACCCTGGCATTTTAATAGCAGAGTGTCCATCAATCCTCTCCTCACAGAGCTGCCCTTGGGATGAGTCTCAGAGAAGGCAGCACCAGAAGCCACAGCAGTCAGTCCTGGGGTCCCCCAAACCCAGTGGTCGATCCTGAGGTCCCCCAAGCCCAGGCACCACCCTTTGGTGCTCCTTGGGAGCACACATGGGGTGAGCCTCTGGTCACATTCATCTGCGTGCCCATTGTTGGTGAGACACGGCTCCCCTCCCAGGATATCGTCTGACAGGGCCCTTGCTAGGGCTGCCGCCATGAAGGGACTCATGCACCCCTTACGTTCCCAGCCTCCGGGGCCCAGAAGAGAGAGAAGCGGCCACTGTGGGCCTCACCTTGTCTGATGGTTTTGTAGGGCTGTAACAAAAGGTAGCTGTGGCCGTGCGCTGGTGCTCACACCTGTCATCCTGGCTACTCAGGAGGCTGAGATCTGAGGATCATGCTTCAAAACTAGCCCAGGCAGGCAAGTTCATAAGACTCTTATCTCCAATGAACCACCAACAAACCAGAAGTGGCACTGTGGCTCAAAGTAGTAGAGTGTTAGCCTTGAGCAAGAGAGCTCAGAGACAGCGCCCAGGCACTGAGTTCAAACCCCATGATTGACCCAAATAAATAAATAATTACACACACACACATGTCCATGATTATTCCACTCAGGGAGGGGCTGCAGTGAAAAGACGGAGAAGCAAAGGCAAGATCACACCAGACAGAGTCTGTCAGCCAGAGGTCTGCACTGCTTCCAGAAGCCAGTGGAAAACCTTGAAGGAATTAAGTGCAGAAGAGACTTGATTAACTTCATGTTTTAGAAAAGCCACTCAGATCATACAAAATAATATTGAGGGGCTGGGAAGGTGGCTCAGTGGTAGAGTGCTTGCCTTGCATGCATGAGGCCCTGGGTTCGATTCCTCAGCACCACCTGAACAAAAAGAAAAAAGCCAGAAGTGGCGCTGTGGCTCAAGTGGTAGAGCGCTAGCCTTGAGCTGAAGAGCTGAGGGACAGCGCCCAGGCCCAGAGTTCAGGCCCCACGACCGGACCCCCCAAAAAAAGAAAAAGAGAAATGGAGGGACAAAGGATAAAAAGAGGCAGCAGTGGTATTCACTAGACACTCTGTTGAAAATGAACTATACAACGTGTGGATGGGGATGGGAGGGAAAAGCTGGAAGAGAACAAGGGAAGGGCTGGCATTGACCAAAAGGAAATGTGCTCTTTATCTGACTTATGAACCTGTACCCCTTTGTATATCACCTTTACAATAACAATTAAAAAGAAAAAAGAAAAAAAAAAAAGCTGGGAGGGCCGGGAAGGTCTGTCCCCCGCTGGTCTCTCAAAGAGACCATACCACAGGCCTCGCCAGGGTGGGCCGGGCCCTGGGCTCCATCGCCAGAAGTAGAGGGAAGACAAAAAGCAGCAGCAGGCACGTGGCAGAGTGATCCCTGGTTTGAATTCCAGAGCCAGACGACCTTGGTTTGAATCTCATTGGCTGAGCCCTGGCTCAGGCTGGTTGAGGAGACCCTGAGATCATCAGCACATGCTCAGGAGGTACTGTGGGCCTCACTGGTGGTCACGGTCCCATCATGTCTAAGAGAAGTCAAGTGACTTTCTCAAAGAAACCCAGCAAGTCTAGAGCCAGGGATGGATGGCTGCCTTCCTCCTACTGATGGCCTGGCTGGTGGGAGGTTTGAATAGGACTGAACTAGATTCACTCTAACACACACACACACACACACACACACACACACACAGAGGCAGATGCCAGTGGCTCATACTATAATCCAGAGGCTATATAATCCTATACCCAGGAGACAGATCTGAGGATCATGGTTCGAGGCCAGAGCAGGCAGAAAAGTTTACTAGACTCCCTCTCCCAAATAACCAGCAAAAATCTCTTGAGTTCAAACCCAGTACCATTTCAAAAAATTCTCAGTTCTCTAAACTAAAGTTGGAAATAAAGCTATGGGGGGGGGGGTAGAGGGAGACCAACATGGGCATCAGCAGCTACAACTTTCCATTGTCGTTGGGGAGGAGGAGGACAAATCTCAGCTGCTAGCCTCAAGCATAATCAGGGGCATTCCATCAGACTCTGGGCTTCATTCTCTCTGGGTGTATGTCTTGCTTGTTCTAGCCATTTCCACAGGTTCTGAGCACCAGCTCCTGGGGCCACTTCTCTGGCTCTTATCTACCCTCAGATGCAGAGTTTACACTCAGTCTCCATATTCAAAGGTTCTACGGAACCAAAACCTGCCCCTAGGCAGCTTACTGCAGCCAGTGGCTCTGACAGACTGTGGGTAATGTCTACAGAGGACGCACCCAGAGTACAGGGGAAGGGGAAAGAGGCCAACATGCCCTAGGGATCGTGCACACAGTCTGTCTTTATAAGTGTGCCAGGCCCCCGTTCTCTGCAAGGCCACACAGTCTGGCAATGACCTAGTTCAAGTAGCAATTCAATTCACCCTTCGAAGCCTGCTCTTCCTTCCAGTTCCCTTGTAGCCATCCTTGCCCGGCGGAGCAGGAAGCAGGCGAGATCTACTTGCATAGTCCCTCCTACGCTACATCTTGTTCTCCCAGGATACAGGGTCTGTGCTCTGAAGGTCTGTGGAGCGATAAATCTGGGGCACGATGAGAACAGGAGACAGACGTGCCCCATGCGCTGGGGGCATAAGCAGGACCACCAGTAGTTTAGGAGTTGGCTTCTATCAGCCAATAGAGAATCAAGTCCTGAGCTTTCGTTTTAAGCTTACACCCCAATATCCTCCCAAACGGACGTTTCAGGATGAACTGGCATCTGGTTTAGGGCAAAGGAATCAAGAACTAAGAAGGCAAGGATTGAATCCTGGCTCTCTGCTGCCCTCTTCTGTTACTTATTAGAAGTACCCAGGCCAGGATAACCACTCCTCGGGCTTATCCTACCCTGTCTACCCTATCTCATGATTCCAGTGCATGAGATTATAATTAGAAGGGGAAAAAAGACACACACACACACACACACACACACAAACTCCCGATGATTGTGATTGCCACTATTACAGACTTGGAAACATATCCCTGAGCAAACACATTCCTGAGCAAAAAGCAGGAGCCTTGGGCATAGCCTTCTTTATTGGTGAAGGCAGGGACCGGGATGGAGAGATGGGTAGGCTCACGGACCTCAGGGGTAACAGCCTTGATTTGAATTTATTTAAAACTCTAAACCAAAAAAGGTGGCTCATGCAGAAATCCTACTTAGGAGGTTGGGATCTGAGGATTACAATTCCAAGCCAGCCAAGGCAGACAGATATTCAACACTCCTATCAATTCCAAGCCAGCCAAGGCAGACAGATATTCAACACTCCTATCTCCAATCAACCACGGAAGTCAGAAGTATGGCTCCAGCGGTAAAGCAACAGACTGGGGCAAGACTTGAGAAAGAATGGGAAGCTCTGAGTTCAAGCCCCAATACTGGGACATGCACCCCATCCTTGCCCACAAGGAAGTGTTATCTTGTTCTGGGAGAATACTGTGCATAAAGTCCTAAAATAATGTCTGGCAGTTAGTACTACAGAATTGTCTGGGCACAGGGGAAGGACAAAGGAGAGGCAGTAAGGGGATGTGGGCTCGAGCCCTGGCTCTGCTATTGGCTTAATGCCTTACACAACGTCTACCCAGAACCCAGTTCCAGTCAGTCGCTCATCCTCCAGGATTCTCAGAGCACAGTCTACAGGCAGAGAATCCTGACACCTCCAATCGGCTTCTCTGAGATCTAGCCATCTGGACCCACAGGAAGCCTTCCTAATTTCTGTCCCCAGCCCTTCTCGAAGCACTGAGGGAATTAACAAACCTCTAAGTTAACTTGTTCCCATAGTCAACTCGTAATTTATGATGGCTGCAACAAGTGGACCTCTGTCTTTTCTACATATATTCCTTTGAACTTGCAAATAAATCCATTTGAAGACTGAATTAAGAGAAGACTAGGACTGGGAATGTGGCTTAGTAGTAGAGTGGTTGTCTAGCATGCATGAAGTCCCAGATTCCATTCCTCAGTACCACATACACAGGAAACGCCGGAAGTGGTGCTGTGGCTCAAGTGGTAGAATGTTAGCCTTATGCAGAAACAGCTCAGGGACAGTGCCCAGACCCTGAATTCAAGCCACAGAACTGGGGGGAGGGGGGGAGGAGGGAAGGAAGACTATGTGTAAACACCCAAGGGCTTTCTCTTCTAGCAAGGGTTAGACGCTTTAAATCTTTTTTTTTTTGAAGATTACCTAAAATCAACCTGTGGCCCTCGTTCTGGCCAACTTCAACAGGATGGTTGAACCTACATGAATTTATCGAAGGATCCATAGGCACTTTCTGGAAAGTGAATGGTGCCACCTGGTGTCCATGGCTGAAATGGCAGCCAGAGTTCCTTAAGTCGGAGGCGCCATGAATGAGTGCTTGAGCAGCCCGCTGAGCCCAGGACTTGCAAGTCTACAAGGCCTTATTCCTTCTCCAACTCCTCTCCAGCTTTGCCTTCAGGACATTATGCTCCTTTGACTCAACAGTGAGCTCACTTTTGCTCTTTGAAGTTTCTGTGAGTGCAGTGGAGAGTTGGAGGCCCAAAATGAACTACAGACCTCACATCCACCGTGACCTCTGCTAGTCCAGAAGCTTATGCCAGCCCCTGCTTCTGCTTGCTAAGCTGGTACGGAGAGGTCTGACAGGCACCACCACGGAACACAGAACAGCACTGGCCACGCACCCTGCCGCAGTCAGGAAGAGGGAGCCATTGCTGAAGCATCTTGCCCACTGAGGAGTGGCCATCAACCCCAAGATTTCAAGGGTTCTCTAAGAAGTAAAAACATCTATACCCAGAGCCAAACAACTGACTGGTAACTGAAGGTTAAATCCCTGGCCACATTCACCCACCTTGCAGGAGTGGAATCAAAGAGAAGGTGTGTGTGTGTGTGTGTGTGTGTGTGTGTGTGTGTGTGTGGCAACAGAGGTGAAGCAGGTACCCCAACCTCAGGGCCAACGCTGTTAATTGTGAAGCCTGTAGCAATCCCGCAACAGCAGTAGCTCAGAATGAGGCTGATGCCCCGCTCACTCCTAAGCTCACCTCTCCTAGGACCAGCAAGTTATACCCTGGCTTTTTTTAGTTGCCATATTTGAAGTAGTTATTTGCTTCTTACATACCAAAGGTTGTACACAGGAGATGCTCACTCAGCACCAGAACACAATTCCAGCTGTGCCACAACTGGCTGAGGATCAGGACACTGCCAGCTTTGCTTTTTTTTTTTTTGGTGGTACTGAGGCTTGAGCTCAGGGCTCTGAGCTTGCTAGGCAGGTACGCTACCTCTTGAGCCATGTTCCCAGCCCATGCCTCATCTCCTGGGAGCTTAGAAGGCCTACCAGGCTAGACCACATGACCTGAAGCAGTAGACACTCTCATAGCCACCCCCACATGCCTTAAGATGTGCTCACAAGCTCCAGGGCTGCGCAGGTGGAACTCCTGTGTGCAGGCCACGCCCTGGCCCTCCACCAGGGCGAGGACTACACAGGCCTGGAGGCCAAAGCCAAGTGCTTCTGCCAAATCACCCATCGCAGTCGTGCAAAAGGATGATTTGACCAAACCACGGTCGGTGGAAAAGCACCAGCCAGGGCAGGCAGAGGAACACTACTTGAAATGGCTCCTCAACTTGCCAAGCAGTACAATGTTTGCTCTACTTCAAATAGAGTAAATAGCTTATTTCCTCAGAAAGGGCATTTAAAAAGTTCTGTTCTCATCGAAGGGAAAGTAGAAAGAAGAGCCCTGGCCTTTACTCACCTGAGCCAGATCACGTGATCCCAGCCTTCCATCCCTCCATGACAAGGCAGCAGGTTTGGCCTGAACATTCTACTCAAACCCACCAGCTCACAGCCCCTCATCCTGTGTAATTAGCCCAGAACCCCTCCAGGGAGTGGATGCTGTTGTTGACTGCTTCCGAATGTCCCGTTGACACGGATGAAAATGTAAAAGCATGTTTCTGTGCAAGTGATTTTTAAACCAGTTTTTGGTGCCAGTCCTAGGGCTTGGATGCTGTCCCTGAGATTTTTTTCTGTCTCTCAAGGCCAGCACTCTACCACTTGAGCCACCCCTCCAGTTCTAGCTTTTTGGTGGATAACGAACTAAGAGTCGCACAGTCTTTCCCGTCAAGGCTGCCTTCCAACTGTGATCCTCAGATCTCAGCCTCTTACTGAACAGCTAAGATTACAGGTGTGAACCACCAGGGCCCGGCTTGTTCACGTAAATTTGGAAGAAGTGAATTCTTTATGCCCTGAAGGTGGCTGGATTTACAACAGTGTTACAGAGTTATTATTGAAGCAGTCTCATCACACATGAAACCTCAGAGCAGAAAGCCAGGAAGACCTTGTGCAGAGCACTGGGCAAGGGCTGCGGGTGGAGTCATGCCCTATTCTGGAGCCCTGCAGCCAGTGGCTGAGGGCAGGGCCCTGCCCCTCAGGCCAGTTCGTAGGCCAACAGCAGCATCTTCACTGCCTTTCCCCAGCTTTTCTTCCGACAATGTTTCCTCCAATTCAATGTTTCTGCAGTGCTGCAGCAAGAAATGTGCCTGTCTTCACCTGGCACTGCCAGAGTGGAATCCAGGACTTCATGGTGCTAGGCCAGTGCTGTACACCATTGAGCCCCATCCTCAGTCCAGGACTAGGGGAAAATTCGTTTAATAGAGGCTGGCATCTAGCCCAGACTACCTATTGTCAGTCCGTTACTGGTTGACCAGATCTGGCTTGGTGCTTGGCAAGGTAATGTCCAATTTCTACCCTATGTCATGTATTGTACACAGCACCAGTGCTCCATCCCAGTCTGCTATATGGTCAGAAAGCTAGGTAGGATTAAGCCCAGGAAAACACCCACAGACACTAAAGATCAGTCAAGGCCAAGCCAGAAGCAAGTCTTAATAGACTGCCAAACACCCATCAGAACTATTGAGGGGCGAGGGGGGGGGCAAGGGGGGAGAAACTACTACAAAAGGAGCACCTTGCCTACAGTATCATGAGGAGAAGCTGAGATCTAGCCCTGACCAGATCTATTTTTTTTTTTCTGGGTCCGGTAGTGGGGCCTGAACTCTGGGCCTGGGCGCTGTCCCTCAGCTCTTCAGCTCAAGGCTAGCGCTCTACCACTTGAGCCACAGCACCACTTCTGGCTTTTTTCTTTTTGCTTATGTGGTCCTGAGGAATCGAACCCAGGGCCTCATGCTTGCAAGGCAAGCACTCTACCACCTTCCCAGCCCCCAGATCTATTTATAAAGTAACTAATGCCCAACAGATCATATTGTGTTCCTTTTGTTCGTTCACTCACTGACTCACTCATTCATTCATTCATATTTAGAGATGGAAGTGTCACTATGTATCTCAGGGCGGCCTTGAACTTGTCTTGCCCCAGCCTCCCCAGTGCTGAGACTGCAGATATACATGAAGGCTGGCTTTAGCTGATGGAAACTAAAAGTACTGGGGACTGGACAAAGGTTTCAGGCATACTAGGCAAGCATCCTACCACTTGAGCTATGTAGGTACCAGCCATTTTGCTTTTGAGACAGGCTCACTGCCTTTTTACCTGGGCTGGACTCAAACTCGAGACCCACCTGCCTTAAGGCTCTCAGAGGTGTTGGGATTATAGGAGTATGCCACCACACCCAGATCACATTGCTATTTATGGTGGGTATAATGGCAAACTAGATGCATCTCGGCCAATTCTTCCAGTGTAGATCCAAAACCTCAAGATCTCTGGTCTTGTTTTTGTTTTTTTTTTTTTTTTTAGCTCTTTGTGGCAGAAAAATCCAGGGCAAGTTATGTTTGTAGCATCCTCCACCACAAGTGGCACTTCTGCTTGAGGTTAACCTTGAAATGGAAACGAGTTCCAATTTCCAGGATGCTACATCGATGCTGCAAACAAGTCAACCTTCTTCACAGCTAGTAGAAATTGCAAAATTTTTCTCCCACTGAGTGACTATGTACAGGCAAGGCCCTTAAGTCTACATATGAAACCCTAATCTGATCTGGAAGGAAATGCAATGAACAGTCCTCAGAGAAGACTAACTGCTAGCTAGTTGCAGCTAGCTGCAGGACCACTGAAGTAGAAACCCAAGTGGGCTTCTGTATGGCTCATCTTCTCCCACACTTCAAGGGTCTGTGTAGGGCACACCCCTGCTTCACAGCTCACACCATGAGAGGCCATTTTTGGTCAACTACACTGGTCTGCAGTCATGTTGACTACAAAACAGAAGGCCTAAGATGGAGAGCAAAAGGTACCTGTGCACTTGACAGCGCACAAGGGTAGGGTGAACGAGAAGTGAATGCCCAGGCTTGTCATTCACCAGCAGTGTAATTCTGGGCAACTAACTCTCAACTTCAGCATCAACCCATGTACAAAGCTTTGTCCACGCTGCTACAGCCAAGGACTAGGCACAACCCATGCAGGGAGGAGGGAAGCTGGGGTAGAGGATGAAACTCCTCTAGACAGGTGAGACCCCATCACAGCAAAGCAAAGGCTTTGTTTGTTTTATGACCTAGGGGTTGAAAGCTAGTGCCTGAACATGCACTCTGGTGCGCTGCACACACAGCCCCACGGGGCCCTTTGAAGCTTATGGACTGTGAGGCTTTTCTCAGTGGATGGCGAAGACAGGGACAGAGGCACACTACTCTGTTCCTGGGGGTGGGGCTCAGAATCTGGGGTTTTTAAAGGCTTCATTGTGCACTGAAGATTGCTCTTTCCATCTGGCCCCAGAAACCCCACTGGCCAGGGCAAAACACCACAACTACCGCAGGTGAGCAGGACGCGTCCCTGTGGAACCTGCATGATCTCAAGGGCATGGAAGGAGCTATATAGTGCGGCTCTGCCACACCACTTAACTACTTACGACTTTTGTTGTTCTGCCACTGTCTGGTTTACAGATGTAGAATGGAGGGAAAATAAACAAGAGTATGACTAGGAGTAGGAAAAAGGAAGCAAGAGTCTTCAATCTCCAAGATGTCTTCTGTACTGCAGAGCTGAGCTATTTCAGAAGAGGAGGAGGCATCCCTCCGCAGCTCCACTGCTGTCCCTGAGCAGTGTGAGCAGCAGGATGACTTGAGCTGGAGAGGCAGGGCTAGCAGGGAGTCAGACCAGACACACAACCACTGACCCCACGAAGAAGAAAATCCTTCATACACCAAGTTTCCTGTCATTTCAAATATAATGAAGGAATCCCGTTCACAGGAGGACTGACTGCAGGACTGGAAAAGAGAGCATGGTTTTAAAAGCAGGTTCTCGTTTTTGAGCCTAGCAGGCCTTCATCAGCGCACTGGGAGGCCTGTGGCCCACCTGGAAGGGCAGGCGCCGGCCCCTCACTGTGTCTGCAGCCTTCCTGCGCAGAAGCGGCAGAGAGTGACCAGGGCGGGGCAGCTGTGGTCTCTGGCTCTAAATAACCAACATGTAGTGTTATATTAGGACCAAGGATTTATTCCACAATATAAACGCAACATTTGATACAAGCTACCAAAAAAGTAGGAGAGGAAGAAATGGGCAGGGCAAAAGCCAAAATACAGCCGTGGCGATGACTTACAGCTCAGTCCATCCTCTTTTACGTCACAGTGCATCAGTGACACCAGAAACTAGACATCTGCCTTCTGTCCATGAGCCCGGGCTAAAGCACCAACACACTGTTCGGGAGTTTGTTTTGTTTTTGTTTTAATTCCAGCCACTGAAACCAACATAGAAGTTATTGCTCAGATAAATAAACCTAAGTCTACCAGAGAAAAGAAAAGTGGATAAAGAAAGAAACAAACAAAACCCCCAAAAGTGAACAACTTAAAATCCCCGATGTAGTAACAGAGTGAATGAGAAAGATTCCTCCAACGAGGGGTTACTGGAGTTTCTGGGGCCCCTCTGGCGAGTTGGACTCGTAGGCCGGTAAATCCCACACGGAGGCACCTCGTCAGCGCTGTACAGGAAAAGGTGCTGGCTCCAATGCCTTCCCAACGGACAAGACAGACCCTTCCGAAACGTCCGCGTGTCACCCAACACCACAAACAGCTCTCAAGGAAAAAATACAAAAAGTGTCAAAAATTTTTTAGTTGTTTTTTTTTGTCTTTTTTTCAAAGAGTTCTGGAAAAATGATCCCGTAGGAATAGAAATAGCACCGTGTACAGGCTGGCCTAGCACCAGTCCTGTAGCTTTGCTGAGATTTGAGGAGATCTTCCTGGTTGGAGTCCTGAATTACACTGGGGGGCATTTGTTTTGTTTTTACTTTCGGCTTGGGGCGTCCTTCCCAGTGCAGCGCACACAGACGTAGTCTTCCTTCTCTGCCATCTCTGGAGAAACACCAACACAGACCTGGTGAAACCACTGATTGCAGCTGCCATCACACTGGACCCAGTCCACCTGGTTACAAAGAGCAGGGAGATGGGGGGTTCAGAGGAAAAAATGCCATTCACACGTGGGCAGGGCAGCCTCAAGAAATTCAGGCCGTTTGCCACTAACAGCCACGGGCCACCACTGGGACCTCGGGCACTGCAGCTAAGCCACATGAGCATGGCTGGCCCACCAGCCAAAGCAACCGAGTCAAAGTCATTCTTCAAGTCGCGACTGCTCTGGGCTGAGAGCTGCAGTCAGTGGCAGTACGCACAAACTTAGGCACTGCCTCCGCATCCCTCCCACCTTCATAGCGCCGGGACGGTGAAAGCTGGAGGAGCGAGAGAAGGAAAAAGGGAAGAACGAGAGTTTCTTCAAGAGAAGGGATGAGACCCAGGAACGGTGGTTAAGAGCAGAGATCAGTGGGGGAGGCGGAGCAGTCCGCTCAGATCGGCTCAAAGCAGACAAGCAGGAGAGAAAGACCCGGTGAGGCGAGGTCTAGCTTACAGGGAGTCAGTTAGGGGGAAGCATGTCCTCTACGGCCCAAACCTCACTGACCTCATCTCCTTCTGGCTGCAGGCAGCTCACCGCGGGGCAGATGGCATCTTCGTCCTCAGAGTCCTCCTGCTCAGAATAGGATGTGTCTGAGGCCAGGGAATGAGTTTCAGTAGAACGGACTAATTCATAGCTACGCTCTCTCTCTAATTTGAAATTGTTCATGTCCTTGGGGTGGCTCAGTTTGATTTTCTTCTTTTTGGGGGTCCGCGTTTTTTTCACTCGCTCCCAGGGCTCACTGGAGAGATCTTCTCTTTCTAGGCGTCTCTTCAGTTTTCTCTCGAGACTGGCAGTTCCCTCACGTTTCCCTCGGCAACAGTCGTTCTGCGGGGAGAAGACGAACAAACTCCACTGCAGCCTACTTTTTGCCTCCTGCTATGCTGGCAACGCTAAAGAGAATGAGAAATGGCCCACAGCGCCAACGCACCTGCGCCCAGGTCCTACCGCTAAGTTTACTCTATTGAGATTAACCTGCCAGAGCGTGAATCATGCTCACAGATCTTCTCACCAAATCCATGAGTAAATGCACAGCTTCTCTTTCTTTCTTTCTTTCTTTTTTTTTTGCCAGTCCTGGGGCTTGAACTCAGAGCCTGGGCACTGTCCTTGAGTTTCTATTGCTCAAGACTAGCCCTTCTACTACTTGAGCCACAGCATCAAGTCTGGCTTTTTCTGTTTTTATGTGGTACTGAGGAATGGAACCCAGGGCTTCCATGCATGCTAGGCCAGTGCTCTACCACTGAGCCACCTTCCCAGCCCCTAAATGCACAGTTTCTACCTTAAGTGTTTATGTCCCTCTGTGACCTACAGGGTGTCCTGAGGAGCTACACAATGGTGCTCCTTGTGTACGTACAGCCACAGCTCGATGGAGAAAGCATGCTGCCGAGCATTACGGCCATCTCCTGCGCGCCACCATTTGGAATTGCAATGGAAAACACCGTAAATGCTGCATGGCCTTTCATGGGCATCTTCTCTGACATGGCTTCATCCTTCCTAGGCCTTCTATCCTATCCTATATTCTCACAGCCGTTCAAGGGGATGGGTGGGCAGGATCACTAAAATGAGGCAGGTCCGTACCCTTAGCTGTGCTAAGGACTTTACACAGCACTTATCAATAAGGCCAGCCTCAACACAGGCATTCTCAACCTTCATTCACACTGGCTGTCCTCTTCTTAGGTTTAGAAGAATAACATGCATTTATTTGCTCCATATGGAATATGTTTGATTTTTGACATTTCTTAAAAACAACTGAAGGTCCTTTCAGATAAAGTTACATTTTCTTTTTTCTTTTTTTTTTTTGTCCGGTCGTGGGCCTGGGCGCTGTCCCTCAGCTCTTCAGCTCAAGGCTAGCGCTCTACCACTTGAGCCACAGCGCCACTTCCGGCTTTTTTCTTTTTGCTTTGTGTGGTACTGAGGAATCGAACCCAGGGCCTCAGGCATGCAAGGCAAGCGCTCTACCACTGAGCCACCTTCCCAGTCCCTAAAGTTACATTTTCTTTTTCTTTCTTTTTGGTATACGAAGGTTTTAATTTAGGGCTGCTTTTAATTAGTTTTAAACTGGCGCTGCTAATTGAGCCACACCTCCAACCCAGCCCTGTTTCTGCTGGTTATTTCTGAGATATGATCTCACCAACTCTTCTACCTGGGCTGGCCTCAAAGTTCAATCCTTCTGCTCTGAGCCTTCCAGGTGTTAGAACCATAGGCATGAGCCACCAGCAAGCACCCAGCTATTACATTTTCACCTATGCAGTATTTCTCTTAATAATCTTACATCTCAATACTATTCCATGGGAATGAGGTTACCTGACTAACTAAAAAGCAAATAAAAATTCACGTAACTTAGAACTCAAATCCAGGCTGTGAATGAATCCTGCTGAAGTGATATCCCGTTTGCATCTTTCCTGGATCAAGGACACCAAGCCATCTTCTCCACCAAACCACTGGGATGGAGAAACGCCACATGGCCCAGCCACAGGCTCCGCCTCCCCTCACTCACCTTCTCATTGCTGGGTCTAACAGGTGAGCTGTGGTCAGCTTGCTGAGCAGGGCTTGGCTTTGCAAGTAAAGTCTGGTAAAGTTCCTGAATTTCAGGAAGGGATACCTGGAGCAGCTGGGCTTCCATCAACAGCTCATTCACTTCTGGACTGATGCCTGTGGAAGACGAGACCCATCAGAGTGCTGACCGCAAAGCGTGCGTCACACATGCACACCAGTGTGGGAATGCCGGGGCACACACAGGTGTGCCCCCTCCCCTGCTTCCACTGCATGCAGTGCACAATACAACTCACACACAAACCCCAAACTACAACTCCTAAGACCCCTGTTTACTGGGTATGTATTCATTCCACCAGAATTTCTCCCTGCTTATTATGGGTGCAGGGACAACTTTTACTTGAATGCACAGAACAAGGCTGGCACTCAGGGCAGGAGTTCTGACCACATGACTCGGCCCACGCTGAAAAGCAATGGCTAAGGAGCAAGCACCTCGAAGCTTTAGGCAAAACTCATGGAGTGTCATTTATTGGTAAGGAAAAAGGAGGTAGGCTTCAAATGTGCCAAGATCCTCTACAAGACCATCGCCTTGTTTTGTGTTTTTAGTAGTACTGGGGGTTGAACTCAGGACCTGGTACTTGGCTAGGCAGATGCTCTACCACAATTAAGCCATGCCCCTGGCCCTTTCTATCTATCTTCATTTTTAAAATAGGGTCTCAAGTGTATGCCCAGGCAGGCCTAGCCTCTGTCTACCTATTTATGCTTGCTACATAGACAGGATAGGTGTGCAACACTCAAAAATTGAATTGAAACAACAATGCTAGGCACCAGTGATTCACACCTGTAATCCTAGCTATTCAGGAGGCTGAGGTCCAAAGATTCGGGTTCACAGCCAGCCCAGGCAGAAAAGTCCCAATACTCTCATCTCCAATTAACCACCAACAAGCCAGACGTGGATTTGTGGCTCGAGTGGTACAACATTAGTCTTGGGGTGGGGGGGAAGCTTACTGACTGTGCCCAGGCCCTGAATTCAAGACCCAGGACTGGCACCAAAAACAAGAAAGAAGAAAGAATTGAAACAAGGGAGCCCATGACTTCGTATCACACTTAGATGTCATAGATGAGTCCTTTCATCCCTGAACACAAGGGACAAGGTTTTTCTCTTTTCTTTTGCATTTGCCAACCTTCAAATAGGAACTTATCATTTCCCTGTGTAGCAAATGCACACTGACCCATGTCCTGCATTTAAGGATACTTTGGTACCCGGATCATTTATGACAGAGACAACTTATTATTATTGGGCCTGTAAGACCGCAGTATTGATAAAATACAAACCGTGGAGGGGGACACAACTCTGTCCAGTGGAGAAGGGAGAGTGTAAATATGAGGTTCTGTTGTCCCAATCTTCAGGCAAGGAAAAGGACGTTGTGCCAGGAGGCTGAGAAACCTAATGGAAAAAAAAAAATTTTTTTTTCTAACAAACCATTTTTTTTTTTTTTGAAGGATTGAACAGGCTCCTACCAGCCCACCAAAAGTAACAAGCAACTAGGAAAAATACTTGCTATCCCCAATGGAAGTAAGTCCCCTGGCATCTGAGAACTGGCCAAATTAACACCAGGCTTTTAATCTTCCCAGCTTTACTTGGATTGACTTCAGAGAAGCAAAGACTACTGGGAAATACGCCATTTTTTCTTTGTGTACTAACAGATCATAACCTTTTTATCCTTATTAAAGGTTATAATGAGAACCCAGGCAGTACCCCTTTGAGTAAACCAAACAAGAAGCTACAATAAACTGTTTTGTAGAATGGGAACTTCTTTGTACAACTACTTAAATAAAAAAAATCTTTAAGAAAAAAGAAATCATACAAACAACTCCCTCCCATTTTCTTAGTGTTTTATTAAAGGAATCAGAGGAACACTTCTCTGACTCTGAATCAGTTAACAAATGTATCTTTTCCCTTTACTCATAAAGGTTAATACCCTGGGCAAAGACAATAAGACTTGCTGTGGGCTGCCCAAACAGCCACAACTCATCTATGCAGCAAATATTTAATCGATCTTCTGTTATGTAACACAGCAAAGCATTTTATTTCCAAAAGCCTGGCAAGAAATATGACAGAGGCCACTGTTCGGTCCTTTAATCTGATGAAGATGTAATTCCTGTGTCTGTGTTCATATGGCACAGGGGCTGTGACTAATTCCTCTCCCTCTCCTCTTCTATATAGTGCTGCTTTGAACAAAGGGCAGAACACATGCCAGGCAAGTGCTTCCCACTGGAGTAAATCTCCAGCCTAAAATTTTGAGGAGTTGTCTTTTCTTTTGAGATGGGCTCTTCTGTATTGACCAGCCTAGGCTCAAGTGACCAATGCCTCCCTTGTAGCTGGGATTATAGATATGTGTATGCCCAGCTTATTAAAAACTAAAACTAATTAATTAGCTGGGTCCCAGTGGCTCATACCACAATCCTAGCTACTCAGGAGGCTTAGATCTGAGAAATGCAGTTTGAAGCCAGCCTGGGCAGGAAAGTCCATGAGACTCTTACCTCTAATTAGCTACAAAAAAAAAAAAAAAAATGCTGGAAGCAGAGCTGTGGTAGAGTGCTAGCCCTGAGCAGAAAAGCTCAGGGGCAGTGCCCAGGTCCTGAGTTCAAACCCCAGGACTGGAAAACAAACAACTGAATATCAACATAAAAAGACTGAATATACTGTCCTCATTGTGCTTTCTTCACATTCTTTCCCTACAGTCATGGATAAAAAAACAGAAACTGCCCACTGTCCCAGGAGTAGAACCACAGAAACCCAAACCTTTTGCTCTGAAGAAACACAGGACTCCAACACTCCCAAAGATTAATCTTCAAAGGCTAAGAACACTGAAGGCAGGAAGCTGTGTCCCTCTAGTGACTTACGTGAGGGCAAGAAAGGGAAAAAGAAGTTCAGACAAGTGGAACTTGAAAATATAGTCAGGCACTGGTGGCCCACACCTGTAATCCTACTCAGGAGGCTGAGATCTGAGGATCACAGTTCAAAGCCAAGCTGGGCAGGAAAGTCCGTGAGATTCTTATCTCCAATAAACCACTAGAAAACCAGAAGTGGCATGGTGGCCCAAGTGGTAGAGCGCTAGCCTTGAGCTGAAGAGCTGAGGGACAGCACCCAGGCCGAGTTAAAGCCTCACAATTGACCAAAAAAAGAAAGAAAATACATCTATAGGTTAATACAAATATAAACAAGAAAGTGATTGTCCTTATCAGAAGGCAAGCATGCACTCCATAGCAACAGAACCCAAGAGCAGAGAGGAAGCCATCAGCCATGACGGCCCTGCACGGCCTGCAGGTGGGAAGTGAGGCAGGCGATGGTGATGGCAGCTGTACCACCAAGGGAAGAGCCACACCAGACAGCTACAGGGTCAGGAGAAAGGCTCAGAGCTGTGCAGGCGCCAAGGACCCGCGAAGTCCAGGCTCACCTTGTTGGTCTCTGATCCCTGTCCTGCGGAGGCCTGCCATCTGCTGTACAACAGTCCTGAGCCCACATGGTCCGGCACAAATCTGAGATTCCCTGACGAAAGCAGCTGCTGGGCTCTGCGCTGCCAGTTCACGGTTCTTTCGATCATGTACCGAAGTGCATCTCCCTCGGGGAGGCGGACTCGGATGCGCTGCAGGGAGGCCAGCAGGGGCAGGATTTTCTCTAACGGGGGCTTCTCCGACCGCCGACAATGGGGACAAAGCCAGATGCGGGGGCTTTGCAGGGTGCTGGGCGCCGCCACACAACTTGTGTGGAAAGCATCCCGGCAGAGTTCACACTGGATCATCGGAGTGGCCGGGGCCTTCTGACACAGACACACTTTCACCTCCACGTCTTGGGCAGGCGAGAGCAGCTTCCCTTCGTTGGCAAGCCTGAGCGACTGCAGAGCCTCCATTTCCTTCAGGCGAGCCTCCCCGAGCGCTGCCATCTGGAAGGGAGGTGACTGTCAACAACGTGCCACAGACATCTCAGCCGCCCCCAGACTCCGTGCCAGCTGCAGGGTAGGGGCTGCGCTCAGCTGGCTCCAGCTCACACTAACCAAGGCTGGATCTCCACATGCACACACCAGGCTGACAACCGTGCCTGCACCGCGAGGCCGGCAGAACTCGCTGGGCCTGGCACAGTAGCTGTGCGAGGCCTGCTCAGCCGTCCCCTAGCGTTTGGCCAGGCAGGCACTTGGCTCTTGCTTTTGCCCCTCCACTTGTGTTCAGCTCCACTAGTGTCTGCATTCTTGGGGAAAGTCCCTTACAGTAGGCAGTACACATGGAGCCCACCGCTCCGGGTGCTCCGCACCACTGCAGGCCTTCCTTTCCACACCACAGGTACTGAGATGGATGGTTGTGAAACCACTTTACCAGGTATTCACACTCATATATTCTCTCCCCCACCCCTTCACACACACACAACAATGAGACCATTAGTACAAAGGCAAAGAGGCAAGTCCTCTGCTGTGTGGCCCTCCAGTGCAGAGCCGCAATGTACTCATGTGTAAAGCATTTATTCCTTTTTTATTGAAGAGAGCCAAGTCCCAGGAAAGCACTGAGCTCAACCTGTATGAATAACTTAAAAGCACCCACAGACACCCATAAACAGAATCGTGTATAGTCATAATCTGGAGTGATACTGAACATATTTCTCTAAACACCATTTGCAAGCAGTATATAAACAGAATTATGACATATGCAGACTAAGCACCTACTACACGTACAAGGCATGCAGTAAATAAGCAGGCCAACATTTCTTTCTTATTCGTTATGTGCCATGAAGTAAAAGCACTCAAGAGGTGGCAGACTCAAACAGCCCTCCACCCTGAACTTAATGGACAGCCAACAAAAAGCTGGACAATGAAGCCTTCCTGACACACCACTGAGAGAGAACGAATCCATGGGAGGAAATGTTTTTCAGAACTGTTCTCTCCAAAAACAAACATTACAGGTTTGTAGAACTTATTTTCCTTTTCCAAATGATCAAAACATTCATTTGCCACAGTTTGATCACATCTGCCACCTTGAGACCCAACTTCACCTTGTGTGAAGGCCAGAATGAATTCTCCATTATCTGTTTTTTGGATTGGGGGAGGAAAATGTATAAATAAGGGATTTGGAGACAACCTGAAAG
The DNA here is from genome assembly GCF_000151885.1 of Dipodomys ordii. Lineage (NCBI taxonomy): Eukaryota > Metazoa > Chordata > Mammalia > Rodentia > Heteromyidae > Dipodomys > Dipodomys ordii. Next base: position 8,710,669 of record NW_012267251.1, read on the forward strand.
ATCTACAAGTAAATCAGTAACAAATGTTTGGTACAGTAAAATAAAATTTCCTTATTTTTAATAGATGAATGTAATCTTCAGTAATATATGGATTATTGATAACAAGGTACCTCTTCCCAGAGCTCAGAAATAGAAAATAAACCTTAGAGGGTTTTACCATAATCAAAATCAAGTTCTTAAACCAAATGCCCATATACTAAGTAGGCACTGACTAGAAACTATGAAAGGTACCATATGACAAGGTTTCAGACAGACATATATGTGTATTTTAAGGGAGAGGAACCATAACTCCCAATTCATCTTTTAAAAATGAATCATAGATATAATAATAAACTAAAGTAGCTACATTAAAAATCCCAGAATGAAGCCAGGTACTGGTAGCTCACACCTGTAATCCTAGCTACTCAGGAGGCTGAGATCTGAGGATCTCAGTTCAAAGCCAGCCAGGACAGGAAAATCTACCAGGCTCTTACCTCCAATTAGCCACCAAAAAGCCAGCCGTGGAACTGTGACTCAAGTGACAGAGAGCTAGTCTTGAGCACAAAAGCTCAGGAGCAGCATGCAGGCTCTGAGTTCAAGCCCCAGGATGGGCACAAAAAAAAAAAATTAAAATCTGAAATCCCAGAGTGGTGTACATTTCTGTTAGAGATATACAAGTGTACTCCAAAAGTTATGAGTACATGTATGAATGAAAGTGAATCCATGTCATCACAAGAGGGCAGGCAGTGGCAAAAGAACACATGGGGGAAAGGTACCCCAGCCTAAGAACGAAACCATTCACCTTAGCTCTACCCACAGGCACGCGGACCAGGCATACAACCACCACCATCTACTACACTGTGTCCAGGCCGGCTGTGCAAGTGCATTCCATGATGCTCGTATGGTGACACAACACTCATCCTGTCATTATGTACCACAGACTATATTCTTACTCTACAACAGGCAATGCTGTGTCATTGGAAACATTCAAAACCCCATGTCAAAACAAAAGAAAATCACACAACTATTGCTGTTTTTATCTTCCCTGACACTGTGCTCAATAAGGCCTCATTTCTTGAACATGGTGCATTCAACCAATTGTGTTACCACTCACAAGAATCCACTCCCACATCTATTCAAGGTCTCACAATCTAACCTCCTGCTGAAATGCCAAGCGCTGGGATTAGAGGTGTGTGCCACCACATCCAGTACTAAGGGTATATCATTCATTCATTTCAATTTCTCGTTGCTGGAGACTGAACCCAGGGCCTTGGGAATCAGTGCAAGTGTTCTGCCGCTGAGCTCTGCCCCACTAGTCCTGGCATCTCTCAGTTAAACCTATTACACTTTTAAAAATAATTCGATTTTCCTTTCCAATATTCCTAATAAAGCCAAAGGATTTGAAATTCTTCCCCAACAAAAGAGAAGTGAGAAGAAAAACTTCCTACTACGCACAGCTGAAGCAGTCTCTTTGCTTTCCATTAAAGCTCTCTCCAGGTCACTCAGACTCTCTAATTTGGTGCTTTTCTTCTTCCCATTTGGCAAGGGCTCTTTTAACTTTCTCTGCTTTCTTTTCAATCCCAAAAGGCCAATATCACAACGAGGACACAGCACCTAATGTGGGGCAAAGTACAACCATTAGTAAAGTCAATTTCAGATAAAACAACACAAAAGCCTAAGGGCATGACAGGTGTATGTGCCTGAACAACTTTTTCTCTGAAATTTGTAGCCCTGAGGCTGCAAGAAGACTAGGAAGGAGGGAAGAAGGAAAAGAGGAATAATGGAAAGCAGGCAAGCAGGCAGGCCTGCCTGTTCTTAGTGATAAAAATGCTTACGAACTAGCTTCATTTATAGAAAATACAAAAAATGCAGCTAGAGTTGAGCTTAGTAGTGCATATCTGTAATCCCTGCAATGTAGGAGGGCAGGTAGAAGGATGATGGTCTGAAGGTAGTGAGACAGCAATGCTAAACAATACTTGGAAAACCTAAAGCAAAAAGGGCTGAAACGGTGGCTCAGGGGACGACTGTGTGGCAAGTACACAAGGCCTGACGACTTCAAACCCCAGTACCACCCCCTCCACCCCAAAAAAGGTACAGCTAAAGCACTTTATGAAAGGTGGATGGGAGCATGTATCAATCAGGCTAAAGCCAGGTATAGTGAAACAAGGCTAAGCACTAATCCATTTCACCGAAGTTCAACTTCACCTAATAGGGAAAAAATACATTCTTTCAATAGTGCATGTATCCTAAAATACATCCAAAAAACATTTAAAGGTTGCTGTACCAACTCACGAGCACAGACTCAGCAAGATGCCACCTGCCTGAGATGACCTACATGTTTTTCCAAACTTGAAGATCTAAGTTTTTGAAGAAGAACGGGTGGCAAACTTACCTCTAAGAGAGAATATGGAGAATTCTCAGTCAAGAATGTATTCGCGGCACATTCTTTCCAAACGTGGACTTCAGCTACCAATAATTCCAGCCTTGGCAGAGAATTCAGGTGTACTGGGATTGCTCGGCCTCTTGCAACAAGTTCCACGAGTGTGTCTAACACTGGCACCCGTCCTCCAGCCTGGTAAATTAGAAAAAATTAAACCACTTAGGAAAAAAAATTCAGTGAGCAATGGACCAATTCAGATTGCAACACTGTTCCCCTTACAGTGAGAGAACCTAGCCCTCACAGAGGGGCATGACGGGTCCTTTGTTAAATCCACTCACCTCACTTGTCTAAAATGCCAGCACCCAGAAGAAGCTAAGGCAGCAGGCCCAAAAGTTCCAGGATACCTGGAGCTACTTCCACACATTCACCAATAATAGAGTAACAGTATAAGTCATTCAGGAAACTGAACTGAGAAGGCCCAGCCACCCAGAAAGCTTTAAAACCATTCCCAGTTTCTTCTGGCCTCAGACACTCTGACTCAGTAGGTCAGGGGATGGGTCCATAAATGTGCAACTTTTAAAATTTCCTACGTGAAATTTTAGTTGTGCTGCAGGAATTTGAGAATAAAGGCCAATGGAAATGAGAATAAAGGCACTATATGTTACAGGGAAAAAAATTCCCCAGTGTTGCTCTAACACAATGGACAAACAGCAGCACTAAGGGGGGGGTCATCCAGAACCGTCTCTGGGTCTGATGCGGTAGCAAGTAAACAATACTGCCCAACTCTAGATCTGTTTCATCCAACATATTCAACCTGAATCCACTACTAACTACTGAATTCATATTTAACTATTGACTGTAATAGGCTTTGAAACTAACTCCAATGAGAAACACTAACCAGACAATTCCAAAAGGTAGAATATATACCATAGAATAACAATTTTAGACAATAGAAGAAGGAAGAGAAGAGGGTACAGTTTAAAAGAAACTTAAAGGAGATATACTAATTTGGTATAACATGTAGTAGTGGATTAGAAAAACAACCTGGGGTGGCTCGAAGGGGGCCTTGGGTCTATCATCCTATTACTTACTTAGGTGGCTGAGATCTAAGGATCCTGGTTCAAAGCTAGCCCCAGACAGAAAAGTCTGTGAAACTTTTATCTCCAATTAATCATCAAACAAAAAGCCAGGAACTAGAACCATGACTCAAATGGTGTCAGTCTTGAGTGAAAAGGCTAAGGGACAATGTACCAGCCCTGAGTCAAGCCCCAGTATCTGTACCTAAATAATGCTACAAGTGAATTTATTCTCTTTTTAAACTTACATGCAAGTCACTTAGTATAACATCAGACAAAATGTCACAAATATTGCATGACAAAGCACACTCAATATTACTATAAAATTTGCTAAGCTTCATTTTCTGAACAGTTGGGAGGTTACTTTTAAGTTACTACTTAATGAAAAGTCTGGGCCTATTACATGGCCCGGCTTAGCCGTGTTATCATATACAGAGTTACTGTGCCTACTACTCTTGATTGGCCTCCAATTGGATCTGCCAACAAAAAACAAATAAAGAGTTGTTAAAAAGTTTATCTTACAGTGGCTCACGCCTGTAATCCTAGCTACTCAGGAGGCTGAGATCTGAGGATCATGGTTCAAAGCCAGCCCGGGCAGAAAAGTCTGTTGAGACTTTTATCTCTAACTAGCAAAAAGCTGAATGTGGAGCTGTGTCTCAAGTGGTAGAGTGCTAGCCTTGAGCTGAAGAGCTGAGGGGCAGCGTTCAGCCCCAGAGTTCAAGCCTTATGACCAACAACAACAACAACAAAAGTATATCTTCTCTCACAACTTCAGTTTTGGCTATTTTCCTTCAATGTGCAAGCAAGAAGAAATCCCCATCCCTCCTGAAAGGGACGGTTCAATGATCTATGCTTTTAAATATCTGGGCAGCTCATCAGAATATAGCTTCCAAATGCCTCCAAAAGGCTGAAAAGAATTCACAACTCCAAAAACACTAGATGTGTGTGGTGAGAAGAGAGAGAACCGCCCTAACACCCTTACAGCTTTCCAAGCCCTGACGCACACACCCAGGGCACACACCCAGCACCTTTAAAACCAACCTGCAGCGCCTCTGCGTCCTGCAGCCAGTCCCGGGCTCTCTGCACTGAATCCTTCAGGACTGCCCCATTGGGGAGGTAGGCAGGGATCTCCTCAATCTCCTTTACTGCTGTGGCAAGGCTGCTCAGTGAGTGCCGGGGTCTAAGGAAACCAAACACATAGCTTTTCAGCATTTGACAGCTCATTTTCTCAATGATTAGACAAAGAAATAAACTTATGATGAGGCAGGTCTAGTGGCTCACCCCTGCAATCCTAGCTACTCTCGGGGGGCTAAAATCTGAGAATTATGGTTCAAAGCCAGCCTGGGCAGGAAGTCCATGAGACTCCAATTCACCAGAAAACTCCAAGTAGAGATGAGGCTCAAAGTGGTAGAGCTCTATCTAGCCTTGAGTAAAAGAGCTCAGAGTCAGTGCCCAGACCCAAGTTCAAGCCCCACGACTGACCAAAAATAAAAAAACAAAAAATAAATTCAGTATAGCAAGTGAGCCTTTTTACATAGGATATTAAGTAATTTCATGGCTGAGATTTAAAAGCAAAAAAAAAAAAAAAGTGATTCAAGGAAATTTAAGTTCTACTTGTGCCTGACTTTATCATGGTATTACACAAACTAAAAGGTAACTATTTCTTCCATGTTAACATGCTCGAAGCACAGAATCAGAATTTTTCTACCCTCTTTGTTCAATGACCATTATTTTAGGATTACAAATGAATGACAGGGGCTGGGAAGGTGGCTCAGTGGTAGAGTGCTTGCCTCTCATACATGAGGCCCTGGGTTTGATTCTTCAGCACCACATAAGCAGAAAAGGCTGGAAGTGGTGTGGCTCAAGTGGTAGAGCACTAGCCTTGAGCTGAATGAAGAGTTCAGAGACAGTGCCCAGGCCTAGACTTCAAGCCCCACAACCAACCAAAAACAAACAAAATGAATAAACTAGAATTAAATTTTATGATGTATGTTGTCAACCAGATCGATAAAATCTGTCACAGCCAGGTACCCGTGGCCCACATCTATAATCCTAGCTACTGAAGAGGATAGATCTGAGAGTTTCGCTGATAAATCTGTGAAACTCATCTCCAATTAACCAGCAAAACTCATGTGACTCAAACTTGAACGAAAACACAGCTAAAGCATGAGTCCTTATGTGTTTAAATCACTAAGTTTGTTGTGCTCTCTCACCTAAATTAGGTCAAACAACAAAAAATATATAAAATAAAATAGAATATGATAAAATATAAATAAAAATATAGTAAGATATAAAAACTAACACTAAGTACTGGCATCACTACAGCTGCTTTAAAGTCCCTGGGCTACAAGTCTCTTCTGGCAGCTGTCAGGGCCCCCCTTTGTCACCCCCATTCAGCAGGAAGTAGCCAGAACAGAGCTGAACACTCCCGACAGCAGTCAGGGAAACTTCAAAGGGAGGAAATGAAGGAAAACATCAGACAACTGGTCCAGGTCAGTTTGCCCCCTCCATCCCAATCTGGTAGCCACTACCCAGGGGATGATCTTGCTTGTTTGAAACAAACCAATCACCATCTCACAAACTGCCAAGAGGGAGGGAGGAAAAGGTGGGGAGAGGCAGACAATACCCAAACAGTCCCTGACCATGCAGTGGATAATCAGTGAACAGTTTCTGGGTCCCACTGGGTCCCCACTGCTCACTCTCCTGAGTAGTCTTTATTTTCTCTTTACTAAATAAACTCTCAAGTGGGAGGGCCCTGAGTTCAAGCCTCAGTACCAGCACAAAAATTAATAAATACAGCAGGGCGCCAGTAGCTCACGCCTGTAATCCTACCTACTCAGGAGGCTGAGATCTGAGGATTGAGGTTCAAAGACAGCCCGGGCAGGAAAGTCTTTGAGACTCTTATCTCTAATAAACCACTAGAAAAACGGAAGTGGTGCTGTGGCTCAAGTGGTATAGGGCACTCACCTTGAACTGAAGAGCTGAGGGACAGCACCCAAGCCCAGAGTTCAAGCCCCATGACCAATTAAAAAATAATAATAATAATAAATACATTACTGTCAGAGTAAGTAAATTAGGGAGAGACTCTACCTCAGATGGCCAGCCTATGTCCTATTCATTTCTCAAATATAGTCTACTGATTTCCTAAGCAACAGTACGAATGCATGGATCATTCTCCACTGAAAATCTGCCTGGTCTCCATTTCACAGAATAATGCATGTAAGTTCAACTATTTCTCTTTAAGATTCATTGGATCTTAAGGTGTCTTTATTTTTTTGGTCAGTCATGGGACTTGAACTCAGGACCTGGGACTGTCTCAGGCTAGTGCTCTACTACTTTGAGCCACAGGGCCACTTCTGGTTTTCTGTGGTTAATTGGAGATTAATGTCTCACAAACTTTCTTGCCCAGGCTGTTTTTAATTAATCCTCAGATCTCCTTTGTAGCTAGGATTATAGGCATGAGCCACTGGTATTTGGCTAAGAGGAAGGTTTAAAAAGATGCACCCGTTTGTAATCTTCTCTCATTTCATATCTCACCTCCAGAAAAACCATGTCTACTTAATTCCTCTTATAATTAGTAAAACAAGAAAAAAGTAATATATTTGGAGGGAGGGGAAGCAGGGTACCCTGGGGCTTTAACTTGGGGGCCTGGGAGCTATCCCTGAGCTTTTTTGCTAAAAACTAGCGATCTACCACTTGATCTTCAGCTCTACTTCTGAGTTTTTGGTGGTCTACTGGAAATAAGAGTCTCATGGACTTTTCTGCTCAGGCTGGCTTCTAAGTGGGATCCTCAGATCTCAGGTTCCTGAGTAGCTAGGTTTAAGCCACTGACAAAAATATTCTTTACCAAAGTTCCAAAGCAAGACCATGTAGCTCAGATCTTCTATCTATTCTAAATGTATGATTACAGCAAATGAACACTTGCCAAATGCCAATGCAACCTTCCCCAAGGGAAAAATGCAAGCGAGCTTTTCTACCTGGCCTTGAGAAGACTCTTGGCTTTGTCGTCCCAGTGCTCTGACACAGTAAGCAGCTCTTGCAGCCGGGCCATAGCTTTTTCCACTGCTGAATAGGGGGCCAGCCCAACCCCCAGGTCTATGAGACGTCTCATATCATCCAAAGTAAGGGAGCTGGGGTCTAGGCAAGCTTGCTGCACCTCTTCTAGCCATCGAGCCTGTTCCAGACGGACACGCATCTCAGCAAGCTGTGGAAGTTCAACATCAAACTCAAAGCTGACGTCGAGCAATTCCTGCAGCTCGGCAGCACTGGGCATTTCCTCCAAGAGGAGCTTCTGACTATGCTGTTGGAAATCTTCTACACGGTTCAACAGATCCTAACAGAAAATAAAGGAGCAAAACCAAAAGACAACTTAGTAATATCAATAATAGGCTTCTTTCTTTCAGACTTAGAATCTTAATTTCATATTCCATGTAATCCTCAACCGTCCATTTGATTTTACACATCATATGGTTGAGGCAAGACTTGATGTCATTTGATAAAACAACCACACATTGGACAGCAACTGCAAGTACGAGTTAATAGCTTTCATAGGAAAATTCCCACACATTCAATGTTATATAAAATACTTTGCAGACAAATACACAAACTATCTACTGAAGACCACTAAAGTAATGTCAACCAAGTTGATTTACAAAGTAAAGGGATTCCACACACCCTTCTGCTCACCTTTAGCAACGGTGTCTGACTGAGAACACATGGAAGAGCATACAACTGAGTCACAAACTGTCGGAGTTCATTCACTGTCAGCTGATTGGGGGATTTTCCTCCACCAGATCGGTATCTACAGAGACAATGGCCAAGGAAGCTGAATGAGGACATGTATGTTCATCACCCACAGATTCCCACACCACAGGTGGGAATTCTCTAAAGCCAGTCACAACAAGTTCAACAGACACAGAGCCAAACACAAGGAAGTCACAGCACCCACCTCGTTTGCCTTTTGCCATTAAGCAACTGCTGGGCAACAGAAGCACACTTCTCTGCATCCTGTGTAACTAAGCGAAGGTGACGCAATAGGTCGTTGTCTGGAAATTTCTTCATTTCTGACTCTTCAATTAAAGCCTTAAAGCTGACCAGGCCTAACAAGAAAGAAAAAAAGTCACCTTTCGGGCCATCATCCTTTCTATTGGCCATAATCATTTCTATTATTACTGTTATAGAACAGAGAGGGGGAGTATGCATGTCAGCCTTGATCCATAAATGTAATTAAAAATTATAGCACGTTTCAGGCCTTCAATAAATTTGTTCACCTGGTTGCTGTTTTGCTTTTTGTTGTTGTTGTTTTGGAGAAGTGTCTGGGCAAGAAATTCTTATGTGTGTAGAGTTGGTATTCAATATGGAAATTTTAAGATTTGATGAGTTAAAATACACACACACAGGCATACCACCAATATGTGAAAGCAAAGTAGGCAGAGATTGTTATTGTGGCCTGACCCAATTTGTTCTCTTTTATTTCATTCTGTAGTTGTCAAGTAACTCAAGTTAAGGATGATATATTGCTCCCTTTCCTACATCAAAGAGAAAGTTGCCTGTTCTACAGAAAGAAAAGAGAAAACATTCTGGAAAAAAGCTGGTTAGGTGGTGATTTTCAGTGGTATGACAGTGCCCAGTATTGGGGCCCAGGTCTGTAATCCTAGCTACTCAAGCTGAGATTGGAAGGAAACCAGCCCAGAAAAGTCTGTAAGATATCATCTCCAAAAATAACCAGTAAAAAAAGTAGGGTTGGAGACATGGCTCAAGTGTTAAGAGTACTCAGCTGACCAAAGAAGCTGAGTAACCATGAGGTCCTGAATTCAAATCCTAGCACCATCAAAAAGGAAAATGTAACTACAAGTTCCAGGGACTATGATTAGAACTAAGAAGTGTTAAGCCAATGTTTCAAATATGCCAAATATCCTGTCATCCCGCCTTTTACAAGATCAATTTTTAAAAATGAAATACACATAGGCTCTAACAGTAAGGTTTTCGTTAAATAGACCATCTTGCAAAATTTTTGCATTAAGATTTCCACTTGGATATATGGACACTCTTTGCTATAAAACCTCTGCCAATGATCTCAAGACATTGACAGAGTAGCTGGACAGTAATGAAGCCAGGCTGTAAGAACAACCTGTTCTGTTATAATGTAAAACTCAGTCCCAACTTGCTGCATAGACAGAAACTTTCTAGACCACATACTTTTCTTCTTGTTGATCTTGGCCTCCAAAGCTTCATTCACATTCAAGGCCCATTCATTGTAAGATTCTGCTCGAAGTTTCAATGCATTCATCATGGGGTAGAGATCGTCCAGAGTGTATCTGTACCTGAAAGACAACAACTCTTGACACACCTGGCTCTGGAAAAGTTGTGTGTTGTACTTGACACCTCTGAGCTCTTAGTAAGGATTTACTGCTGTTGATAAGGGGGAAAAACATTCTTTGCACTTACCTCAGTTTATATTTATAAGGAGGACAGGAACATAATTCTTTTACATGATGCAAGCAAACAAGTAAGCCAGGTTTGCAAGAACAGGAGATAGCAGACATGAAGCAAGTCGTTTTGCATTTTATACACTGTCGCTCATCATCTGGCAGTAGCTCGAAGTCCATTCTTTCAGAATCAATTACTCCCTAGAATAAAGTGTTCTTTAGAGACTTTCAAAAACAGTATAATCTACCAGCCCTCAAGACACACACAATCTAATAACACAGAAAAAGAGCACCTTACAAAAACATAGATGCATTATTTACAATGTATAGAATACAAACTATTAAACAAGGGACTAGAAAATATAGTTATATTTAATTTACCTACAGACAACTCCTTTTCAAAAAGAGATTTAGCTATTCTGATCTAAATATGGGAATGTTTTAAATTAGACTGAATACCATTGAGATTTGCTGTTTATCCTACTCCAGGTTGGCCCTGTCCATGTTTGGGCCATAAATAAGCACTGCTGAAGAATGAATGTCGCACAGGGTTTCAGAGGGCCACAGGGGGAAATCTATGGAAAATATAAAAATATGCCCCATGTGCTGGCTCATGCCCAGAACCTCAGCCTTTGGCAGGCTGAGGCAAGATGATGCAGCCACCAGGAGCTACATAGGGAGTACACAGTACGTAGGATAAATGTCGATGCAGGAATTATCCACTGAATGGTTTCCTAACTCTTACCTACTAATAGGGTAGAAAATCTGAGCAACAGGAGAAACAAATCATAAGAAAGCATTTCCTAAATAAAAGACTGTCAAGGAAAATGAAGTCTTAAGCCAATGAACTCCAACTGGCTTCTAGAGGCTTTTCCAGGACATATCTTTTTCATTTTAAGGCAAACTTTTACTATCTATTCTCTTTAGCTGCAATTGGACCCAAATCCAACTTTCAGAATGGCAGTGCTGGTCAAGTCTGTGTATGAACCACAACTACAACAAACTCTTTTTTTGTTATTGTTATATTCCTCTTCTTTTTTTTTTTGGTTGATCATGGGGCTTTAACTCTGGGCCTGGGCACTGTCCCTCAGCTCTTCAGCTCAAGACAAGCACTCTACCACTTGAGCCACAGCACCACTTCCGGTTTTCTGGTGGTTTATTGGAGATAAGAGTCTCATGGACTTTTCCTGCCTGGGCCGGCTTTGAACCATGATCCTCAGATCTCAGCCTCCTGAGTAGCTAAGATTATAGGCATGAGCCATCAGTGCCCGGCTATATTCCACTTCTAACCACGATAATGAATGGATTTTAATGATAATGAATGGATTCTTCATTTTAATCTAGAAGTGATGATTAAAAAGACTTTGTAGCCGGGCACAGGTAGCTCATACATGAAATTATAGCTACTTAGGAAGTTGAGATCCAAGGACTGAGATTCAAGACCACCCCAGACAGGAAATTCCATGAGAATTTTATTTCCAATTAAGCATCCAAAAAAGCTAGAAGTAGACTTTGAGCAGCAGAACAGTTTAGGGACAGTGCCCAGGCCCTGAATTCAAGCCTTAGGACACACACACACACACACACACACACACACACCTTCAACAAGTTAAGCCCAATAACATACAAGAAGCCTTACCAATTTCCGGACAGCACACACACACACAAGTTAAGCCCAATAACATACAAGAAGCCTTACCAATTTCCGGACAGTTTACCAATTTCCGGACAGCACACACACACACACACACACACACACACACACACACACACACACACACACATACAAAAAGTTAAGCCCAATAACATACAAGAAGCCTTACCAATTTCCGGACAGTTTACCAATTTCCGGACAGCACACACACACACACACACGGACAGCGCACACACACACACACACACACCTTCAACAAGCTAAGCCCAATAACATACAAGAAGCCTTACCAATTTCCGGACAGTTTCCCGTAAAGCTTTCTCATCCTCAATCATAATGGCCATGTCCTTCTGAACGGTGGAGGCCACAACAACATCAAGCACATCGGCCTTAGAAGCCATCTTGCATATCATCTCATCGTGAGAGAACACACAGTAGCGGTGGAGCAGGCGGTAGTGCTCCACACACTGCCGGCCCAATGGTAGCTGTGCCAACACAGAAAGAGACATGACGCTCATCTTTCTTCTATTTCCCTAGTATTATCAAGTCTTGCAACCTGGATCAAAACACCTATCGCTTTCACCCTAACACCAGGTTCCTGCAAGGTCTTAGGTCTTATTTATCTTTGTATCTTGATGATCCAAAAATATTAGGTACTTGAATTGAAAAATGGCCTGGAAATAAAATGTATTAACAATGAATATGCACCCTGATGTGAAACTAGAAGTATAAATTCACACATTTCCTGAAACAACCTGTTTCAGGGAACATACAACAGCAAAATCTGTATGATGGAAAATAGGTATAGATACATCCTAGTTCTATTAGTCAAAAAGGTACTGGAATTAAGTTAGAAATTAGCTTTAATACCACACATACTTGCTCTACACAGTTCTCTTTTGATCAATGAGAAGTATTAATCCAAATAAAATGTCAATTTCATAACCACTGGAAACCAAACATGCCAGTAATGGCTGTGTTGTGAATACTGCAAGACAGCTGGTACAAACTCTTACACTACAGTAGTTTGGTACCAGTCCACAAGGAACTTTCAGCCAAGCCGGGCACCAGTAGCTCACACTTGTAATCCTAGCTACTCAGGAGGCTGAGATCTCAGGATCCAGGTTCAAAGCCAGCCCGGGCAGGAAAGATTGTTGAGACTCCTATCTCCAAGAAATCACCAGAAAACCGGAAGTGGGTGCAGTGGTTCAAGTGGTAGAGCGCTCGCCTTGAGGAAAAAGAAGCTCAGGGACCGTGCCCAGGCCCTGAGTTCAAGCCCCAGGACTGGCAAAATAAATAAATAAATAAAAATAAATCTGACCACCAAAACAATAAAAAGAAAGTTTGATTCACACAGCAGTGTGGCACAAGTGCCTTCTGTTACTGTGGTGTGGCCAGTGAACAGCAATGGGTTCAAACAGGTCTACAAAGGACCATTTTTAAAGCATTATACATTATTTCCACAGGAAAATGGTAAATTTTAAAATGCCCACCGACTAGGAATTACATACCCAATCAACAGTGCAGAAGTTAACAGCCTCAGCAAAATTAAAGCCTTGGTTGAAACCACTGTGGTAGGCTCTTGGAAATGTAATCACAAACTCCCCAGCACACTGATTGGTTCGATAAACCTAAAGAGAAAGAGATTGGAGATTTGAGATTGTTATTAACATTCTCCCCAAATACTAAATACTAAACCATGAAGTTCTACCAATTAAAAATGATTTAACTAGCTGCTGGTGGTACAAACCTGTAATCTTAACTACTCAGGAAATTGAGACTTGAGGATAGTTCAAAGCCAGCCCTGATAGGGAAGCCTTTGAGACTCATCTCCAATTAACCACCAAAAAAAACTGGAAGTGGAGCTGTGGCTCAAGTGGTAGAGTGCTAGCCTTGAGCAAAAGAAGCTCAAGGATAGCGCCTAGGCCCTGAGTTCAAGCCCCAGGCTTGGCATACATGTGCACATGGCGCACATGTGCACATGCTCACACTCACACACATGTGGGTGTGATCAATTAAAAATTTACTGCGGTAGGATATCACCTACTTCTGGCCACAAGATGGAGCAGTATCTGAATAGAAAATAAAGCTAAAACATGAGCCTTATATCTGGGCATGTCTAGGATTATGATACAGCATTCTAAATACAGCTACAATCAAAAATGTCCTAATGCCGGGCACCGATGGCTCACACCTGTAATCCTAGCTACTCAGGAGGCTGAGATCTGAGGATCATGGTTCAAAGCCAGCCCAGGCAGGAAAAGTCCATGAGACTTTTATCTCCAATAAACTACCAGAAAACTGGAAGTGGCACTGTGGGTCAAGCAGTAGAGCACTCGAGCTGAAGAGCTGGGGGACAGTGCCCAAGCCCAGAGTTCAAGCCCCTCCACTGACACCCCCCCCAAAAAAATGTCATCTATCTCAAAATAAGACCACCTATCAATTTAAGAAATCCTATTAGCTAAAAAAATCCAGAACTCCCAGATTTGAACCTCCAATTTACTCCCCACTAACTCCTTTTTCAACCAACCTGACCCCAAAGAACATGTACTACTCCAGGCACATGAAGTGGTACACTGAACTTATTTTTTATTGAAAGGGCACTGACACTCCATTTTGGTCAGCATTACAATATGGAATAGAATAGATTGGCAAATCTTGTGTAAGGGCTAAATAATGAGTGGGGTCAGCTGAGCAATTTCCTAGCCAATTCTAGTTCAGGTTCACATGCAGGTCTTTTTTTTTTTTTTTAAACTAAGGACAGCTGTTAGGGATCAGACTCTTTCTAGCTA